>NW_028247843.1:0-459000 GCF_964263255.1 Lissotriton vulgaris
GCCAGGGAACAGAGGCATGAAGAAAACATGAGGCACAGCCAGGGAACAGAGGCAAGAAGAAAACACGCGCACCGCCAGGGAACAGAGGCAACAAACACGAGCACAGCCAGGGAACAGAGGCAACAAACACGAGCACAGCCAGGGAACAGAGGCAACAAACATGAGCACAGCCAGGGAACAGATGCAAGAAGAAAATACGCACACACACACACACACACAGAGAGCCACACACACACACACACACACACACACACACACAGAGCCCCTCCACACACACACACAGAGCCCCCCACACACACACACACAGAGCCCCCCACACACCTGCACAGAGCCCCCCCACACACCTGCACAGAGCCCCCCCCACACACACACACTCAGAGCCTCCCCCCCACACACACAGAGCCCTCCTCCCACACACACACACACAGAGCCACACACACACACAAACACACACAGAGCCCCCCCACCCACACACACACACACACAGAGCCACACACACACACACACAGAGCCACACACACAGAGCCACACACACACACACACACACTCAGAGCCACACACAGGGAACAGAGGCCAGAAAAAACGCTCACAGCGAGGGGGCAGGAGAGCAAGCACAGCCAAGGGGCAGAGGAACAAGCACAGCAAGGGGGCAAGGGAGCAAGCACAGCCAGGGGGCAGTGAGCAAGCACAGCCAGGGGGCAGGGGATCAAGCATAGCCAGGGGGCAGGGGATCAAGCACAGCCAGGGGGCAGGAGAGCAAGCACAGCCAGGGGGCAGGAGAGCAAGCACAGCCAGGGGGCAGGAGAGCAAGTACAGCCAGGGGGCAGGGAAGCAAGCACAACCAGGGGGCAGGAGAGCAAGCACAGCCAGGGGACAGGGGAGCAAGCACAGCCAGGGGGCAGGAGAGCAAGCACACCCAGGGGGGCAGGAGAGCAAGCACAGACAGGGGGCAGGAGAGCAAGCACAGCGAGGGGGCTGGGGGAGCAAGCACAGTGAGGGGGCAGGGGAGCAAGCACAGCCAAGGGGCAGGAGAGCAAGCACAGCCAAGGGGCAGGAGAGCAAGCACAGCCAGGGGGCAGGAAAGGGGGGGGGGGGGGTAGCACGCAGTCGCCGTTCGCTTTAGCCCGAGCAGGACACGGACGGGGCCTCGGAGGGCTCACCGGAAGGATCAGCCACTGCACAGGACCTGGCCGCGGACCTCTTGGACAGGACCTGGCCTCGGACCTCTTGGCGAGTGAGTGCATACAAGAAGCCATCACGTCCACTGGAGCACAAGCATCCTTGAGGGGGTCCTTTGCGCACCCGCTGCCAGGAGATTCTCCCGCACCACACTGCATGGGGTGGAAGCTGGAGGGGGCTGAGGTCAACTTAGACTCTGGACCGAATACAGACAGCGCAGGGCGCTGGCAGTGGTAGCAGCGGCAGGAGGCGCCTGGGGGCAGCTCTGGTCGCGAAGGGGGGGGGGGGGCACCTGCTGACGTGTAGCTAATCCACCCTGGTGAGGCCAGGCTGGGGTACAGACACGGGTCCCTGATGGCGGCCACAACCTGTCACTCCTGTACACGGTGAGCCGCTCTGCATCACAGTATTCAGGTCCAATGCAGTCTCCACAGAATCAGGAAGCATCAATGGTGCTTGTAACTCGCTGCTGGACGAGGAGGAGCTGAAGCAGCAAAACGTCACACCAGGAGGCTGGAGACCCCCTCAGGCAGCCTCCGCAGAACACAAACTCCCAAAAAACACCCCCAAGATGCCTCGCGTACCCGCACTGAGCAACTCCTCAAAGAACTGTTCAATGCATTTCATATAGTCCGGCAATGCAGACCGGGAGCAGTACCGCTCCATCCTCTTACCCTTTCAGAGCCCCCAAACACCTTTCTGTCTGCATTCGCCCATCATTGCCCCCGCACCCTGAGAGCCACTCGTCCCTCCATCACCGCCAGAGAGCCCTGCACTCACCCGCGGTTCCTTCCCTTCACTCTTCTTTCCGGGCGCCGGGTCCACTCACACCATCCTCTTCCTCCTCACAAGAACCTGGCTGCTCCTGGGACTGAAGAGGTCGACGGCAGCGCTGCTCAGATCTGGGGCCCATTCACCCCCGCTCAACAGCCTTTCTTCTACCAAACCACCGAAGCCTCGAACTCCCAGGCAGCTCTGGTGTTATTGTTCGGGCTAAGGTTCCGGTGAGGGTCACGCGCCCCAGGCCGTCTTACGCACCGGCCTGCTTTTCCTCTTATCAGCGGTGAAGATGGAGCGATACATTCTAGTCCCGAAGCCCAGTGCGACGCCACCTCCTCGGATGTCTTGGTTATTGTTTCTGACTCTCTCAGGAGAGTTACCACCATCTTTCTCCGAGGTGAGGCAGGAATGCCTCGGAGAAACCAGCATCATTTTTGGGATTGAGGGGCATGTTTTCGTTCTCTACTCTTCCCATTGGCTGGAATGTTAAATTCCAGCCAATGGGAAGAGGAGAAAAAGTAAACAGAAAGAAACAAAAAAACACACCCCTCAATTCCAAAAAGACGGGGCTTGAGCGGAGTGACGCCCCTCTCCTCCAATGGCTGGCCATCGTCCAGGAAGCAGCCAACGGAGAAGAAGGGCGGGTTCAAGCCCCACTCTAGGAAACATAAATTCTCGACTGCGCGACACTGCTGCGCAGTGTACGCTAGGCCGAGACCTAAAAAGGATGAGGCGCAGACGGTAGTTTGGAGACAGACGTTTAGTCAGCTTACAACAGTACAGCTAGTCCTCTTGAGAAAGATCAATGCCATCCAGGCCATGCGGGAGCGATCAGCAGAGATAGGGGTGGCTGTTAGCGTGGTGGCATAGAGCCTAGAAACCAGTCTATGAGGAGATGGAGAAGTGTATGTCAGGTCGAGGGCAGCCATCGAAGGAGGGGGCTGTGGGAACTGGAATGCAAATCCCGACAGGACTCTCTAAGCTGGTTATATAGCAGTGTGTCCATAGGGCCAGGCCCAGCCGGTAACAAAATGAAATTGTCACTGGGGTAGAGGTCAGATAGGGTGGTCCGACCCATACCAACCGCCCACCCCACCATTCCTGCTGTGTGCAGTGAGGGGAAAGACAGGTAGTATGCAACAGGCATGGCACCGGTGAAGAGCGAGCCTGAGCCCGAAAATTGGTGAAGACCATGTCAAGCCCAGTGCAGGGTCTCCACCATGTCGATTTCTCAACGTGATGGCTTGGCAGGGGCAAAGATCGCGGTCAAGGAGGCAAGGGGGTAGGCAGGTCGGGCCCAACCGCCACGTGAGGCTGGAACGGCGTTGGGTGGAGCCTGAAATGAAGGAAGCTGGCCTGGGCACTGAGAGTGTATAATTTAAAATCCGGGGCACCCATCCCGCGGCATGCAAGGGTAAGCGTGAGGATGTCATACGCGATTCTGGGCTAACGCCCATCCCAAACAAGGGAGATGATGAGGGAATGGAGAGTGTGAAAAATTGAGCTGTGAGAGGGACAGGCGCATTCAGAAACAAATACAGAAATTTCGGGAGCGCTACCATCTTAGCGGTGGCGATACGCCCCGCCAGGGATAGCGGTAGGCACCGCCAAAGGGGAATCTTGGTCTCGAGCCAGTCGACTGCCCGGCCAAAATTGTCCCTCCAAAGTCCATCCACAATCCGACTGAGCCAGACACCCAGGTATCTAGTGGACACGATGCCCACACGAAAGGGTAGTCGGGAGTGAAGGGGATAGTGGCGTCCCTCTAAGGAATAGAATAGACTTGCTCCAATTGACCTGGATGCTGGACAGACCCCTGAATCGTACCATCTCACAGACCATGGGGTCGAGGGTCTCCTGCTGATGGCGGACATAGAGCGTACCATCTTCCGTGTACATTAGATGACCAGGGCTCGGGCCGCGAACACTAGGCCCCTCTGAGTGTGGTGCTGCCTGACCCTAGCCGCAAGGGGATCCATGGCATAGCGAAGAGCATAGGTGAGAGTGGGCACCCCTGCCTAGTGTCCCACGAGACTCGGATGGGTTCTGAAATTTGGCCATTGATCCGGAGACAGGCAACCGGGAGGGCGTAGAGGAGTTGAACTTTGTGCAGGAAAAGTGGGCTGAAGCCAAGACGGGGAAGGAGATAAAAAAGGAAGGGCCATTTGAGAGTATCAAATGCCTTGGTAGCATCTAAAAGAGCTGCCACGGCCGGGAGAGCGGGGTTGATCTGATGGAGTACAGCAAAGATCGTGCAGAGGTTATGCGACGTTGCGCACCCGGGGATAAATCCGGAGTGATCCGGTGGATCAATCAGGGACATGAGGGGCAGAAGAAGGAAGGTCAGAAGTTTGGCAAAGATCTTATTGTTGGTATTAATAAGTGATAGGGGGCAATATGAGTCCAAAAACTCCCGGGGTTTGTCTGATTTTAAAAGCAGCGTCAACAGGCATTGGGAAGTGAGGGGGGAAACGACGTGATTCGAAGGAGTCATTATACATGGCGGCGAGATGCGGGATGAGACCGGGCGCAAATGTTTTATAGAAAGAAGCGGGTAGACCATCAGAGCCGGGCACCTTATCCCCAGGCAGACTATTGATGGCAGCTAGGATCTCTTCCATGGAGAAGGGTTCATCAAGATATTCTCGATGACCGTCACTTGACCAGAGGAGCTCAACAGTGTCACAGTACTGGTCTAGGAGGTCGCGTGAGGGAGCAGGCCCGGCGGTATAGAGTTGAGATTAGAAGTTGGTGACATGTGAAAGAACGTCAGTGGGAGAGGTTGTGCATTCCTGACCCCCATCCTGCAGTGCTGTGATATAGGAGGCAGCATGAGGTTGTCAAAGAAGATTGGCTAGAGTCTTACCTGGACAGTCGCCCTCGCTGTGGCGACGCACCCTCGCCTCTCTGCGCAGAAATGAGAGTTCCCTGTCAGGTTCTTGTTCGAATTCAGAGAGTTTACCTCAAAACCGTGCAAGGGTGTCGGGTGTCGGTTGACCGAATGCTGAGAATCAAGGGCCTCAATCCCTCCCTCCAGGCGCTCAAGAGTGCCACAGATAAAACGCAGGACACCCGACTGCTTAGAAATGCATTCGCCCCTGACCACCACCTTGAAGCCCTCCCAAAGTGTGGAGGGGGAGTCCACCGAGCCAACATTAAGTTCGAAATAGTTCTCTATTACAGTATTGTTTTCAGTACACAACACAGAGTCGCGAAGCGCATTGGGGGCAGACGCCAAGCAAACATCTGCTTTGTGGTGCGCAGGAGGAGCAGACTGAGATTTACGGGTGCGTTGTCCGAAAGGGTGCGCGCCATGTGCTCAACCGATGTGACCCATGCATATGTATCACGAGTGGTGATCCAAAGATCCAGGCATGACCAGCAGCCTGAGGTGCCTATAACGCAGGTGCGCTCGTGCACGTCTGGGTGAGTGTGGCACCAAGCGTCTATCAGAGAGTTGTTGACTAGGATGGAGCGCAGAAGAGAAGTGGAGCGTGGGTGCAAAGTGTGGGCCCAGAGAGGTCCAGCGCGGCCGAGGGAGTAATGTTAAAATTGCCCCCCCCACAGCAAAGCAGCGGGCCCAGCGAGGAACTGTGTCACCACACCTGCGCAAGGAAGTCGGTATCATCAGAATTAGGGCCATAAATCGCAGCAAGGATCAAGGGCTGGGCTAAAAGGGTTCCAAGCAGGATAACAAAGCGCCCCTCGGGATCAGTAATGGCCTAACCTGGGTGTGGTTAAAGGTTTAAACAGCCCCACCAACTTCCAATGGTCATTATTGGGCTAAATATAGAAGACACATTTCTGGACCTGTTCCATGGTCATTTAACTAACCTTTCTTAACCCCACATGTCTGACTCCTGGAGAATCATGGCACCAGTGGAGGGTGCCAGAAAGAACAATTCGTTATCATGAAACAATAGGCCACTCTACTCTTTTCTCAACTTCAAACCATTAAGTGGCTTAAAGCTGACTTGATAATAGGGCCCCTAAACTTAGCGTGAAAGGGGGCGTGCAGTAGGTGTTGTGGTAGGCGTTCCACCGCAACACCCATTGGAGTCGACGCTGCCACCTATTATCAAATTTGGCGATAATAGGTGGCAGCGCCGAACTTAAGACCAGACAAATCCTGGTCTTAAGGTGGCGACACAAGGAGAAATGCTTTATTTCTCCTCTTTTTAAGGACTCGCCTAGTCAGCGCACATGCGCTGCTCTAGGAGATGACCTTTAGAAATCGGTCAGCTCTTTTCAAGCACTCGTGCTTGTGTTGGCATCCACCTTGCGGAAGTGAGCAGCAGTGTGTGTGCTAATTGAAAACAGATGGCCCGTGCGCCGCTGCTCATCCCGCAGCCAGCACAAGCATAAGTGCTTGAAAACAGCTGCTGCTTGAACTTTGCCCTTCCCCCTCTTTTCCCAAGGCATGCGCAGTCTATGACGCAATGTATGAGGCTCGAGAATACTTCTGAGGGGGGCAGGGGGCAACATGTGTGAGCTTGGTTGCACGCTCACGTAAACCAGTCGCTGGTAGGTTTTGACTTTGTGCTATGCGTCCAAACACTGGTTTTTGCATTTATTTTTCTAACTTGCCTCCTGTGCAGGCGCTAGTCTGTGAGTGCGCCTGCTTATGCCTATGCATCCACTAACCAGTCCGTGGAGTGACTTCAAATATTTGAATATATCACTGCTTTTACTCATATTTAAATCCCCGACAACACAGCCCGCTGAAGTTGAGAGAGTTTTTTATGTAAGCTCCTCAGCACCAAAAATCTAAAACTTTTTTCTAATTCTTCCGGCTACTGTCCAGGCAAACAGGTTCTTTGAACTGAGTGGAGTAGCTACTCCGAGTGAGGGCTGAGGGCGCTCATGTGTCACGACTGGCCCTGACCTGTGCTTCACTTAATCTCCCTGTGCCTCCCCCCTCACAACCCCTCCCTTCCTTAGGAGCTACTTTTCGTTAGCCCTCTGCTTGCCGGCACACAGTCCTGATTTCACTTCTCTTAATCTCCCTGTAGCCCACATCACCTCCCACTCCTCACAGCTTCTTTGCTTAATGTAGCGCACACAAACCTCAGGTAGCCGGCCGTTCTTTATTTACCAGGTTGCCTCTTCAAATTTGAGATTTGCATGGATCAAACGTGGCTATTCATGGACTTGTTTTAAGTTTTTAAGTGTCTGTGCCACCCATGATCTTTTGTTCCGTCTTTTACATTTCATTCGTTTTCCCTGCGGTTAGCTACAGGCATTTTCTTTTAACTTAGTTTAAAACTGGCTGTTCTTGCTTTAGTCATTTAATTAAAATTCACAGTTTTATGGCAATTTCAACACAGTGACTTACTTATTTCTGTCTCCCCTCCTGCCAAAAGCGCGTAAGCGTACAGTATTCTCCTAATAGGAGATTGCTTATTATTCACATGCAAGGGAATTAAAGCTTGAGTATATCATCACTGCCATTTGCTTTGAAGGTGCCCCAGCACTGACACAAGTGCACATAACTCGGAAACATCCCACAAGGTTTGTCTTCATGGTAGACATGCGTTGCTTTATTTTTTATGTTATTTCTTTTTTCAATACAGTTGATCAATAATACATAATATCAACCTAGGTTCAAGCTCACAATATTACTGCGCATATGATGCTAACAGATCTGAATATTGCATTTCCCCAGCGTTCCTCTTCCTTGTCCTAGTCATTACAGTTGAGGCGATGTCCTAGTTCTCTCGTCCTCCTCCCATCTAGAATGCCTTCTGTGTTCTAATGTTAATAATTTTTTTATTGTTTAGGTTCTTTTATAGTATTTTTGCTCATTTTACATAGGTGTGTAATTATGTTCTCACAGGATAATTGTTAACAAATACTTTAAGAATAACATTATTGTTATATTATACCTTAATGGCATTTTTTCTGAATAAATAAGGATCGCCCCTGGCTTCATATGTTTTGTTTTTGTCTCTTTTACAGCCTACACTACAAGATGGGGTGGCGGCTAAGTGACATGTTCCTGCTGACGTTTGCTGCAATGATTTGCCTTAATCTCCCAGAAGCTGGAGTCAATGGCATGTATTGGGACTATTTTTCCTCCTCTTATGACGTACAGTGCAAGGACTGCGGTATAGGATCCTCATCACACTTCTGGTGCAATACACGGGATGGGTGGGACTACTGCTCCCCTACATCAGGCTGGGACTATAAGGGCCGGCGGTGCAAAGCGGATCATCCCTGTGAACTCCATGGAGAATCCTACTCCTGGTGTTACACAGAAGATGGAAGCTGGGGCTACTGTGGGCGAGTGGAGATGAAAGTTCTATGCCACGTCACTTCCAACTATCAAAGTGTCTGTCGGGATGAGTGTGGTAGAGAAGGGGACACAGGTTATTTCTGGTGCCACACCTCATCAGGGTGGGACTACTGCTCCCCACTGTCTGGAGTCACAACCAGGAATACGATGTGCAATGTAGAACACCCCTGCGGCACGTACGGGTACAAGTATTACTGGTGCCATACGGGGGATTCCTGGGACTACTGCGGACCTCTAAGAGCCAACGAATGCATGTTGGAGCCTGTAGGGTGGCTTCTATTGATGAATCCATCTAATGAAATCGCTTGTGAGAAAATTGATAAAGGCAACAGGGTTCGGATGCAATTTCATGCTGAAGCCACCAATGATTTAACTGATGTGGGATATTCCTATGATGAGGCAGCTTTCCAGGTGGTTGCGCATTGGAACAGTGGTTGCCTACGAAACAAGCAGACATCCAATATCATACACTCCAAAAACCTGCGCCTGGATCTGCAGGGGTTTCCGAAACCTGGGGGCATCAGCCATTACAACTACCAGATTCAGATCAATGGGCTTCGGCCGCCGGGCCAGAGCTCGTCCATCGCGCAGGTGCTGTTCCCTGTGGAGGCGAATATTCCAGACAGATACATTCGCAGAGCATTCATGGAAAGCCTTGTGCGAAGAGCTAGAATCAAGATAACAATCAACCAATTTTGTCAGGCCAAAAGGGACTATGGTTGGACTGTGGAATCTGAGAGAGAAGTGCACCAAAGCCTTTGTGATGACATGCACTATTTTGGAAGTGTCCAGAACCTAGGTGAGATGCACCCCCAGAGTATCTCGTCATAGCACAGCAGCATGGATTCATGGCTCTTCCATTAGTGGAATGTCCCAGCAAGAATGTATGTGTAATACCATGCAGCCACAAGTCAGCCATTATCTAACCATAGAAAAATCAATAACTAACTTACAAAAAGCCCACAGACAAACCACAACAAATTATGCAGCCAGTTATTCCACCCACTCCTCTGTGACCGTTTAGCCGCCCCGTTTAGGACTTCGTCCATGACAAACGTCCCAGCTCCACCATTGGATCCACCAACTTTCGGGGCTCAGTCCTCGAAGGGTGGTGATGGTTCATCCGCACGGTCTACAGTGACCGACCCACCCCCTTGATCTTTGGAGGAAGCAGTGTACACAACCATCATGGATAGGGGGGCAGGATTGAGAGTTTTGTTAATCTTAATATGTTAGGAAACTCTGCCTGAACAGCAGAGATAGATCTACCCTCCAGAGTTCAGCCAGCAGACACCGGAGCAGGTCCTTCAGAAAACAGGAGAAGACTTTGGAATTAAGCCAATGCTGACAGTAGAACCAGAAGAGCTCACACTATCAACTCCAACTGATTCGAGGCGTGAATAATTTCAATGTAGGGTCCTCAAATGAACTGCGACCTGATAAAATTTCTCAACCTTCACGACCAAGCTTTGAAAAACGAAATTCAATATGAGCACTGATAATATCCTTTAAAATGAAGGTGTAACATTATGGTTTTAATGTTCGGGAAAAAAAGAAAAAAAATGTATACTACAGTGAATCTTGTTTCCAGAGGTCTTATGTTTACAGCGGAACAAATGATCAGTTAATTTATCCAATCATTATATTATCCTATTGCTATGAATCTTTTTCATAAAGTAAAATGTGTTTTGCTGAATTTGGAAACTAAATTAATTGTGGATCAAGTTTTAGATCACTGCGAATCACGATTGAAGTTTATTTTGACTTTTCTAAAGACGATATAGGGTTTATTACTTAGAATCAGGATCATTACACAGGAACATTTTCCAACAAGAGGATCAAGGGTGTATACTGTAGAACGTGAACATTTTTTTTTAATTATTAAGAAATATTATTGTTCAGGTTTCAAACTTTATTGGATGTATATGAATACCATTGATTGTAATTACTGCGGGTGCAAAGTTTAAAATGTGAAATTTTGTTTTAAAAGTACAAATATATTTTATTGTACTCTTTTTATCTATGCTTACAATTGTTAAGGTTTTAATTAACTAAAATAAAAATTCATATCATATTATCATTCTAGGGTGATCAGATTTTGAAAACCAAAAACTTTTGACATTTCACAAACATAGAAGTAGGACTAACATTTCACATCCACAAAGGGGCACAGAATGATTTAACACAACACTCACTAACATAGAAAACAGATTCAATGAGGTACTAAGGGAAATAAATGAACTGCAACCTTTACAAATAGTATCATCTGATTTCTGACTAGCAGGGTAACTACTCTTTCTTTGGAACACATAAAAGCTTGGCTTCCTATCTATTCAGCTGACTGGCTCTAAATACTAGGACATGACTGAATTTAGTCAAATCAGCCAGGACAGATGATGAAATCCCAGCAGTGTCCTGGCCATTGCGGGATACCGGGGCACCCTATTTCCGTCTAAAGCTGATTTAAAATTGGCCTCTGAAAAGCTATAATAATATTAATATGGCTATGGCTATTTCTTTCATTGACTATGGAAGTGCACTTACTAGTTTTCACTAATCCATTCTTGTCCCTCTCAAAACTATCTTCAACGTTGATGCTCGAGATGTCTCCAATTCCAAGGGGTTCCACCACAAAGTCCTGTTCTTGCTTCTCACAAATGCCTACCTCTGGAATCCATATGCACATCTGAGATGGCTTGCCTTACCTATTGAGGCCTCCACCTGGAAAATCCTAGGGACCTCATTTATGAGGCTGTGCGTCACTTTCACACCGCCAGTGCGTCTCTTTTTGTGACGCACCAGTGGCGTAAAAAATGCGCCTTGTTGCGCCATATTTACAAAGTGACGTATCTAGGTAGATGCGTCACTTTGTAAACCCCTGCGCCAAGTTTAATGTATGCAAGGGGGGCGTTTTGACGCAGTGAAATCTATAATATTTCACTGCGCCATTTCTTGGCCGCTAATGCGTCAAAATCTTACGCCTGCTTCATGGCAGGCGTAAGACTGATGCAGGCACTAACAACATGGGACTTGCCCATGTGAAAGTACACATTGCTGGAGTTGCGTCACTTTTGTGAGACACTCCAGCAATGCGTTAGTTTTGCGCCTACAGATACATCAGAAATACTGACATATCTGTAACTCCTTGCGACATGATGCGTCATATTATAAATATGACGCATCAATCATGACGCAAAGAGTGCGCACTGAGAAGTGACGCATCGCTGCTTTCATGCAGCGATGCGTCATTTCTCATAAATGGGGCCCCAGAAGTTTTACGAATGGAGTTATCCTTCTCTGCCACCTCCCCAAAGATTGGGCTTTACCGACTAACTCACATCAAGCTTTCTTCTTCACGTACTCATTTAAAAAATATCTCAGGACTTTTTGAGACTAAAACACTCTTAAATCGAGGAACACTTTTGAAGAACTACTTGTTGGTGTATTCCCTATACCACGACCTGCAGAGCAAACTGTCCCACTGACAGTTCTTTAAAATGTATATTACACCCTCTTTCATTAGATTATGGTTTAGTTTATGAGTCATTGTCACTTCATCAGTTTCAATCTTGCTATGTACCATGGTTGTTTTCCAAGATTGTGTCTGTCATTCTTTATAATGTTTTTACTCTATTTGTATTTCCATTACCATGTGAAGCGCTGTGATGTGTCTTCTGTAGATATGTTATAGCACTATATTCAAAACTAAATAAATAAACCAACCAAACCACCTCCTTCCTAGAAATGTCCTCAAAGCCAAAGATCTAAAAGGAGCTTTTAACTTTGCAAACACATACCATGATAGGAGGAACCCTGATAGCTAGACTGGTGTCTACATTCATACAAACCAGCTAAACATAGTCTACTTCACTATGGCCACGGCCAGACTCAACAGTAGGGGCCCGATTCACAAAACTAACTTAAGACAAAATCCTAAACTTACTACTTTTGGTATTCACAGAAGTTAGGATTTTGTCTTAAGTTTGTCTTAAGAGAAACTTAAGACAGACTTAAGACAGACTTAAGACAGACTTAAGACCGACTTAAGTCAGACTTAAGTTAGGATTTTGTCTTAAGTTTGTCTTAAGTCTGTCTTAAGTCTGTCTTAAGTTTCTCTTAAGTCTGTCTTAAGTTTGTCTTAAGACAAACTTAAGACAAAATTCTAACTTCTGTGAATACCAAAAGTTGTAAGTTTAGGATTTTGTCTCAAGTTAGTTCTGTGAGTCGGCCCCACAGTCTCATACGCTGCAATAGATATTGATCCAATGATGCTGCTCGCAAGAGTAACCTCGCAGCTGGGCCAGACTTTAACTACCCTCAGCTCGTAGGCCCTCATTTATGGGATTTTGGCGTGAATAGCGCAGCAAATTAACTGAGTGCTCTGCCTTACCCCAAAGTGAAGGGGGAGGAGTGCACCGTATTTATGCAATATGGTGCATGTCTGTCCTTTTCTTTCTCCCTGTTCTGGTGCCGTTTCGGCTGCCTAGCCCCAACGCAGCCTTGCGCCATGATGCAAGGGTGTCTCCGTTGCATGCAGGATTGTTTTTGTGCAGGAAAGGGCACCTTTCTTCACAGAAACAATTCTCAGAGATGTTATCTTCTTTCTATGTGTGCTACAGGATAACACACACACTGAAAGAGGACAACATAGAGATGTTTCCCTCTGTTACACTTCGCCTCAGGAGGTGTAAGGATTTGGCGCTTCCCCTCCATTTTGCAAATCTGGTGCAGTGTCAAAACGCATGTCAGTTGCTTGGAAACACTCACCGCAACACCCATGGAACGCCGCCGGAGCGCAGAGTACGGCGACGCAGCCTTTTGAGCTGCGCCACCGTATTCAGGGTGGCTTTGCGTGGCTTCATGAATCAGATTTGGGGCCCTGGTGAGTCCTTGGGCCTGATATCAAGGTTGCAGCTTCGGGGGTCTGAGGGTGGCAGTATGGCGTGGGATCAAGTCGTCAAAACTGATTTACTTCGCACTGACGCATTCTGAAGGTGTAAAAAGCACAACACAAATGACTTTATAAGTTATTTTGTGACAAAGCACCCTAACATATTTGCCCCTTGCTCCATATATATGCTTTTTCGCCTTTTAATCGAGTATAAAAAGGGCCAATGCAAACTACCCTTTGGCACTTAACAGCTGACACAGCATACATCATTTTCAATTCCATACAATAGTATTAAAATCGAAGGTATAGCGCTAGGGTATGGCTGAAAAGCGGGATAGGCGCTATATAAAAACTCCAACACAAATAATAACAAGAACAGGGGACAAGTGGATGGGAGGGGGAGAAGAAACAGACACGAGGGAAGGTGGAATAGAGACAGGGTGGAAAATGAAAACAGGGATTTGGGAGGGGTGAATAAGAGGTGCAGGCAGCTTCATGGAGATGGTGATAAAAAAAATGCCAGTTGAGGAAGAGAGAGGATGTGGCGTATCATCTAGAGCTGCCAACTTTGAAATTGGGAAACCAGGTTTGAGTGTTTTTTTTTTTTAACACAGTGTGCGAGGCTAAACAGTGTGCTTACTATGATGCTTAAGAGAAAGCGCACTGGAGTCTGGACCCACTGAGCCCTTCACTAATTGTTATGATTACCCAAGAAGCGAACCGGTATGCCATTTGCAGCACTAATACATAACACAGTTATTCACTCACTCTCACACGGACATTATTCTCACAAGTATTTGAAGCCTCAGCTCCATATTACTGCAATTATGCCAGCATTAGATTTGATCTAATACACGTATTCATATTAAATAACGTAATTCTCCCTTTTAAGATGGTGACAAATTCGGGTAGCCGTCTAAACACCATAGGCTGGCTCACGTGACTCCGTCTGTGCCATGCCTGTGCACTGAAAAAACAACATACTCTTCCACCAATTGCGTTCCATTCATTCCTCACTATTGGCCCTACTAAAATCACCGGGCATACAACGCACCCTTTTACCTAAACAGACCCAAATGAGGGCCATGTATGTGATCTACATGCATCCTCAGATGGTGGTGGCCACCTTCTGCTGTACTTTCCAGAAACCGACGATCTTCATTAGCACCGTTGCGTGGCATGCAAGCAAAAAACAAGCAAAAAAAAACAGCATGTGTCTCGTATAAGTGCAGAAGCATTACAAGCTAACCTCTTCCTGGTAAACTGATAGCACTCCTACCCATCTAAATGAATGCGACCCACTCTTCAAATATTACAGTAAATCCTCATGGTGGGCAGCTATCGAGGTGTGAATTGGGGCCATGGGTGAGGGGAGGGTTGGAATGCGCATGTCTGGGGTCCTCACAAATGCTGCTCGAGGGGGGAGAGGAAGGTTCCTGCATAGCTAAATCTGCTTCTTCAGATGTGCGCGTACATCAGACCACGAGTCAAGTTGTAACATGAGTCAAGTTGTAACACAAGTGTGTTGTAACCGTGCACAAGTGTGTGTGTGGTGTTCTGGTGGGAAATGTTCATAGATGAGTTGTTGTGTCCGCAGATGCAGGCAAGAAGCGTTGTGCACACGAAGTCTGTCGTGCATCCCTCCCCCTTTAAGCAATGGGGACGGGGGGAGTAAAGCCAACGACTGTAACATGCGTGCCGCTGCTCGCTCCCACAAGCAAAACGCACTGGGAGTGAACATTTGCCAAAGAAGAACGGACATGCGCCAGCCTTTGGACATTTGCGTGCTTTCATTATTGAAAGCCACATGCAAAGGCCAATAGAATGTGTGGGAGTTCCAGACCCACACAGATAAGTTTTGGGGAAATTTGAAGTGCTCGCAAGAAGCCTCCCATAAGGCAGCGCATGCGTGCTGCGCTAGGTTCGACCTAAAAACACAGTGAGGGTCTAATTAGCAAAGACAAATGGTTGAGAGCCACAGAAGCAATCTCCCCCTCCCCCGCCCATTCATGAAGTGACGTCATAAACGTAGCACAGCTACTACTTAAAAGGGGACTTTACTGCCAACAATGAAATGTTGTCAGTACTCTGTATAAAGCACAAACTGTGCAAATATATTTACAGGCAAACACGTCGAAGACATTAAGGTAAACGCTCTTAAAATTCAAATTTGTATTTAGAATCTAGTTGGTGTCGCGATGATAAGATAAGTGTATAAATGTCGGGATAGTTTAAAATTATGATATAGTGCATGAGGTTTGTGCTTGTCTGTGTTCTCTCCACTGTTGAGAAATAGCCCATGTGTTATGAAAACACAAAAATGTAACCTCAACATGAAACGTTTTTTTTGTTCACTTGAATACTTTTAAAAATCAAATATATTTTTTCCTCAATAACAATAACTGAGTTTAGGAACGAAGCGGTGGAGAAGTGTGGCTCACTGGTTAGAGCAGGCAGACCCTGAAGCAGAGGTCAGACCCGGGACCAGGGTTCAATTCCCGACGCGGCAGGGTCTTGAGCTCAAATGTCCATGGAGTTGATAATTCTCGCTTCGGTGCCTGACCTAATCATGGGTTCACACTCTGCACCTCTGGGCATTAAGCTTGCTTAATCTCCACAACGGCCCCCGCGGCGGGGTGCCTGGCTTTCACCTTGGGGATGCCCTGTAGGGGCTATCTCACAGGGAAAAGCCAGGACGGGTTCCCAAGGCAAGCGCCGAGATACCCCTTCGGGGGTCGATTCCGGCGCTATATAAGAAACATAATAATGATAATAATAAGCAAAATGTGTAATTTAATTTCAGAGTGAGTATATTTCTGGTATTTTTTCTACTAAGGGCAGAGGACATGGCCTTAAGGCCAGAGCTGCTGGCTTTGGAGCTCGGGAACCAGGTTCGAGCCTCAGCGTCGGCTCAACATTCTGTGATTCTAGTAAAACACAGATTACTTAATCTCTCCTGGCTACCCAAAAAATATTTTCAATGCATTAGGTCTCGCATTTAAATGAAAGGCCTATGGCATTGGAAAGAAGTGGCCGCCATTGTCTTGGCTGCTTGACACTGTAGCTCATTCCATCTTGTTGCAGTGTCTAAACAAAGCAGGTGTCACTGATTCCGCGCGAGGATGGTTGAAATCTTTCCTCACAGGCCGAAGTTTTCAGGTCCAAAGAGGCTCCTTTAAATCATCAGCGATAGCTTTAGTACAGGGGGTGCCTCAGGGCTCTGCCTTGAGCCCAACTTTGTTTAATCTATGTATGGCCACCCTGGCAGAAGTGGTGCAAGCGTATGGAGTGGAGTAGTCTCCTAAGCCGACAACACCCAGCTGCTGATCTCTCTGTCCCAAGCACCATCAACGGCGGCATCTAATTTCAAGGCCTGTATGCAGGTTTTGGCAGGATGGATGAACTCGCACTGTCTGAAGCTTAACGGCTCCAAGACGGAGGTAATGGTGATTGGTGGGAACAACTTGAATTGGACTGCGGATTGGTGGCCATCATGCCTGGGTCCAACGCCCATTCCCTGTAAGGAGGCTAAGAATCTGGGGATATGGGTTGATCCCACGCTATCTTACAAAGGCCACATTCGCCGCCTAGTGGGAAAGTGTTTTGTGGTGTTAAAAACTCTCAACCACACCTTAGATTTACTTCCGCTGGATGCTAGACCCACCATGACTCAAGCATTGGTGACATCCCGTATGGACTACGGAAATGTCTTGTTTTTAGGCACCACAGAAAAAAGCATCGGGCGCCTGCAAGTCCTTCAAAATACGGCCACTCGTCTGGTCCTGAGACTCCCAAAAAGAGCAGCATCCAAACCTGCTCTTGCGGCTCTACACTGGCTGCCGGTCAGAAAAAGAGTTATGTATAAAGCGCTCCTAATATGCCACAGGATAATTTGACATAAAGCTCCATCTTATCTCCAAGACCTGGTACACATATATGAGCCTAGCAGAGCGTTACTTAGAAGGAACGGGCCAACTGAAGATTCCCCGCGTAAAAAGAGCCAAACTGGGAGGCCGCTCGTTTAGAGTGGTAGCGGCTCGCAACTGGAATAGACTCCCGGTTGGCCTCAGATTGGAAGGATCGGAGGCCAAGTTCAGAAGTCTCTTAAAAACCTATTTGTACAATCTTTAAAACACTGCTTGGGCGGGGGAGGTTACCACGGCTGCTGTACGAATCTTATCTCCACAGCGCGGGGACATACCGGGATGGCGTCACCAGGCGCTTTATAAACTACTTTATTATTATTATTATTATTATTATTGAAAAGTGAAAGTGTGCATGGCGCGTTGAATGTAAGCAAAAATATTAATTTGGAAAAGATAGCTTTAAAGCATGAATTTTGAAATATTAATTCTACCTCCCCACCCTGGCAACAATGCCAATGTGAACTAATGAGGCAAGTCAGTTATGTGCACTCCTTAGGTGGCCAGGGTTCCTATTATACATGAACAACATAGTTTATTAATTCAAACAGAGGAGAAGGTTTTGTACAGCGCGTATCCTTAAAACATGTATTTCGACATACTCTTATAAGTGATAATGAAGAAAAAGGAGGGAAAGTGAAATAGAAAAGTCGCCTAGGATCACAGAGCTAGGTAAAGTGGGAAAGTCGGGATTAATCCCAGGTTTTCTGGTTTTCCATTGTGCAATTCAGCCACTAGGATGCATAATTCTAACTGGAGTGGCTCACTGGTTAGAGGCGGCAGACCCGGAAGCAGAGAACGGCCCGGGACCAGGGTTCAATTCCCGACGCGGCAGGGTCGTGGACCAGGGTCAGCGGACTCGATAATTCTCGCCTCGGTGCCTACTCTAACCAGGGATCACACTCGGCAACTCTGGGCATTAGCTTGCCTCATCTCCACAACAGCCCCCCACATTCGCCGGGGATTCGTCGGGGATGCCTTGCTCCACCTTGGAGATACCCAGAAGGGACCATCTCACAGGGAAAGCCAGGACAGGTTCCCCAGCGGTCTACAGCGCCACAACGCCTCAGGGCAGCAGTGCGCTTTACAGGACACATACATGGTGGTACAAAAGGGAGTGGTGATGGACGGAGCATCTGAATCAATCAAACACTCACACCCAGTCAAAAGATCTGGGTTTGATCCATCACCGTTCTTTAGCCCACTCTGCCACCCCAGTTCAGACATGGCTATATGCAAATCAGTCTGACCCTGTGCCTCATGGGAACAGTCCAGCCCGAACTGCCAAGCCATGTCTTCCCTTGACCGGAAACAAGCTTCCGAGGACCGGTTTCTGGCATTCCAGCCGTCTTCAGTGGCAAAGTGAGCAAGGGACTCACGTCTGATCATACCCTGCCACACTTATGGCGGCCAAAAGCGATTCAGATGCTACGTCCATCACCACCCCCTTTTGCAAGACACATACATTACATAATTATAACTGGGGTCGTACCACTCTTGCACCACGCAATGTGCTGCATGCACAATGCTGTCCCAAAATGCGATTTATGAAGCAAGGCAAGACCACCTTGCTTGGCCGTTAGTGACATCATAAATCTGGAGTAATGCCACGCAGCTCGAATCCCTGCGTTGTATTATTCTGTCCCAGGGAGGCGTTCCATGGGTGTTGTGTGTATGTTTCCGCGCAACGTCCATGGATTTTTATGGATTCCCAGAGTTACCTAAAGTGGTAGACCTTGGAATGCACCTTGGAATGCACCGAAATGCTGCACCTTTACCCGGGGAGGCATAAGAAGGAGAAATATTTGTATTTCTCGACATTACTTCCGCACGCATCGAATGAGGAAAAAACCTCGGCGATTGCTTTCATACACGAAGGTGCTCCATCCTGAACAAAAACAATCCTCCTTACCAGGGCCCCTGCTTTGGTGCCAGGCAGCCAAAGCGGCACCAGCGCAGGGACTAAGGGAGGAATGCGCTGTATTCTTTTTAAATATGGTTCATTCTTGCCCTTTCCCTGTCGTGCAGCACAGCAAGGTGACTTATAAATATGCCCCTACATGTATATGCATCCCTTCCCCATCACCCACCTTACAGCCAATTCCCACCCATACCCTTCCACCCAGACCCCCGCCCCGCCTGCCACCCCGCTGGCATCAATGCGGCCCTCCATCACATCACAGACTAAACTTTTAGGCCTCTGGGAAAATGTTTGTAAATCCTCATGCCCGAATAGAAATAATAGTGGTGTGTGTTTTAATTGAAAAAGAACATACTCATAGCATGGAAATGCAAAGTCCGATCAAATGAAGTGAGCTGAATTATTTAAAGTTCACTAAATGGAATGCATCTTCCATAAAAGGACTAGAAATAAGATGCTGGCCGAATAAGAGGCGAACATCTGACTCCTCTGTCATATTTGTCCTTCTTGTCCATTTCTTTGCAGCAGATTTTTTTAAATAAATGTGTAAGTTGGCTGTCAGACTCAGCTTGGATGACCCCGCCGCTCATGACACCACCCCCTTTCCTACACACTGACCACTATTTGATGGGTTCCCATAGTAACCTGTTTCCAATCCCAGCACTGCTATGTATTCTAGCCAACTCAAGTCCCTCCTTGTGACATCATAGCCCCTTTATTAAGGAGGGGAGGGGCAATGTCCAGGATGCCGTGCCCAGATGGGGCTATGGCTGAGTCCGAGGGTCCGAAGTTCAGGGTCGGATTGGTAAGGCGGGCACTCGGGCAATGGTAGAGGGGCAGGTAGCAGAGTTCCAGCTGTGGGCTGTTTTTTTTGGCAGCCTGGGGGCCCGATTTGGGGTGTGTCTGTGTTTTTCAGATGCCGCAGTGACTCAGTGGGTGCCTGAGTGGCCTTTCCGGAGGTCCATGGGTGTCTATTACCTCCCTTTTACCAACGGGCAGAGGTGTCACTCCCTTTCTCTCACCGGGCCGGCCCAATAATGTATGCATATTGAGCTGGGGCAGGGGGCCTTAGCAAAAGTGGCCTCACTTGTTTTCAGGTGAGTTTCACGTGTGAACTAATCCATGCATTTTTTTAAATCTAAGTAAAGTTAAGAAAACATGTCTCTGTGAGAGACCCCCCCCCTTCTTTTTAGGGTGAGCCTAGCAGCAGAGGGCATGCGCTGCTCGCTTTGCGAGGCATGCTGAAGTACACTATGCAGTGGAAGTCTCGCCCACTCCCCGCCTATATTTTTAATTGGCTGGCGTATTTGTCCTAAATTCTGGCTTCTGATTTATTATGAGGCTTTTTAGTCCCTCCTGGGTACCGCCTTGACTCCATTTGTTACCTCCCATAACGACTGGATTTTTTACTGTTGGTTTTACACGGTCTGCTTTATCTTGGCTGTGAGCACTATTTTGTTTAATGTTTTTTCATTTGCTGCGCGGCCCGCTTTCACATTAGCGGCCGCGCTTCTTTACTTAATTAATTTGCATGCGGCGCGAACTGCTTTCACTTTAGCGGCTGCATGTGATCATTTGATCAAATTGCAGTGCAGTCCGCTCACTTTAGTGGTCGCACTTGTTTATTTAATTATTTTTCAGCGCAGTCCGCTCACTTAAGCGGCAGTGCTTGTTTAAAGGAGTCTTTGAGCCGGGGCGCCCAGCGAAGGTAGAGCGTTGAATTGCAAGACAAGAGTTTTGCAAGCATCCGAGGTCACTGTGGTTTCACGGCTACTATTGGATATCTCCTAGCTACCCTTAGCAATGGACGTAGCCAACGCCCTCCTGAACATGTGCAGTTGCAGCCGTGTTTAAGATGGGCTGTGAGCGCCAGTATCCCAACACTGAACCATTCCCCCGCGGGGCATGATTTGTTTACATGCAACTGAGGAACACAGCAAGACTTTAAAACCTGCGTTACTAGAAACATAGGGGCAGATTTACATGCCCCTTGCGCCACTTTTGCGTCACTTTTTCCATGTTAAAAATGACTCAACCGTGGCGCAAGAGGCTTGTAAATCTCGGCCGAAGTACAGGGTGAATGGTGCAGGTTACTGACAGACTCTTCAAACACCACACTATAGGGACGGCTGTGGTGTTCGCTGGACAGATGCCGATTCAATGCTGCACTGTCAACACAACCTAGAAAGCGTAGTTTTAAACTACCGATTCCATTCAATGTTACAGGCTGAGTTTTGCGCACAGATTTATTGTCATCTTTTCTTTTCTTTTTTCCAAATAGCCACATTATGGTGTTGCAATGCAATAGGTCTCGCATTTATGCGCGTTTAAGCTATTGATATTGTAAATGACAATGCCTTTTATTCATTTTTTAAATCGAAAACAAAAATAAAAGGCATTGTCATTTACAATCCCAATAGCTCAAACTCGCGAAAATGCGAGGCCTATTGCATTGCAAATGCTTGTTAAAACGTTTCAGAAGCAGTGTTTTGAGGACTGGCAATATGCAAATGTGGGCCACTTTTTTTTAGCATGCATGGGAAGATTTTTCATCTCAATCCAACTCTGAGGTTGATAAAGCAAAACTGGTGGGTGCGCCTGGCTGGGGCTGGCCCTGCAGTTTGCTATCAGCTCTGGACTTCTTGTTTACCTTCTGAAGTGGCTCTCGGCGCAGGCGCCCTCAAGCTTCAAGTTTGGCTCCTGGTGGCACGGGACTGGCCTCCCGTGCCCGGCCTCCGCCAGGGCACCTTGATTTCCTGGCAATGGCCTGGTTTGTAGGAACTGCAGAGAGATTTTGGAGGGTGGGGTGGGCGCAGGGGGCGGGGGCGTTGAGGTGCGCTTAAGACAAGAGAGGGCAGGCTGTGGGGCCACAGACAGCTTTAGGAGCAGGCTGGGAACAGAGGGGACCCCACAACACAGAGGCCGATCCTGTACCCTTCTGCACAGAACAGGTGGGTGCACTGGGCGCTAGGGGGGGTCTGTATTATAGAAGAAAAGACACAGGTGCAAGACTCATCCACCCAGGGCTGAAAATGGAAAATATAGCCAAATTATGAGGCCCCCCTGTTGAGAGAGTGTCAATAGAAAGGGTGCGAGGCTAAAACACCCAACCCCATTTTTATTTGTCCCAAAAAAGTCAGCTCTCAAAGAAATTGGCCACACGGACAAATGCGATAGTAAATCTTTTCCGAATAGCTGATTTGTGCAAAAACATTGGGGCTGCTGCAGAGATTTCTGTGGGCTCAGCACCGAAGCAGCAAGGTAGCTCTGCTGGTTCATGCACTTGCTGGAGAGATATCTGCAGGGTGGTCACAATGCACCAGAGAGGGGTTGCATATGTAGCAGGAGGTGGGAGTTGATACCTACAACAAGTCAGGACTATTGGCTTTGTCAATGGTTGTTAGTTGCATAAGATAAATAAGAAGCAAGTATGGCTTGTATATAATATTGAAAAAGCTTCCACATAAAGCCCTGGTAACACCACGACAATGTTTCTGCTCCTGAGTTCAGAAAAGAGAATGGAAATCCAGAGAGAAAATGACTCTCTTTAAAGGATTTCCCTTCCCCTACAACGCTCGAAAAAAAATGGACCGCCGTTAAACACCCGTTAGAGAGCCTGATAGAGCCCCGTTTCGAGGTCTCTTTAAAAAACACTGCCGGTGCTCAGACTCCGTGAGACCCGGCCCACTTAAAGCTCTGGGTGGCGGTGAAGGGGTGAAAAAGTTACAGTGTCAGAGCTGGCAAGTAACTCCAAGGTGGGGGCCAAGTGAAGGACAGCTCGAGGCAAAGATACAAACTGCCTCTCCCCATGGCTTGTGTGAAACCTCTGTGCACTATCTGCTTTTTAGCCAATGGGGATTACGCACTAGTGACCTAGGATGTTAAACTCTGGTAGATGTGAGATAGGGAAAGTGTGTTTTTTAAAGCGTTTTATGGAGCGCAAACTAGACCCGAAGATATCAGGTATCAGAGCGCTTTACATTGCACCAGTTTCGTTGCACAAAGACCCATTCATTTTTGTTAGGCACGGGGAGATTAGGTGATTTTCCCAGAATCACAGGATGTTGAGCGTTGTTGCCCTGACAGATGGATCCTACTGGGTTCAGAGGGTCATAGAACTGAAAGGAGCCCCTGCATAAGAGGACATTGGTCCATGTTCTATTGCCGAAGAAGGGGTGCCAAACAAGGTCAGGATTAGTTTACTCTGGCTCTTGGCTGAATGGGGGTAGAGTTGGACTTGGCCCTCTCTGCATGTTCTGTTTTCTGGACCTGTTTTTGGTTTATGCCTCTGTGCACTTTACCACTGTTAACCACTGCTAAAGTGCTTGTGCTCCCTCCCTCAGACATGGCAGCATTGACTTACTCCCAGTGACACATTTATTCTCATTATAAGTTCCTGGTAAAGTGGTGCTACATGCAACCCAGATACTGGTAAATTAAATGCTACTAGTAGGCTTGCAGGACTAATTGTGCCATCCACTTGAGTATCCTTTTAAAGCCTGTCTCAGGCCTGCCATTGGAGCCTCTGTGTGCAGTTTTAAAGTGCCATTTCGACCTAGTAAAATAAACCTTTTCCCAGACTAAGCCTTCCTTGTAATACACGTAAACCACCCGTAGGGTAGGGCCCACACAGTACAGAGGACAAGGTGCCATGTATTTGAAATGCAAGGAATGCACTTTTATGTTGTACATGTCCTAGTAGTGAAAAACTCTTAAATTCCTTTTTCACTACTGCAAGGCCTACCTCCCCCGGCCGTAGCACAAGCACCGATAGAAAAATTTGAGTTTTGTTAATCCCTGCAACACATGGCAGGTACTTCGAGGTGCCTGCCACTCAGTGCAAGGATTGACAGGGGGCACCATAGGTGCCCCCCAAACCCACAATCGAAGGTGCTGTGGTAAGGGGGCCCTACTAGGGCCCCCTTTCTGACAGGTTTTTCATGTCAGAAAGCCTGCATGAAAAGCCTGTCAGAAACTAACATCATAATCCCCACGGCGTAAACGCCGTACATAGGGGGTTATGAGCGGCCTCCGACTGGCTGACGGGATCCTTGAGCCCATCGGAAGCCAGTTGGTCTGACTGGTCGGTTTCAAATCCGACAGCCTTCGTCATAATAAGGCTTTTGGATTTGAACTGAATGATGTTAGTTGGAAAGCCTCCGACCTGTGGTCTGAAGATTTCTGACTTACATCATGATAGGGCCCTTAATATTTTAAACTATATATGAGAAAAAATCAATATTTTGTATATTTTTTGACAATAATAGTGTCAATAAAAAAATGTATTCCAATATAGTTGTGTTGAGCGTTAAAAGCATAAGAGCAGGATATTGTGGTAAACAATATTTTTGGCACAATATTTCTGTTAATGACATTGTTTGCCACATTTTTGTGTCAGTGATCCCTGTCATTGGGCGCAGGCAAATGGCCAGGTGGTGCAGCAGCAAGTTTAGTCCAATTAATGAGTGACATTCTCTTTTCTGTGTTTTTAATGCACCTGTATTTTTAGTTTACTGAGCTAAGAAAACATGTTCAGGAATCTACAGTTTTTCTTTGATCAGACAGCTAGTATCTGGCACTGCTAAAAAAATCTGCCTTTTGATGTGATTAGAGAGAGCGCAGTAGGCAAATAGTGGTAAATGAACAGTGGCGGACGGTGACATTTGTAAGTGGTGAGGCTTACAATTGTAGATGAGTTTTACGCACGAGCGAAGCCAGCGAGCCCGGCTGAAAAAAGGGGGTCTCAGGGACTTCTCCTTCGACAAAATTCTGAAAACAGTGTGAGGAATGGTGCATTGTAAAGTACATTTTAATAAACTATTTAGTGAGAAAGGACAAAGGTTTATAAAGCAACTGTGAACATGCTGTCTTGAACTATTTAAACACATTAAAAACTGCCCCATATCTTACTGCATTAAATATGTTCAGCAGTTACTGTACTGTGCAAATTGTACATTGCAACAACTTCAGGCCTGAGTCTTGCTCTGCGTGCCCCATTAACCTTGGAAGAAAATATTCTAACCAGGCTTGAGGGGTCACCCACAGCTGCTCGCTCCAAGCAGTCACATAGAAGTATGTGCAGACAGGGCTTTAAGTGGGATGAAAAAAGTGAATCATTTCTAAATGCGGTGTGGTTTAAACATAGAAACTACATTGCTATGATTCCCATAGTTTGCCATCCAACTGTTATTTTAGTTTCTCACCGAGATTTTTGTTGTTGCTTACAGATTTACAACACAATAACTGAGATACCGTCAAAAAATGCAGGACTGTAGGCTTTGTCAATTATTTTTATCTGTTTAAGATAAAAAAGAAGCAACATGGATTTTGAAGCAACATGGATTTTGTTGAACATAATTAACATTGAAAATGTTTCAATTGTGATACTGTGAATTAAATCTTACTGACGCCTGTGGTAGGAGTATTGGTCTTCGAGGTGTCTTAATCACACCTGTTATCTGGACTTTATGTCGGAAATGCATGCCCTTTTCCCTGCCACATCGTGTCAATCTGCATATCTTAACACCTCATCTCTTTCCTTTTCATGGCCCTCTTTTCCCTCAAATACACTTCCTCACATCCACTTCACTTCACAGCCCCCAGACATACAATGCACTCACTCACACGTAAGCACTGCATTTTCAATTACTTTTATCTTGTCAATATTTTGACTATAGTGTGCCCTCTTTACACAGAATTTCAATTGCAACTGGAATACGTGACAATTGCTTTGTTTGCTCTGCTGAGAGGCCAAGGATTGGATGGCCATGTAGTTTGAACACCGTTTTGCTCCACTGACAGTCACTGTGAGAAACTCATGCTGCCCTTAGCCTCAACCCCGGAGCTTTTAGTCATGGGGCTGTTATAAACACCTGGTGCGACTCAGTTCAAAGTATCCATTATGAAAGAGAAATAAGCTTTACGAAAAAAAGACAGACATGCAACATTCCGGAAATGGTTGACACTCTTAGGGAATGCAAGATTATGTAAAATATGTGAAATATAAACAGGAACTAAGGGACTGGTTTAGAGTTCGGCAGACGAGTTACTCCGTCACATAAGTGATGGACAGCGGTTGTAGAATGGCGGACAGGATAGCCGTCACCTATCCATCGAACTCTGAATCAGGCACTATAAACCTCCGACATGCATGACCTTAACGTTTTTAACATGATTTTTTCAGACATCCATCAGTGTTTTTACCATTACTGTTATGGACATAAATATATATGGCCCAACAGGGAGCAGTTTTAATGCCTGTTTTATTTACTACTGGGACTGAGACCCGAAGGGACCCAGACGACTTAAAGCCCTGTGTGAGGATATTTTATGAAGGCACAAGGTTCATGCAAGGTAAACTCAGTTCCTGTATGTTGTACTCTATGCATTAAATCTCTGTAGGTGTGTGTGTATTTCTTGAAAAGGCATGCCTTCTATAACAAAGCTAATTCTAAAAAACAGGGCCAGATATCAGAATTACGCAACCGCAAACATCTATCATGCCTCTGCGTCTACCTGTCTTTAAAATCAAAACATGTCAGAGTGGGGATAAAACATTCTAGAACTCTTTGCACCAATCGATCTGAATCAATTAGGACCTAAATAAGTACCAATTATGCACAGCATAAACTAGGCATACATACTCAGTAAATGGAATGCTTTTTGACATTTTTCTGGTATACTACAAATCTGGACACTATTTGCACATATTTCTCCCTTTGTCCTTGACTCAAGAGAGCAACAATATCTGCACGACTTTTGGATCAACCTTGGGGAGAACAAATATAGAAGCTTGATAAGATGTCTCAGAACAGTATATGTAATACAGGTTAATCATTGACACTTATCGTTACCAACAACTCTCCGCGTACCTCTCTGCAAGAGTCTTACTTACCACTTTCGCAAAGCAGGACACTGAGCTGTAGAAGTGAAAACACAGGCACTTGACACTTACTCAGTCATTAAGTTTGCTCAATTTAGTTGAATTATTGGACTCTTCTTACAGACTTCAGCTTACCTCCCCCCTAATGATGTCCTAAAATGGTTCCACCCACTCCTACATTGTATACATTGGCCTACCCTGCCCCGGCCATTTAAATGAATTGAGCCCCATTAAGTCCACATAAACACCCCACAAAGTCTGGGCGGTGAACTCCGCTCTCTTCGTGGAGTTTGCAGATTTTTCCGCACTCCGCGTTACGCAGAGCTCGCTGAGTTCGGAAAAACTCTACTTCGCGTAGCGTTGCAGAGTTTTTTTCCTCACTCGCATTCGTCAAAGTCAAGTTGGCAAGGGCGAGCGAGAAAAATCCACCTCCCGGCGAGATTTCTCAACGCGGACGCTCAGATTTCTCATTGCGAGTGGTCTCGTATGCTCTCGACTTCTCGAGCTGAGAAACCGTCCATTTGCGTTGAGAAAGCTGCAGCTCGAGTAAAAATCTACTCGAGCGGCAGAAAGGAAGCAGTGCCTGCTTGCGCTGTGCATGGTGCCATTCATGATGATTGCACAGTGCGGACAAGCACCTGGCACTGAAAATCACTGCAAACTGCATTTATCTAATGCATTCCTCTGCTCGCGGAGGTTTGAGTAGCGCAGCAGTTTCTTTTTTGCATTTTGCGGAGTTCTGTTGTATGGAACTCCGCAAACACCACCCAGGGTTAATTGAACCCCTACACATGCTTTCCACAGTGATGCCACTGGTCTAGCTTGTGCCTCCAGGCCAAAGGAGACCTCCCCCAGCTAGGACATGCGCACCAGGTCCAAGTCCAACCCCCCCACCCTCCATAGAAAACCACAGAGTCGTTGACAGCAGCAAGTAGCTATTACTTTACAGCTGCTCTGTGTTTAGTCTCCTCCCCTCGGGATGGGAGGGCGGCAAGCATTATTCCCACTAATACCAGATGCCACTGAGTACCCTGGCAGTGGGAGTGCGCCACACAGGCTTTTACCTCTGAAGAGCTGATCAATTAGGGCAGAGTCAGCCTCATGCCAGGAGTACCTCTGAAGAGGCCAGTAGGGCACAGACAGTGCCAGTTCCATATGAGTCATTCTTGGGAAGGGAATATCCCCTGTGTGGTATGTGGGCATGTGTCCTGAAACCTACCTGCATGTGAATCAATCTAGTATTTTGATCTCTACCAGTCCAGTTACCATACTAATCTAGCAAGTGTGCTGAGGCCCTAGGCCTGCTCCTGACAAAGTCCAGAATGTTCTGTGTTGACACAAAGTGGTGGTGGCAAATTACCAACGCTTGTGAATTAATAGTCCTGACCAAACCTATTTTCTGTGTCTGAAAGGAGTGTGGCTACTGGAAGTTCCTGGACAGGGCCCGCGTTTTTGCCTGTCCCTGCTTCGTTTAAGCGGGAAGGAGAGTAACTACCCTGCTAGGAGGAGAGACTGTCCAGGAAGAGAAGCATAGTTCCACATCTGGTGAGTGGAACACACGGAAAAAGCTGACTGTGCAATGACAGCATCTCAGGGACAACCTGTGCCGCGAGAGGTCACCCAGTCTTCCTGATCGCAGTTTTTGAGGTAAACTGAGTGAAGAAGTGCAAATGCTTAGCCCTGTGCAAACAGCGCTTCTTCTGTGAGAGGATTGGTGCTTCCACTGCCAGACTGTGGAACAACCATTCTGAGATGGTTGTTAGCCATCTTGAAATGGTAAATTAAGAATAAACTAAAATCATGCTTGCTGCGTTTGTGTGGGCATGTATGGAGGCCATATTTGAATTATTATTTTTATTCTAAGAAAGAACATTTAAAGATGGCCACTGCTTGTATGGTAGACATATTTTAATGATCCCTACATTTTGCTCTGTATCAAAGCTCATGCCTGGATTACTCTGGTAGCCAATGACAAGAGAGTTCATTTCAAGACTTTATGCTTTGCCCACAAAATTCTCCAACCATTTAGCATGCATCCCCCGAGTCAAAAAATCATGAGCTCCTTTCGGGCATTGGCATCAGCACTCTGGAACTCACTATCTGCGACGAGCAGCAGTATTCAGAATCATCTGACTTTTAGAAAGGCCATAAAAACCTGGCTCTTCCAGGGCTAGTCCTTGCCTTCTGTCTTTACCACCCGGCTACGTTATATCTGGGTTTGTAGCGCTGGGACGCCCCATAACTGGGGCAGCCATGTGCTTTACAAATCTTATAACATAACATAACATAAGATAACATAACATAACAATGATAGCTGCTGTGCGGGCACAGATTCATGTGGTGGTCAACTTGGAATGAATTTTCTATGTATGTCAGACTGAGTTTTGGGGGCGAAGGGCAAGGAGGCGCTATGGGGCATCCATAGTGGGGGCTAGGGTCATTTGCCTCTGATGTCCCAGTGTCCGTCCTACTATGGCTCTGCAAACCGGGCCAAGTACAACTTCTTCAGCACTTGATTTTCAGTGGTACCGATGGCTCACAGGTACAGAATGCTCATTGAGGTCGTGTAGGGGTGCACCGAGCTCATCGCTCAAGTTACCCAGCAACGCGACAAGTGATTGTCTAGTCAAGCGCTAGTCTTTTTATAAAGGACATTTCTTTAAGACACTTGAAAATCGAATTCCGCACACTACAAAATGCAGTTACGAATAATCACTGGGGCAGGCCCTCTTTCCCACATGTGATAGGGAAACACAAATGGAGGAGTATTATAAAAGCTATAAACGTTGACAAAGGGAGAGAGCAGAGATGGAAAATAACCTGCGAGAGTGAGACGAAGGGGCAGGAAGTGCCGGTAGTGCAAGAAAGAGGCAGGGGGCCTCATTTATGAGCACTTTTGCGCCGCCGGAACTTCACCATATTGACGTTTTGGTGGCGCAATGTTCCCCGGCATATTTACAAGGCCACTTAAAGCCACTTTACGTGGCGTTTCGCAACCTTGTAAATATTTGCAACTTTTGCGCAGAACACTGCGTGAACGTGTTGTTCCTCAGGCTTTGCTGTGGGCGTTCCCACGCAACACCCATGGAACTGGACACAGTCCCAGATGTAGAAGGTTTTGTAACCCTGGGAATGCGTCAGAATCTAACGGCGCCACCCCAGGGGGGGCATTAGGGAGGCGCAACGAGGAGAAATGTTTTAATTTCTCCTAGTTTTGTCCTTTTTCTATGTGTGCTGCACTCCGAAGCACACAGAAAGAGGACAGCGCCTGAACTGATTGATTTTGTGCAGGAAAGGGTCCCTTTCTGCACATAATCAATGAGCCCCGCAACGCAGGCGCCCTTCCCCCATGGTGCACGTGTGCCTGTGTTGGCGCGTAGGTGCAGGTGCGCGCACCCGCGCTGGGGAAAGTTCAGGAATGTGCCGTATCACATAGAACAGCGCACTCCTGCCCTTTTGTCTTGACGTCGGGCAGCGCAGCGGGATTCCTTGCGGCGCTGCCCTGCACCAAGACCTCCTAAGTAAGGCCCAGGAGGTGAAATCAAGACCAGGCAGCCTCGGTATTCACAAACCATCACAATCGGCGGCTTCTAAGGAACACTTTAGGCTTCAGCACTTATTAAAGAAAAAAAGGCACAGGTTGAACTCACACCAAGGAGTTTCATTCAAACTGCAAAACAAAAGTTTGTGACCTGGGAGTGATCTTCATTTAGAGGGGATTTGTTTTTTGTAGCGCTCTCAACAAACGCAGCTGCTTCCCGGCACCGCAGCAGGCAACCCTGCACTGCAAGTATGCAGGAGATGAATAGCCTTTCCTCTGGCAGGAAGGTGACCCCCTCTCAGGGCTACAGTGGGGGCCGGGGGGGTCAAAAGTTACAGTGTTAGAGTTGGCAAATACCCGCCTCCGAGATGGGGGCCAAGTCAAGGGCAGCCGGAGGCATACATGCAAAGTGAAGACCCCCAACCCGTGGCTCGTGTGAAACCGCTGTGGGCTACCTGCTTTTTAGCCAATTGCAGTTTAATTGTTTGCGTGATCACACTTTCTTAAATATCACCAGGCACTAGTGACCTAGGTTGTTCAGCTCCGGTCGGTTAAGGATACTGAAGGGTTGGTAATTATAAAGATATTTAATAATTTCATCTTTTAAGTCTTGGCAAAGAGAACTTCTCACAGAACCAATGTAACCTCTTTACAGAGGGGGCTCGAGCTCTGCCACTGGTTGTTGCAAATGTCATTTATCCTATACAGCAGCCATTTGGTTTCTTGCAACTTGTCATTCATCCTATTCATCTGCCATTGGTTGATTGTAAATTATCATTCATCCTATTCATCTGCCATTTGTTGATTGTAACTTATCATTCATCCTATTCATATGCTATTGGTTGATTGTAACTTGTCATTCATCCTATTCAGCAGCCATTGGTTGATTGATACTTGTCATTCATCCTATTCAGCATCCATTGGTTTATTGTAACTTGTCATTCATCCTTTTCAGTAGCCATTCCCATTGGTTGATTGTAACTTGTCATTCATCCTATTCATCAGTCATTGGTTGATTGATACTTGTCATTCATCCTTTTCAGTATCCATTCGTTGATTGTAAATTGTAATTCATCCTATTCAGCAGCCATTGGTTGATTGATACTTGTCATTCATCCTTTTCAGTATCCATTGGTTGATTGTAGCTTGTAATTCATCCTATTCAGCATCCATTGGTTTATTGTAACTTGTCATTCATCCTTTTCAGTATCCATTGGTTGATTGTAGCTTGTAATTCATCCTATTCAGCAGCCATTGGTTGATTGTAGCTTGTAATTCATCCTATTCCTCAGCCATTGGTTGACTGTAACTTGTCATTCATCCTCTTCCTCAGCCATTGGTTGATGGATACTTGACATTCATCCTATTCAGCATCCATTGGTTGATTGTAACTTATCATTCATGACATACGGAATTATAGATCCCAAACCGTGAGTGATTTAGGATGTCACCAGGAACTCCAGGGGAAAAACACCCCCTTTATTCATATTTATACCTGAACAGTTTTATGTCACAGATGTCCCGCCCTTCTCCTCTCCTGCTCAGCGCAGATGTTGAGGAGTCATGGGGAGGTCACAATTAAGCTGGTGTCCTTCCAGCCAGCTCCAACTTGGGAGATGAGGCAACATAGAGGAAGGTTGAGAGAAAGACACGGTGGGGAAGAGGCCATGTGATAGACAATGGGGAAGCGCACGGAAAATGGAGGAGGGGGATCGGAAGCACACAGACTACCGTCTATATGCAACGCACGTTAGACATCTAGGGCCTGATTCACAAAGGTAAACTCACCCTTTTGAGTAAGTTTACTACTTTTCGGTATTCACAAAGATAAACTTAGACCAAAAGTCTAATTTTATTACTTTTCGGTATTCACAAAGGTAAACTTAGACCAAAAGTCTAACTTTATTACTTTTCGGAATTCACAAAGTTAAACTTAGACCACAAGTCTAACTTTACCACTTGTCAGTATTCACAAAGGTAAACTTAGACCAAAAGTCTAACTTTAATAGTAGTAACTTACCTTTGTGATACCGAAAAGAAGTACATTTCGGGACAATCGGGAATTCAGCCCGCTTGCGACCGCAAAATTGGTCAGCTTCATGTACAAACCATATTTTGCGGGTTGCTAACCTATTAGTGACTGGCAAAATATGGTTTGCTACTTGCTAATAGGAAGGGGTGCGTCTATGGCGTACCTTCCTAATAGCAGGTCAGACTGCAATGTATGATTGTTTTGCAACAGCATTTCCGGTCGCCAAGCACTCGCAGTTTACCACCTTTTCAAAAGGGTGGTAAGCCACTCGCAACAGGATGGGATACCCAGGGGAGCCCTTCCCCTTTGTGAATGGGTGCGAAAATATTTTTTAAGAGCAGGCAGTGGTCCCAGGGACCACTGCCTACCCTTAAAAAATGAAACTGAAAAGTTTAATTTTTCTTTTTTTAAATGCATCCCGTTTTCCTTTTTTTTTTGCAGTTATATATAGCGCGAAGTCGACTTGAAGGTATTGGAGCACTTTACATGAGCACCAGTTACATTACACAAGAGCTCATTAATTTTTAGTGGGCCCGGGGAGATCAAGTGATTTGCCCACAATCACAGGATGTTCAGCTAATGCCGAAACTTAAACCTGGTTCCTCAGTTCCAAAGTCGGTTGCTCTGGCCATTATGTCACATCCGCTCCCCATTTTTAAATGCTGAGCTAATACATTGAGCTTCCTTTCCAGAGGCGCTACGTGACTCGCTGAGTATTAAGCATGTTGTACAAAGTACAACACAGCAGAGTTCTTTGTTTTATTAAGGTGGGGAGGGCATATCAATACAAAGTGAATTAATGTTTGTCCGTTTACATCATGTATTCGGCAATTTAAAAAATATTATTTATAGGTGTTGGTGTGCCATGGAAGGCAACCCTCAACAGCACACCACATCATCATTAAACTCCACTGCACACCACTCCACAACACAAAATACCATTCCACATAATTGCACTCCAAAATACACAATCCCACCCCACATAATTCCAATGCACTCAATACCACATAATTACTTTCCACATAATTTCCACAACACACCATGCCACATAATTCCAATACACAATTCCACTCCACACTACACCACATAATTCCACTCGGCACAATTGCGCAACTAAATAATCCAGTCCAACCCACATAATTCTGCAACACACCACATACATAGACTTCATAACATGTAAGTACAAGCATTGGAAATGCAATAGGGCTCGCATTAGGAAAGTTTGAGCTATTGGTCTTATACATGAATTTTTTTTTATTTATGTGTTATTTTTGAAAATAGCTAAATTAATAGCTTTGTCATTTACAATGCCAATAGTTATAACTTTCGCAAATGTGACACCTATAGCATTTGTAATGCAACATGTTTTGTATTTACGTGACTTAGAAGTATTGATATTACAAATAACAATGGCTTTTAATTTTTTTAAATAATTAATACTTAAATAATTTATTTAATTTGTAATGGCAATAGCTTAAACTTTTGTAAATAACTTTTGTGAAGATTATGTTCAGTGTTTTTTATTGTCACGAAAATCCAAGAACGGAAGTGAAATATTAACATCTTTTTGTGATTTGTAATAAAGCGTGAAAGCTTGAAAACAGCTTGAAACATTGAAAGAACATATTTGAACCAGTGATGCTCTGGTTGCGCTGAGTGATGCTGTGGTTGCGCTGAGTGATGCTGTGGTTGCGCTGAGTGATGTTGTGGTTGCGCTGAGTGATGCTGTGGTTGCGCTGAGTGATGCTGTGGTTGAGCTGTGTGATGCTGTGGTTGCGCTGAGTGATGCTGTGGTGGTGCTGAGTGGTGCTGTGGTGGTGCTGAGTGGTGCTGTGGTGGCGTTGAGTGATGCTATGGTGGTGCTGAGTGATGCTGTAGTTGCGCTGAGTGATGCTGGGGTGGCGCTGAGTGATAATGTGATGGTGCTGAGTGATAATGTGGTGTTGCTGAGTGATGCTGGGGTAGCGCTGAGTGATGATGTGGTGATGATGAGTGGTGCTGTGGTGGTGCTGAGTGATGCTGGGGTGATGCTGAGTGATGATGTGGTGATGGTGAGTGGTGCTGAGTGATGCTGGGGTGGTGCTGAGTGATGCTGTGGTGGCGATGAGTAATGCTGTGGCGTTCAGTGATGCTGTAGTGGTGCATAGTGATGTTGTGGTGCCCCTGAGTGATGCTGTGGTGGTGCTGAGGGGAGCGGGACGAGAGGAGAGAGGTAAGAGGGTAGAGAGTAGATAGGAGAAGAGAGGTGAGAGAGAATAAGATAGGGGAGAGAGGAGAGTAAGGAGAGGGGAGAGTGAGGAGAGGGTTGAGTGAGGAGAGGGTTGAGTGAGGAGAGGGGAGAGTGAAGAGAGCGGGTATTGAGGATGGAGGGGAGTGGGGAGAGAGGGGAAAGAGAGGGAGGGGAGAGAGTGATTGGAGAGTGAGGAGAGGGGAGAGTGAGGAGAGTGGAGAGGGAGAGGAGAGGGGAGTGAGGGGGAGAGAGGGGAGAGTGGTGAGAGGGAATAGTGGTGAGAGGAGAGTGGTGAGAGGAGAGTGGGGATAGTGAGGATAGTGAGGAGAGGGGAGATTGATGTGAGAGGGAGGTGAGAGAGGGAGGGGAGAGTGGTGAGAGTAAGGAGAGTGGAGAGATAAGAGGGGCCACGCATCCCTCATTTCAGTTATTCTGTTGTGGGCAGTGGAGTATCTTTACTCACTATTGTTTGGTGAGAATATTAGAAGCGTTTCTGCGCAGAAGATTTTACGCCTCAGGAAGTAAAATATCGGATAAACACGTCCTGTTTGTTTGCAGCATTTCTAACATGTGAAAACAAGCGGCAGCTACAGTAGCGCAGTCTGGCGAGGAGGCGGCCTGCTGGGGACAGGGTGTCAGCCTCCTCCCCTCGAATTAGAGGCACAGCGTGCTCATGAGTCATGGTGAGTGTAAAGAGCAGGCTATGGCGGAGGGTTGTCAGCGCCTCTGGGCAATGGAGGAGGAAGTCTAGAATTCAGCAAATGGAGCCTGATTTACCTGATGCTCATCTAAATCACTCCAAGTCCTTCCAGTGGACTCTGCGCTATATAAAACAAGCTATGATTGAGGGAGGCAATTAGCAATGGGGTGGGGAAGGGGCATGCAGTTATAGGATCTAGGTAGTGAGAGACAGGCCAGCAACGAAGGGGAAGAAGCATGCAGCGAAAGACGTGAGGTTGTGGTAGGGACAGGCAAGCAACAAAATAGAATGTGGATGCTGGACAGTAAAAAAAAAAAACATGGATATTACAAGTGCAAGGCCAGTGGAAGGACACTGGATGCCGAAAACATTACTTGAGCCAGGCGCCACAGCAAGAACAAAGACGTGAAGCCAAGCAGGAAGCTGGAGGGAGGAGGCACTGACCAACAGGAAGAAAGGAAACACGAGTAACGTGGGAAACAACTAGTAGTAAGTAAAGGTAAATAATGCCAGGGCTCTAACCCCTTTAAGATTTTTTTCTCGTAACAAGAGATTTTGCAATCGCCGTCTAGGCTTAACTCACACTTCTAACGCACAAAGTCGAATCACACATTAAAGCTAAACTATTTGTGCAGGCATTGGGTAAAGGTCAAAATCCACCTAGGAGAAGGAGAAATACGTAAAACTTGTACAGTCAGAAGAAACTACAAATGCATATTAAGCCAAACAAAATCTATAAACACAGCCCGATAACAAGACTGAGCTATACAAGACTTATGTAGGCACATCCGTAGGCCAAGCAAAATCCACGACAACGGAGAATCTCCATGTGTATGGAGCCAAACAACTACACGAAGCAATGCTAAATCTATAGACAGCGAAGTCAACACTGTACAAATGTAAAATAGGATGTGCAACCAAAGCCAACACGTGAAACAAGCCCTCGGCATTGCAGTGGTGGGGGGGGGGGGGAGGCAAGAAGGGAAGAATAGGGGAGAGTAAGGGTGACAAGACGCACGGGGAGCAGCAGCCTTTGATGTGCTGGCCGGCCGTGGGCAGTAAATAATTAGGGGAGGATAAATGCCAGAGCGCACGCTCGGGAAGCTTGTGGGAGGGAGGCTGGTGGCTTTGATGCATGCATGTGCTTTTTTCACGGGCACAGCATCAAATCGCCCGTTTGGTTAAGCTCTCGTTAAGCCCCAACATGTCTCGACATCTGTAATGCGCAAGCGAATTGGCAGAGGTCGAGCCCTAAAAAAACAGTCCATACATCTACAATGCCAATAGCTCCAACTCAAACAAAGGCGAGAGCTATTGCACTTCCAATGCTTATTGTTGCTTGCAAGAGGTGTGTCTTTGCCATTTTGCACTAGTCGTTAAACCGTTAAACCATTTTCAGAAGCCATATTGTAGGTCAGAAAATATGTTGTTAGCATCCCCCCAACTTTGCAGTCTTCTTAAAATATACGGCCCACAACCTTAACCAGAGAATCTAGCAAGGAGATGGGCCTATAATTAGCAGGTGAATCACGGTCTCCTTTTTTATATATTGCTACTATATGGGGCTCTGACCATGAGGAAGGAAACTCTATACTCTGACATGATTTAAAGATAATGGTCCAAAGAGGGCCCCAAAGCTCCAAATTAGCTTTAAACAAGTCAATGGGAGCCCCATCAGGCCCCGGGGCTTTACCCCCCTTACTTGAGCTCAAGGCCAGGGTAACTTCTTCCAAAGAGAAATTGAGATCTGGACAATCACGTTCCTCACCGGGAGAAGTACTATCCATCAATGGGGCCTCTTTTATCTTATTACCAGAACACTTTGTAGGGTCTGAGTATAGTTTAGAGAAATGAGATACCCAGTCCTCTTCATTCACAGCCACCTCTGCTTTAGGCCTGTTATCCTTACTAAGAAAAGGTGAATAAACTACACGCCAGAATGCTGTAAGGTCATTAATGCAACTGGCCTCATACAGTTTGTCCCAAGCCTCCGTTTTTAAGCTCCTTTTGCGATTTACTATTGCAAGCTTGTCCAGCGGTCTCTGAGGCTGAACCTCCAACGGATTCCTAGGTGTACTCTTTAAATCCAGTTTTAAGTTTTTATGTGCCTCTGAACAAGCATGATCAAACCAGGGTTTCCTGTTTACTTTGCTACCCTTGTGGTGTTCCGATAGGCCTGCCTTAATTGCTTTAGTGATTTTATCGAATGATTCTATACTGGCAGCAGGCTCTGATGAATCATCCAGACACACATCAAAGGCATTTTTTGTTGGTAGATTAAATTCTTTAAATAACCATTGGGATAGACCATGGACCTCCTTAATGGATAACCGTTTGTACTTGATAATTCTATATTCTCTACAGACATTGTAGGATGACAAGCCCCTTGTTTTATTAGGCTACCAGAGTTTATCATGATGCTCTGAGGGAAATGATCATTCATTGCTAAGTCATGATTTTTTTTTTAATAAAAACCTTTATTGAAAGAGACATGAAGATACACAAGCAAACATACAGCCAATGTGGGTCGGCTGGCAACTGTCCCAATACACTACAGGATGAGAGGTACACAGCCCTTCAGCCGACAACCCATAGGGCCCGGCGGCAAGCGGAGACCCATGTCCAGCCATATGTACATGTAAAGGAAAAGAGAAGGTTTTGGTTTTATCTTTTTTGAAAAACAACCCCCCAACCAACAAACATAAGAAAACTACTGCGAGGGCTCAAAATAAAAAGGGAACAATCTTGGTGAATCCTTCTGGAGAGGGGCACCGTGTCTGCAGTGATATATTGTCAACAAACTGAATGTCCGGAATGGAATGAAAGAGGGAACAGGTAGTAGGCAACAATATGCAAATAGAACCTGGAAAAGAGGGAATGTCATGCTAAGGGGACTGGAGACGTTCCGGTGGCGGCTCAAAGGGAGGGGTGCAGATCTCACCACGGTATTGATTCCACTGACCCCATACTTTACCCCACTTTTTGGGCCTGCCCCTGGCAATATATTCTGTTTTTTCACGGAACATGCACCAATCCATGTTCCTAGACCAGGCAGACAGACTCGGTGGCTTTGCCGACCCCCACAATTGCACAATGTCACGTTTAGCAATCATATTGCCCAAGGTGGCCCACTGCGTTTGGGCAACATTATAATCGTTGGGCTCCCATACATTCAGCAGACATCTCAGGGCCTCAGGCAGAAGCGAGACACCCGTCACCTCAGACATAACACCATGCACACGAGTCCAGAATGAGGCAACCGCAGGACATTCCCATATGATATGGAGGAATGTGCCCACCATACCACAGCTACGTTTACACAGAGCATCCGAAACAAACCCCATCCGCAACAATCGAGGACCCGTCATGTACACTCGGTGTAAGATTTTTAATTGCACCAGTCTCAGACGAGCCGAGATCGCCACCTCCTTTGGAGAGGATATCGCCGCCTGCCAGTCCTCATCGTCAAGCTCCACTCCATCGCCGGTCCAAGACGTGCGAAGCTGTACAAGATGGTCCATCCGATGGTTTATTAATTTCTTATATATTAGCGAAATCGTACTGTCCGGGATATGTCCATCTAGTACTCTATCCTCACGAGGCGAGGAGTCCGGGACGGACGTACCAGGCACCATCACAGAAGAAAGGGCGTGTCGAACTTGCAGATAACGAAAGTATTCGCGAGGTCCGAGTTGAAATTCCCGTCGCAGCTCCTCAAAAGATTTAATCTCGTCCTTCCGCAAGAGATCACCAACCACACTAATTCCAATAAGGTCCCATTTATCGAACCCCTTAGTCGTCCACAATTTACCCAACTTTTCAGACGCATAGAGTGGAGTCGCCCGAGTGAGGGTATCCGACCAACCAGTAGCAGCGGTGGCATTGTACCAAACCCGTACCGCGACCTTTGTAGGTCCTGTCAGGGCCACATCAGAACGTTTAGAATAAAGTGCCCAATTGTAGTCTCCGCCCGGGAGCAACCATTTATCCTTGGCAAAGGCCGGATTAGCAGCCGGACCATACATAGCATGGTTAACCGGGCTCAGTTGTGAGGCCCAGTAATACCGTCGGATATCCGGTAATGCAATTCCGCCATCGTACCATGGTAGCGTAAGCTTGGCCAAGGCAATCCGGGGACGGCCGGCCCACACCAGTTTCCTTTGCAAGCTTTCTATCTCATGAAAGTAGCTGGAGGGCACTAGGTCTAACGTGTTCTGGAGAGCATACAGAAACCTGGGAAGAGACATCATCTTGAATAAGGCTGCCCTACCCACTAGGGACAGAGGCAGCCTGCTCCACGCCTTTACATCTGCTCATAGCCGAGCGAGCGGGGGAAGCAAATTGAGCCGGTATCTAGTCGTCGGGTCACGTGAAATGTAAATACCTAAATACTTAAATACTGAGGACGAGATCTGTATTGGACAATTACGTGGTACCAGCAGGACATCATCCGTAAGCGAGTATACACAGGACTTGGCCCAATTGATGACTAATCCCGAGTTCCTGCCAAAGGAGCTAAGGACATCAAATAGTACTCCCAAGGATTTCCGCGGGGAAGTAAGGTAAAGAAGAATATCATCCGCATAGAGCGAGATGCGATCTTCAAAACCGGGGGCCCACCTGATGCCCTTAAGGGAAGGCTCCCATCTCAACCAGGCTGCCAAAGGCTCCAGAGCCAGCGCAAAAAGCAACGGGGAAAGGGGACATCCCTGCCGCGTACCCCGTCCCAAAGCGAAGGGAGCCGACACTCTACCGTTAATGACCACCTGGGCCAAGGGTTCCTCATGGATGTATGACGGTACCACGCGTACTTTTACAACGCGTACCGTTACCACGCTACTTTTACCACGCAAGTCGTTACAACGACTTTGCGTGGAGGGGCGCTGGATAGTAAATTATTTAATTTACTATTCCAACTCCAGTCCCCGTGGACTCTAGGGAAAGGAGTTGGATAGTAAATTAAAGTATTTACTATCCTGGAGCGCCCCCCAGCGCATGTCGTTGTAACGACTTGCGTGGTAAAAGTAGCGTGGTAACGGTACCGCGTTGTAACAAATGCGTGGTAACCGTTGTATACCGTTCCTCATACAGCAAACGGACCCAACCAATGAACACTGGCCCAAAGCCGAACTTAGCCAAAGCCGCCCATAAGTACGGCCATTCCACAGTGTCAAACGCCATAGTGGCATCTAACGAGACCAAAATGGCCGTCTCACGCAGTGTATCCGCCCTCGCCAGCACGCCATGAAGGCAACGTAGATTAAGCGCAGTGTTACGGGCAGGAATAAAACCGGATTGGTTCGGGTGCACCAGATCACTTATCACGGTTATCAATCGGTTGGCCAACACCTTCACCAAAACCTTGGGTTCGACATTTAGGAGAGAAATAGGCCTGTACGAGGTACAGAACTCACGTGGTTTACCCTCCTTGGGAATTACCACAATGGAGGCGAGTCGTTGATCTCGGGGAAGCCGGCCTCTCTCTCTAGACTCCAAAAACATTGCGCGAAGATACAACGCCATTTTGTCTGGGCACAACTTGTACAGCTCGATGGGCAAGCCGTTTGGTCCCGTAGCTTTACCTGAGCGAATGGAGCGAATAGCGAGCGCTACCTCATCCGTGGAAAAATCCACCTCTATTAGCTCCCTATCAGATTCAGACAGACAAGGAGGGGCGAAATCTCGAGCAAAAAAACGGGAATCCTCTTCTGGCCGGTCCGAGACCGGAGCATACACCTTTCGAAAGTGGGAGGCAAACTCCTCCACTATCGCCAGTGGATCCGTCACACGTACCCCATCCACACGCTCAATCACAGGAACCACACGACTCAATCTCTCTCGTTTGTCCAACCACGCTATCAACTTCCCGGCTTTATCGCCCACATCATACAGACGGCCCATTTGCTCCCGACTCATGGCTTTCGCAGCATTCGTGACCAAGGCCTTATAGTCAGACTGTTTTAACTGCAGAACATGCAACTTCTCCTGCGTGACTCCAGTTTCAAGTCCTCTCTCTAGAGTGACCACCTCGGCCTCCAGCCGTTCAACCTCCTCATAGTGTCGCCTCTTAGAGCTAGCGATAAGCGATAGCGCCTGGCCCCGTATCACAGATTTAAAGGCTTCCCAGAGGGACGCTGAGGACGAAACAGATCCCACATTCTCCGCAAAGTAAAGGTCCACGGCTTTAACCAACCCCGCTCTAGTCTCTGGAGTCCGGAGATGCCAGGGATTGATTGGGGCGATTCGGCACCCGGCATTCAGATGGAGATCAATATGAACCCACAGCGGGGAGTGGTCCGAAATGCCTCTGGGCAAGTGTCGGGCTTCTCGCACCGTTGTGGCCTGGGCAGCGGGTACAAGAAGATAATCAAGCCTAGCCAGACTCCCATGCGCCCCAGAGTGAAAGGTATATTGGGCCTGACCCGGATGCAGCATCCGCCAACAATCTACCATACCAAATGTATCTAGCAACCCACTAAGACCAGATTGGGATGGTGTGAGCACCCTGGGAGGGTGTCGATCCAGCGAACCATCCATCACAGAGTTAAAGTCTCCTCCCATCACTAGAAGCCCCAGCAACAATTTACCCAAGTCAACAAACGTGGTAGCCTGCAGGCCAGGGGGGACAATTACAGTTCTTCCCTCCCACCTCCCTACAATTGCGGCGTATTGACCCCTGTCATCCAAGATCGTGTCGTCTATCTCGAAGGGAAGGGAACTACGAAGCATAATACCAGCTCCTCTGGAGCCCGAAGTAAACCCTGAGTGTGCCACCAACCTGTAGCCCCTCCGATTCATAGCACGAAACGTATTCCCAACCAGGTGCGTTTCCTGCAAGAGTATGATGTCGGTAGAATGACGTTTCACATATTGAAGTACAATTCCCCGCTTTATCTTGTCCCCCAAGCCATTGACATTCCAGCTCAAGACCCGTAGCCCCCTACCCCCCATCCCAGAGGTAAGAAATCAGGTCCACCAAACCCCACGAAGGAAACACAAAAAAAGCAACAATGCGTAGCCCCAAATGCAGTATTAACAAAAAAAGGAAAACCCAACCCCCCTCCCCCCAAGCCCCAGAACAACAACCTCCCACCCTGCACCCCTGCGAGGAACCAAGAAACCACCCCATTCAGCAGTGTGCCTGTCGCCCTACCCCAAGAACTAAACTACAGATGAAAAGGAAAAACACCCCGGAGGAGGAGAAGTCCCGAACACCCCGCCGCCCAGGGTCCAAATTATAAAAGTCATCGACCCAAAGAAGGAGAACAAAATATCGTAACACAGTACAACGGAGCATACGCCGGTGCCTCTACTCCTCCTGGTCCCGTTGGCCACCTTCAGCACCACCAGTGTGGTCATCATTGTCTCTAGGTGTAGATAAAGTGTCCAACCAGTCACTGGCCACCTCAGGCATATCGAAGAAGAGCACCCGTTCATTGTGTTCAATGCGCAGTCGAGCGGGGAAAAGCATGGCATACTTCATGCCCAAATCCCGTAGTCTACGTTTCACCCTGGAGAACGCCAGTCTCTGCTTCTGCACCAGGGGAGTAACGTCAGGGTAAAAGTTAACGGAGGTATTCTCAAACCTGGTGGGGCCGTTGGTCCTCAAAGCATGCAAGATGGCGTCTGTCTCTATAATTGAAGAGCCGCGCAATGATGAGCCGAGGGCCGCCCCTGTGCTCGCCTGAGGCCCGGAATCCTATGGGCGCGTTCCACAGCAAAAAGCTTGCTCAAGCCTTTAGGGGCAAGATGATTAACGATCAGGTCCTCCACAAGAAGGTCCGTTGATTGATCAGCCGATGTCTCCGGAACTCCGATAATGCGTATGTTATTTCGCCTAGCACAACCTTCAAAATCCTCGAGGCGGCGAGAAAACCGTTCGCTAGAGGATCGAAGGGTGCGGACCTCGGTCTGGAGCTCGGATACATCCGATGTGAGGCTGGCAGTTTTAATGTCCAACGACTTCACCCTCTCGTTGGTTTTTCCCAGATCTGCCCTGATCAGGCCCACGTCCACCGCCACTGTGTCGATCTTGGCAGCCAAGGTCTCATATTGTTGGCCCATCGACGATTGTATGCTGGCGATGGCGCCCATGATGTCTCGTAGGGTCGGTTCTTCCGACTCCGGGGTGCCACTACCCATGCCCTCCGAGGTTTTTCCTGTCCCACTCGTCGAGCCCTTGTTCTGTGCAAATCTGTCCATAATGGAAGCTTAGGTCCCGCCACCACGATTTGCAGTCTTGAGAGACCGTTTGTCACCCTCAGACTTAGCCGCCATAGTGAGAAGCCCGCCCCGCCGGGGCTTTCGAGATCTGGTGTAAATGGCTCCCTCGAAGGAAAACTCCACAAGGTGTTAAAACACAGGGTGTAGTGGGGATCAAGCAGGGAGCTGTAGTCGCCAGCAGGCTCGAAATCAGCTATCTCCAATCCTCGCGGCCAAGGAGAAACGAAACCGAAAGTAGGTCCCGGGCAACCGTCTCATGCCACAGGCCGTTGTTGTTCAACTACTTTCGGGGTGCTCCCAATGCCCAAGGTCCGGGATAAGCCACGATGTAGGCCTCGGGGCTCCAGAAGGAGCAAGTCGGGCATCCGGCGTCCAAATCAAATTCTGAAAAGGGTCTTCCAGATCAGGAGAGTCGCGGCAAGAAGAACCCGTCGTCTAAACCAGGATTAGTGCCAGGATAGTCGGTGGAGGCAGCAAGGGTCTCAGGATCTCACAGCTCACGCGACCATCTTGGATGCGCGCTAAGCTCCTCCTCGAGCCATGAATTTTAAAATCTGTTACCAGACCCGAGTAGCGGTAGAGAACAGAATAAAATCAATAACACTTTGGCCCATACCTCAATTGTAGGTACATGGTACCGTAGTTGGACTGATCCCAAATTCGTTACTGAAACCTAGGTTGTGTTTAAAAAGGAGATAGTTTAGTTTTTCACCATAATCAGAGTGTGAGAAGCGTGTGAGGTCATCTTTTGTTGGAGAGATAAGGCCACAGACTTTGCTCAATAACAATTTACACAATTTGATATTAAAATCCCCCACCCAAATCAACAATGTGTCCCCATTTCCCTTGTTTAGTATTACTGCAAGGTCAGCATTAAGTTGATCCAAAATATACAATATATCGGAGTCACATGCATTATTGTAAAAGTTAATTATAATCAAAGAAGTAGAACCTGGGAGTTTGATAGAAACAATTTGATAGAAATTGTTTGGATATTTTGTGATGTTTTGTGATTACTGTCGAGAAAGTCAAATCATTTGACACATATATACGCACATATATACGCATATACCCCCCTTAACTCTGCCGTGATTCGAAGGAACTGCTGATAAATTAAACGTTTTGTACCCACTAAAATGGATTGGTTCCACGTCCCAAGTTTCCTGAAGGCAAAAAATATTAAAACCAGTTATAAATTCTAGCCAATTAGGTAAATTGGATCTACTGCGAAAGCCCAGCAACATTCCAACTCAAGTCATTAAACATATTTGCATCCAGAATTAAACAGTCCAGACTGATCTTGAGGTTCCTCCTACTGTAGTTCGGCAATCTGGTCTGGGGCTGGTCAAAAGGTCTGTGAGGTCTGGATCCCTCAGCTGTGCATCAACAGCCAACACTGGAAACCCATAACTCCCCATTCCGCCACAGTCACTTCTCCAAGCTGGACACACCACCTCTGACACTCTGGACAGAAGTGCTTCAGTCCACCTCGGTTAAAGAAAAGACAAATTTAGGTGACACAATATTTCCCCAATGGCCAGACCCTACTCTCTGCACCCTGTTTTGATGGAAATTCTCTGAGTGATGCTGAATTGGCCACACCTACCTCTCAGGTGCCAGTGAAGAGGGATGCTGGAATCTTACTGATTCGGGTCTGGAGGGTGGGATAGTGAGCAGTAAACCCCCTAAAATTTACAACCACAGAATTGCCCTAATATGATTTAGGTAATGGCCCCACCCACATGACTCTCTTCACCATCACTATACAGCCGGCATCTTGATATAAGATTCCCGCCTGGGTGCACAACCAGTGCAACAATTTGTTCCTTTGTTGCACAAAGGATTCCTCTCCTCCTCGGCTAGGCAGGGGACATTAGACAATATCAACAACAGAGTAATCCAATGTCTATGAGGAAAAAGTTTCTTTAGATACAAAAAGAAAAAGACACTACAAGCCTTGAGTGCTCAGAAACAGAAATACAAAAAACAAGAAGTGGGGGTTTGTATGGAAGACAGAGTCAAGATGTAGGATAGAAGGCCATCACTAGGGTGACCTGAAAAGGAACAAAAATAATCCCTCTATGATAATTGTTGTCCCATCATTACACATTACATGCCCAGTGTCATCATCTGGGATGCCAAACAACTTTTCTTCGTCCTTCCTCCATCCAGGAGGGGGACAAAATGAATAAGTTGTATCCTCTTGTAGGGTTCTTACAGGAGAATAGTGTAAGAGGGAAAAAGGCTCTTTTCTAAACGGTGCTGTGAAAAGTAGCAGAAAAAGAGTGTGTTTAAAATAGGATGCACAACAGAGACTTACCCCCAGATTCATGAAAACCCAATTCTGCGATTTCTAAATTGCGAGAAATACCGAATCGCAATTTAGATTTCGCAGAATGGGATTCATGAAAGATTGCGATTAAAAAATGCGAACCGCAATCGGCCACAATTGCCGATTGCGATTTTGCCAAAATCGCAGAAAAATCGCAGAATCGGTCATTTTCCATGTTGAAATTGCGATCTCGCTATTACCGAAATTGCAAATTGCGATCTCGCTAATAGCGAGATCGCAAAAACGGGAAGTCGCATTTCGAGCACAGTGATGACATCACAACCAGAAAGCAGGCAGTTCCCTTACTCATTCTGCATACTGAGCCTGATTTGGAAGCAGCACTGGCCAAAGCTCCACCCCAGACCACCTCCAGCTCACAATCAGGAGGCACCCCACTGCAGAAAATGTCTCAGGAAGCAGCAGGGAGCAGTTCCTCAGGAAGGAAACGTAAAATAAAGTTTTCAGAACAAGAACTGGAATACCTTATTGAGGGAGTGAGTAAGGACCACGACCAGCTCTTTCGGAAGGACTCAAGGAGGGTGCCAGAGGCGGACAAAAGACGGATTTGGCTGCGCAACCGCGCCAAACTCACTTCCGTGGGAGTGACTGGGGGAGCGTGTCGCAACAGGAGGAGGAGAGCCCACAGTCCCATCCAACACCCCATTGGAGGACCTTGTGGAGGACACCTTGAATCCCGAGGCATGCGTTGGGGTAACCAGGCTGGACTCCTCCCGACCCACCAAAGAAACCCAAGGTAAGTGCGATGCGACTGCGACCCTGTCCCCTAATAATGGCCATGACCCCAGAGCTACCCATCAGAAACCCCAGTCATGCAGCCCATGCACAACAGAAAAGCCCTATTGCATTGTGGGACATGTAGTCTGACCACAATTTCCATTCAGCCCCATACAGCCAGACATGTCCTTTGAGAGTCAAGCCAACAGGCAGTCAGGGAATGCTAGCCTGCATGCATGTAGCAACCTTCCATGTGCAAGATACATGTCATTAATCAACGTCCACTTTACATCACAGGTGGCGCTGAAGAACCCAGCAGTGACAGTGAGGGCCTGCAAATAGATGAGAATCCAGAGGATTCTAAGGGAGACGTCCATCCATCCCCTCAACCTGGACCATCAGGGCAAGCCCCTGTACCAGCAGCATTACCACCACCTGCCACCTCAGCAACAACAGGCGCACCACAGCCGCCACCTGTGACACCCATGCCAGTGGCATTGGCAACACTAGCTGCAGCAAGGAAAACAACACCGCACACAGCCACTGTGACACCACAGTCCAGCGGATTGGTTAGGGAGCCACGCAATACTACACCACGCGCCGGCAGGAGGGGGGTGAATGTGCGTGTACCTGGCCTGTCTATAGAGTGCCGCATGCTGCACATTCACCAGAAGCAGGCATGTCATCTTGCAGCCATTCACCGGCAGCTGCACAAGACAGCGAGGAGTGTGGGCCAGCTGTCTGACAGGATGGAGAGGATGACCACTGCAGTGGAGGAAAACACACAGGCCATGTTGACACAGCGGGACGTCAACCGGCGCCGCCACCGCCAGCTGCTGACACGCCTCTCTGCGTACACACGCTCAAACCATATCATAGGCAACGCCACATCACAACTTTCACGATGCTCGTTGGCCATGCAGATCAAAAAGGTCCAATGCTGACAGGATGTTGCTAGGGCACTGGAGCAGGTCACCACTGCAGTGCAGGGTCTACAGGCAACTGGCCACGGCCAGGCAGGTGGGGGGGATGACGCTAGTGAGGGAAACTCAAGCCACAGCAGCCTTTCGTTGCCACTGGTGACAGTTCCCCGCCGCAGCACCAGGCCCACTGCAGCCTCACGGGCGAATGCTGAGGAAGAGGTGGAGAGGCGACTTGGAACGTCGGCCCAGAGGCGCCACTGACAATTTTTCTCACCATGCAGGGCCATGCTGATGAGACAAGCATGCCCTCCTAAAAAAAAAAGGGGGATGTATGACTCAATACACCTCTAATCTAACTGTTGGAAATAATGCATAATGCAATATTATTGTGAATGCAACAATAATATTTATTCAGTACCAGTACATCTGACTCATGTCATTATTTCAATTGTCATGCATGCATGAGTGAAGTGTTGGGTGAGGGGAGTGGGTGCACTAGAAACAGTTATTTGTGATTTGGTTGCGGCGTCTATATCCTTCAGCTGGATTCTCCCCGCGTGCATGACGCGCATGTGCAGGTGGGCGGTTGTCCCCTTCCGACTCACTGCCAGATATCTCTACAGGTAACCTTCGCTTGGTAGCAATGTTGTGGAGTATTGCACACACGGCCACGATGCGACAGCAGACCTCAGGCTCGTATTTGAGGGCCCCACCAGTCTTGTGCAGTATGCGGAAGCGGCTCTTCAAAAGCCCAAATGTGCCCTCAATGCAATTTCTAGTGCGGATGTGTGCAGCATTGTAACACGGCTGCTGTGGTGTGGCAGGGTTGAGGTATTGGGTGAGGAGGTACTCACGGAGACCGTAGACGGTGTCACCTGAATGAAAGGAGCAGAGGGTGAGTGCCTGTTATGCGCAGCTACATGGTGACAATGTACTATTTTGTGGCATGTGTACTTAGCTAGAAGGTGTCCTTCGCCAAAGTCTCCCCTGGCCAGTCATGTGTGCATGCCGCTGTCCCGGAATATGAAGGAGTCATGCGTGCTCCCCGGGTATTGTGCCACTATGTCCGTGATGATTGTCTTAGCGTTGCACACCATCTGGATATTCAGGGAGTGGTAGGACTTGCGGTTCCGGTACATGTATTCTGTTTGTGCAGGTGGGCAGATGTGGATGGGGTACAGTCAATACATCCAATTACATGGGGGAATTGTGCAATGTTGTAGAAATCAAGCTTGGTTTGATTCAAGTCCTGTTGGGTGGTTGGGAATGTGATGTAATAGGTTTAGCCGGGTCAGCATTGCCTCCAGGAAACTCCTTAGGCAGCGGGACATGGTGCTCTGGGAGATCCCCCCTGCAACGGCAACCACCCCCTGAAAGCTTCCGGAGGCCAGGAGGTGCAGGCTGCACAAGACCTGTACATGGGTGGGCACGGCATTGGTCCTCCTTGTTGGGTGCTGCATTAGGGGGTCTAGGTCCCGGATCAGCTTAGTGATCATTGCCCCATTCAGGCGGTACTTGGAGTAGATTTGCTCCGCAGTTTGGCCCAGTAGGGTGATCCGCTGGCAGAATATTCGCTCTTGTATCCTGCGTCGGTTCCTTGCTGCAGCCTGGAGCCTTCGCCGCTAGTCCTGGCATTGTGAGAGTCCTCATGCTCCAGCTGAGTATCCTTAAGTGTGTTTGGTCAGGCCTGCACCTGTGGCTAGTTTAATTTTATTTATTTTTTATTCCTTCATGGTTACCACCTGGTTTGGGTTTTCCTTAAATTGCGCGTCGCTAATAGCGATTTTCGGGTTTTTCGCAATTTGCGATTTTTCATGAATTGCGTTTGCGATTATTTAGTGAGTTCGCAAAATATGTTGCAGAATCCATGGATTCTCGCAATTTCCGATTCGCTAAAGGGGTTCTTCCAAGGTTCTGCGAAATATTTAGCGATTTCGCAATTTTTATGTTGCGATTTCGCAATTTTGGACTTTTCCCAATGATGAATTGCTTTTCTTGAAATTGCGATCGCAATAGCTGATTCGCAGCTATTGCAATCGCAATTTTGGTTGATGAATCTGGCTGTTAGAGTAACAGTGTTTCTCTTGATTGCAATCTCAAAGTTGTATTTCTGTCTAAAAACAGTGAAAAAGATTCATGAGCAGTTAGAATTCGTCACTGCTCATCTGGTCGACATGTTTCAGCTTCTGGGGCAAATCTCCCTAGCTTTCTTCAGGACCTTAGTGCTCAAAAGCTTTGTCACTGTAATATATAAATTCTTATACATACTTTTTGTCAATGTTTTACCATATGTGATCTAATCTCAAATCCTCCCTGTGTACATGATGGGTAATTATACTGACCCCAATACCTCGACAGAAAATTTAAGGTGTCTTGATAAAGGTGGACAAAACTTGGGAAAACCACCGAAACGCGTTGACGCTTCACTCAGTATAATTCAGGATCTCCACATCTTTTGCTGATATACTATATTACAAGTGCACATAGCTTAGATGTGACCAATAGAGTCCGAATATACAAAAAGTATTGTACTAATTTTATGTCTTACTGTCTTTTCTGTCTCTGTGACTCAATCTTGCTGGCAAAATTGAAAGTCAAAAAAGTAAAAAATCTCTTTTAATGTTTTATTTGTGTTAAGTGGGTTCCACTGGGACCACTCTTCTTTTAACATTTGTAACTTTAATAAATTGTAAGAATTCTTTATATTTACTTGTATTTTGTTATGATTTTTAACTGACTTACCGGCTCTTCCGGTTACCATTTCTCAAGGGAACACTTTGCTTTACATGATGTATCCGACATCTGAAAAAAAAGTGAGGAAAAAACTACATCTCTTGACTTTCAACCTAAAACCCACATTTAGTTAGTAGGATTGCAATGGTAAAAGTGAAAGAATGCTTACCAGTGCACCACAAGGACTAGACCTCACCTCTCTTGGCACCAGCATTTGCCAAAGAGGCCCCGCTCTGTGGAAAAAATCGTGATCCAAATATGCAGGGAAAAATTGTTATTTGGAGAAAACATTGTTTCTATCAATATTAATAGCAATGTATAGCAAGGGCACCAAACACATTTGCAATGCAATATGTCTCGCATTTGCGAGAGTTTAAGCTATTGGCATTGTAAATGACAATGCCTTTTATTTAACTGTTTAAAAAACAACACATAAATAAAAGGCACTGTCATTTACAATGCCAATAGCTCAAACTCCCATAAATGCTTGTTTAGATTTGAGGGTTGGAGCCGCTCATTTCCTTTTGTTCCATGGGCCTTTAAGTGTTGCAGGGCCTCCCTGACCCAATGGGAGGCTCGGTGTGTTCACTGTGTTCGCTAACCCTTCTTCTGTCTGGTCGGAAACGGTGGCCACCCACACTGTAAGGGTGGCTCGACTCAACTTTCGAAGGGGAGCTAGATGGATCGTCTCTGAGAGAGTACCCTAGCTATGGACTGATCGTGGTCCCCTGGTCTCGCAAAGTACAGACACGGAGTAGGAAAGAGTTAGTGAAGCCGCCGTTCTTTATTAACTAGGCCCACTGCTCTCTTAACGAACCCATCCAAGGCGCAGCCCGACAACATGTTGGGCCCGACTCTGCTACTTTCCGCTTCCCAATGTTGGCCCCAGCAACGTAGAATGCCAAAAATAGAAGGAAAACTCCAAAAAGACCTACATATGACAGTGCCTTTATATTGGACTCTCCGGTAGACTACAAGCAGGGCTTCCAAGTGGTTAAAGAGCCATGTGAGATGTACTCTCAACTGTCAGCTCTGGATCAGTCGAAGAGCCAGGTCTTGAGGTCCTTCCTGAACCCTGAAGCGCTACGTCAAGGGACATTTGGGGACCATTCAGAGAGTACATGGTACAAACATTGGCTGAGACTGAATATTCTGATGTTAGTGGATTTCGCTGGTGTGCTCCCTGAATATCGAAACCAGAATATCGAGAGCTAAGGAAACCTGGACTTTCTATACCTAGCTGTAATAGTTGAATAATGAGGAGACAAGATCAAAGCCAGTTCGTTGATTTATTGTAGATTAGCTGGACCATCAGAGCAGGGCAACTGTAGCTACAATGTGAATCTGGCAACTGCCACAAAGAGAACACTCAGCAGAGAATGCAGTCACACACATTCTAGAAGATAGGATTCTTAAACAAACCCAAGCTACTACATGGGTCTTCCTTTATAATAAATAAGACCCTTGAACAACCTCAAGCTACTACACTAGCTCCCTACATATGCACCTTGGCAATATATATATCTTCAAGGTATATAGATGTGGAGTTAGGAATACTAAATCTATACTTCTCTATGTCCACTTACCTGTTGATATTTTGTCCCTAGATATGCAGGGTGGACGTGAGCACATTAGGGCAATTATTAGTCAAAAAATACGTGCATACGATTGTTATATGTGTAAACTATAGAATAACAGCACAAAGTATGCCTGATTCTGTGCATTTAACACAGTTTGGGCGTGTCCATGAGCCTTATGTTAACTTGTGCTTTATACTGCTGACCTAAAAAGAATAAAATGCATTTAAAATAAATAAGTCTTTTTACTCTTTCTCTGTTACAGTCTCTGCAGGATGCGGTGTCGACTCGATGACGTGCTCTGTCTGTCATTGGCTGCAATGTTTTGCCTGAAACTGCCAGAAGCTGGAGTCCATGGAGTGGACTATGACCATTTTTCCTCCTATTATGACGACCAGTGCCAGGACTGCAGCCAAGGAGCCTCATACTACTGGTGCATTACAAGGAATGGGTGGGATTACTGTTCACCCGCAGCCAACCGTGACTATTACGGCCGGCGGTGCAAAGCGGACCATCCCTGTGGACGCCATGGCTACTCCTACTCCTGGTGTTACACAGAAGATGGAAGCTGGGGCTACTGTGGGCGAGTTGAGATGAAAGTGGTATCCCACGTGACTTCCTATTATTACATCATCTGTCAGGATGAGTGTGGTAGAGAAGGGGACACAGATTATTTCTGGTGCCACACTACATCAGGTTGGGACTACTGCTCCCCACTCTCAGATGTCACATGTAGAAACACACAGTGTAATGCGGACCACCCCTGCGGCACGCATGGGTACAACTATTACTGGTGCTACAGTGGGGTTTACTGGGACTACTGCGGACCTCTAAGAAACAATGAATGCACGTTGGAGCATGTGGGACGGCAATTAATGGTGAATCAGTTTGATGAGATTGTTTGTGAGAGAATTGATCACAGCAACAGGGTTCGGACCCAGTACCAAGCTGAACCCACCACAGATTTGGCTGACGAAAGGCGTTTCTATGATGAGGCTGCTTTCCAGGTGATCGCGCGTTGGGACAATGGCTGCCTTCGATCCCAGCCAACATCCAATATCATAGGAACGACTAACCTGCGCCTGGATCTGCAGGGGTTTGTGAACTCTGGGGGAATCCGCTATTACAACTACCAGATTCAGATCAATGGGCGTCGGCCGCCGCGCGAGAGCTCGTCCATCACTCAGGTGCTGTTCCCCGTAGAGGAGTGTGTTCCAGAGAGATACATTCGCAGAGCATTCATGGAAAGCCTTGTGCGTAGAGCTAGGATCAGGGTAACAGTCACCCGATATTGTCAGGCCAAAAGGAACTATGGCTGGACTGTGGAATCTGAAAGAGAAGTGGACCTTAGCCTTTGTGATGACATCCGCTCTTTTGGTAGTGTCCAGAACCAAAGTGAGATGCACCCCCAGAGTACCTCATCATAGCACAGCGGCATGGATTCATGGCTCTTCCATTAGTGGAATATCCCAGCAAGAATGTATATGTCATACCACGCAGCCACAAGGCAGCCATTATCTAACCATAGAAAAATCAATAACTAACTTCCAAAAAGCCCACAGCCAGACTACAACAAATTATGCAGCCAGTTATTCCACCCACTCCTCTGTGACCGTTTAGCCGCCCCGTTTAGGTCTTCGTCCATGACCTACGTCCCATCTCCACCATTGGATCCACCAACTCGCGGGGCTCAGTCCTCGAAGGGTGGTGATGGTTCATCCGCCCGGTCTACAGTGACCGAACCCCCCAGCAGACACCAGGGCAGGTCCTTCAGAAAACAAAAGGAAAAGAGCCTGGAATGAAGCCAACGCTGACAGTAGAACCAGCACACTATCAACTTACATTGATTTGGGTTGAAATCATTTCCTTTTACAGTGATCAGATTTTGAAAACCAAAAACTGGGACATTTCACAAACATAGAAGTAGGACTAAAATTTCACAAAATTATATAAGACAACACTCACTAACATAGAAAACAAAGACAATGAGGCACTAAGGGAAACAAATTAACAGAAAACTTTATAAATAGTATCAAATGTGTCAACAAAGTTGATTTTTGATTAGGATGGCAACTGTCCCTTCCTTGTAATGCATAAAAGCTTGGCTTACTTTATATTCAGCCGACAGGCTCTAAATTCTACGACATGTGCTGAATTTAGTTAAATCTGCCAGGACAGATGACGCAAGACCAGCAGTGTCCTGGCCAATGCGGGATACCAGGGCACCTTATTTTCTTCTAAAGCTGATCAAAAATGTGCCACTGAATGTTATGGCTATTTCTTAAATTGACTATGGAAGTGTACTCACTCGTCTTCAAACAGTGGCATAAAGGGGGCCGCAAGCTCCAGGGTCCCCCTCAGCACAGTACCCAGGCCTGAGAGCTCTTGACTGATTCCGGGCGGGGCTCACGCTTCGTTACACCACTGTCTTCACAAATCAATTCCTGGACCTCTCCAAGCTCGACATGTATTCAACTCAGAGAAGTTGTTCGCAAACTCCTGTTCTTTCTTTGGTCAACGGCCGACCTCTGGAATCCAGATACACATTCAAAACGGCTGGCCTCACCTTTCGAGCCCTCCACCTGGATAATCCCAAATATATAATGCAGAAATTGTTGTGGGAGAGGTTCGAAGAGCAAATCACTTCTACAAACTGAATGGAGTTATCCTTCTAGGCCAATGCCCCCAACATTGGGCTTGCCCGACTAACTCAGATCAAGCTTTCTTCTTCACTTACTCTCTTTAAAAAATATCTCAAGACTCTTCCAGACTAAACCCTCTTCACTCGAGGAGCACTTTTAACACCTTGGCTGCTATGACTTTTCCCCCCGGTGCTGGATCCTTTGTTTTCCCATTGTTCATAACGAGCTCAACTTTGTCATAAGCACAGCTCCAGTGTGCAGCAGCGAAGGGGTTAAAGAACTATTTCTTGATGTCTTTTCTATGTCAAGACCCACAAACAGTCCCACTGCAGTTCTTAGGAGTGTATATTTAGCCCCTCTTTCATTGTATTATGTCTTAGATTGAGTCACTGTCAGTTCCTCAGTTTCCCTCTGGCTGTTTTTCCATGACTGTGTCTGTCATTCTTTATATTGTTTTTACTCTGATTGTATTTCCATTACCATGTAAAGTGCCTTGGTGCCTCTTCTGTGGACATGTTGAGGCACTATATTCAGCACAAAATAAATAAACCAATCAAACCATCTCCTTCTTAGAAATGTCCTCAGTGTCAGAGATCTCAAGGGAGCTTTCAACTTAGCAAACACAATTCAATTCAATTCAATATATTTATAAATAATTTGAATCTATAATGAGGTCCACATAAAATATACACACAATTATTACATAATAAGCATATTAAGATACAAACTCAATTCATTTCCACAGTAGATAGGATAGAGGACAAAGACAAGCAATGTAGTAAAATCCCAGTGAAATCGCTTCAGAAATTCATTGAGAAACAGAATTTAAAACTATAAGGCAGCATCATGGGATGACAGGAGGAGCAGTGAGAGCTAGACTGGTACCTACAGTCCTACAACCCAGGTAAACATAGTCTACTTCACCCAATCCTTGACCCTAGCCAGACTCAACACACAGGGGCATATGTTCAAGGAAGTGGCGGAGTGCGGAGTTAGCCGTCATGGCTTAACACCTCACTCTGCCACTTCAGAAATACAAGGCTGCATCATATTTACAACAATAGGGTGCAGCCTTTGGTTTCCCCCTGCGCTGGCGCTAAACTTAGCAGTGTAGCGCCTACGCAGGCACCCTTGCACCATAATGCCAGGGTGTCCCCGTGTCGGGGAAAGATTGTTTATGTACAGGATGGGCCCCCTCCATGCACATAAACAATCTTTAAATGCCATTTTTCACTTCCATGTCAGCTGCTTAATGCAGCACACATGGAAGGCTTAAAATGTTATTTTGTTTTAAGATTGTTTATGTGCTGGAAAGGGGGACCTTCCTGTACATAAAACAATCCATGGCTTTTAGCTTTTTCCATGTGTGCTGCACAAGGCAGCTCACGTGGAAAAAGCAAAAACGAGGAGAAACAATGCATTTCTCCTCATTTCGCCAACTTAAGGCCAGGTTTTCCCTGGTCTTAATTTTGGTGCTGCCTCCTATTTACGCTGCCCTTGTAAATAGGGGGCACGTCAAAATCAATGGGTGTTGCAGTGGAGCGCCCCCCCCAACACCCACTGCCCAACCCTTTGACACTAACGATAGCGTGAAAAGGGGCCTTATTTACAAGGCAGTGTTAAGCCACGTTAAGTGGCTTAACGCTGCCTTGTAAATAAGGCAATGCCCCTATCGCCATCACAACGTTGTAAAAAGTGACATTCCAGTGGCGATAGGGGCTTGTAAATAAGGTAATGCCCCTATCGCCACCACAACATTGTAAAAAGTGACATTCCAGTGGCGATAGTGGCTTGTAAATAAGGCAATGCCCCTATCGCCACCACAACGTTGTAAAAAGTGACATTCCAGTGGCGATAGGGCTTGTAAATAAGGCGAGGCTCCTATCGCGACCACAACGTCGTACAAAGTGACATTCCCGTGGCCATAGGGGCTTGTAAATAAGGCGAGGCCCCTATCGCCACCACAACGTTGTACAAAGTGACATTCCAGTGGCGATAGGGCTTGTAAATAAGGCGAGGCCCCTATCGCTACCACAACGTCGTACAAAGTGACATTCCCGTGGCCATAGGGGCCTGTACATATGCTCCACAGTCTCCTACTTCGCATTAGATATCAAACCAGTGACGCCGCTCACAGAAATAACCTCACAGCTGGGTCTTCTGCTTCCTTTTTCCTGGTATTTCTTTTTTGGTTTCCACCAACATGACTTTGTCTTCCCACTGCAACCTATCTCTTCAACACAGGGGTAACAGCCCACTTTCTTGGATTACAGTCAGCGGTACACTGGAGTTTACAGATGTAACAAACAGTACATTAAACATATTGACTTAGGACAACCAGCACCAACCACAGGGACACCAGACAGGTGAGACGAGGGGGTAATCCGCCTCCCACCTTTGACGAGAACACACATTGAGGAGGGGACCCACAGGTGTAATGAAGTCAGACCCAATTACAACATCCAGTCCCTTTCTTAGGTCTCTAAACCAACTTGTCAGTAGGGAGGGCCAAGGGGAACCAGCTATGCACTGTTTGGCCAGATTAAAGGTGAGTTCCAGGAATCTGCATCCTTTTGGTGCTTTTTAACAGTTCATCAGTCTTAACAAGCAGTGTGTGACCGTTTGAGGTATCTGCCTTCCCACAATATCTGACAAATATGTCAACACTGCATCGCAGTACGCTGCAATGGTCAGACACAGATACACCACGTGGTGAAAGTCAGCGTCCACCTCAGCGCATCTCGATTACGTATGGTTTACACCCGGTAACAAGGGGGCTACCCACACAGTAGACAGGCAGGTGTGGTGTAGGTAGTTGAAATTCACATATTTAAGAAGTGTGTTGAGAGAGATACTTTCAACGATTGGGCTTCCATCAATTTGTGTCCTTTATCAGCCTCCAATGTTTCCTTTGCTGCAGGAAGGCACAGCCCTCCCCTGTGTTGTCTTGCACTACAGAGGCAAGTTACTGTCTTCCTGGTCCACCCATGTGCTAGCAGGGTCTGCAGTAGGGGGAAGTCTCAGGCAGAGTGAAGGAGAAAGGCTCCTTGAAAGATCTAAGCAACCTGTCTGTAAACAAGCCTCCCCCAAGTGAGGAGCCTCACTTCTGTCCAAGGATGGACATTGTATAGTGACCCAAGTTCTCTAAACCCAGGTACCACCCATAGTGGGAGCTGTTGGAAGTACAGAACCTACCTGCCCCTCGGGTGTAGACGCGTCCTCCAGCACCTTCACGCCACACACATGAACATGTTCTCTATGTTATGGGCCATTGTTGAAGTCGATTCCAGTAGCCACACTAATATATCTCTTGCGCATGGGCCAGGAAATGAATTCCCTAACACCTGAAGGCAATCACCAACCAAGCACTGTGCCAGCCACTGAAGTAGGCAGGGGCGGCTCCTCCATTAGGGCGGAGGAGCGTCGCCCCACTGCATTCTCACAGTACGAGAAGCAGAAACATAAAATGGTAAAACTACCATTTTATGTTTCTGCTTCTCGCACTGCGAGAAAGCAGAAGGGTTTGGTTGGGGATGGATGGGTGGGTGGGCGGGTCTGCTGGAGGTCAGGGGAGGAGTTGCTAGCCCAATGCTGTGGGCCCTAACTGTTTGGAACCAGTCATGTGCAGTCTCCCTTTTCTCCATGTAGGCTCAATGGAGCTTACATGGAGACAATGGCCTCCCCATAGGCGCCCAGTTGGTCACTGTCCCCACCGATCAAAACACTGCCATTGCAGCGTTGTGATTGGCTTAGGGAAGGGGAGGGAGGGTGCCTGCTTCGTGTTCCACGGGACCTGGCGTGGACTGAGATGTCGCGGGACCCAGGAAGGTAGGTTTTTAAAAATAAAAACAATTCCCCCCCTCGAATCCCCCACACGACTCCCCACCCCCCCCGAGTCATGCCCGCAGCGACTGGAAGTAGGGCTGAAATATATTAGTGTTCATAGGTCGGACTCCTAACCAGCCCTCCGCAGGCGAGCGTACAATTTGGAAATGGCTGCGTTATAGCTACCTGCACCCCATATCAGGGTTATTAAACAAGATTGAAGATCCCTGAAGAAACCTCTGGCCCAACGCCACAGAGATCACTGATCCATACTAATATTATAAAGAGAGAGCCCAAACCTTTGAGGCGGGTAATCTCAGTAACCACAGCACCAATCACAACACCCAATACAGCGATGGAAAGGGCAGTTGCAGCAGAAGGACATAGGCTATGCAGACGGCCACCATATATATATTTTTTTTGCAGAGTTTTATATAGCCCGAACTTGACCCAAACTGAATCAGGTATCAGAGCGTTTTACATAGCACCAGTTACGTTACATGAGGACACACTTTCATTTTTGTTAGGCACGGGGAGATTAAGTGATTTGCCCAGAATCACAGGATGTTTGGCGTCGTTACCAAGACTCGAACCCAGATCCGTGGTCGAGCGCCTTAGCCGTTAGGCCAACTCCTCTATACATTTAAAAGGTAAAACAACAGTGCCAGCAAAGTAGTCCCTTGTGGGCGTGTCTGTGTTGTGCTGTGGGCGTGACTAACGCTGGGGGCGTGTGGTACGGCCATCACATCGTGGGCTGTGGGCGTGTGCTGGGGGCGTGATAAACGCTGGGGGCGTGTGTCCACCCTTCATGCCATGTGAGTCGTACATACAAGCGCCAATTACGTTGCTGCGCAGCATCAAGGGGCACGCTGGGGGCGTGACACTCTCAGGGCGTGAGAAACGCTGGGGGCGTGAGAAACGCTGGGGGCGTGTGTCCGGCCTTCATGCCATGTGAACGCAATTGCGCCGCATCAAGGGGCACACTGGGGGCGTGAGAAACGCTGGGGGCGTGTGCTACGTTCCGCCCTTCATGCCATGTGAGTCGTACATTAATCAGAAGATCGTCTGCTGTGGCCGTGTGCTGGGGGTGTGACACTGTTACTGAACTCTCTCATTCAACGAAATTGCACGCGCCTGCTACCATCAACCAGGGCTGTAGCCGGGCTGAGGCGGCGGATCAGTACACTAATTATACGCGCCTGATAACATCAACCAGGGCTACAGCTGGGCCTCAAGCGGGGAACACGCGCTTGCTAACATCAAACAGGCCTGCATCTGGGCCTCAAGTGGGGGAACAAGCAAATGAGCGTGTCTGCGGGGAGAATTACTGCAGCCTCTCCTACTCGCTGTCACTCAACTCTCTCATTAAACAGATTTACCCACGGCTGATAACTCTCTCATTCAACGACATTACACGCGCCTTCTAACATCAACCAGGGCTGTAGCCGGGCTCAGGCGGCGGATCACTACACCAATTACACGCGCCTGCTAACATCAAGCAGGGCTGCAGCTGGGCCTTCTCCATCCCTATTCTAATTAAACAAAAAATGTGTTCTACCGCGAGATTTTAAAATAAATTGCCCTTGCCAAATACACACATTACACACATTCTATTTCATACCCGGACAATGTAGGGAAGGCTACTGCTAGTAAAACAATAAAGCAACAGAGGGAGTACTGACATCTGAGATTGCAACCCACCCCACAGGAGATAACCACAGTCCACACTATAAGGTAGTTCCAAATTACCGGCTATCGGATCACTTTCAATGTGATAGGTAGACCCCGAGATATTTGATGGTACCAAATTGCCAAGTGAGGGGGTGTGAGGCACTGTCACACATCCTGGGGTGGGGGGGGGTCAATGGGGTTAGGGAGAAACTAAATGAATTAAATGTAAATCCGTATATGTAAAGCACAAACTATTCACCCTTATGCGTCGCAAGGCGCTGAGGGCCGTCGTGGAAATTAAGTGAGCTATTGCCCAGAGTCACATGGTGCTGAGCTGAGCTGCTGCCGAGGATCGAACAGTGAACCCTGTGCTGCGAAGTCATCTGCCCTGGCCGCAGGTTCACACATCTCCACTTATCCAAGTTGATCTTTAAATCCAGACATACTACCAAAGTCCTCTAGGAGGGCTATCAGATGGGCTATAGTTCTCCATCCTCATGGAGGTAAATCAAAGCACTATCAGCATATAGGGACACTATAGGCCACCTCCCACCCACCTGTATTCGCCCATCTGGCCACCTAGCATGCAACACAAATGCCAGGGACTCCATGGCGAGCGCAAATAGAATGCGGGAGAGAGGACATCCCTGGTGTGAACCTCTCTCTCTATGAATGGGTTCCGACACTACTTGAATTGATTTTAACCATCGGGAGGATTAAAGAAGTTCTATCCAAGATGGAAACACTGGCCCCAACCCCAGCCTGCGGAGCACTGTGAAAAGGTTGGCCTACCCCCGTGTGTCAAAGGCTTTTTTCCATGACCCACTACCTATGGGGGAAGTCTCAGAGGAGCGGGCCAATTTCCATAGTCCTGATTCTGCGACATAGGTTTAAGAATGTATTCCGCCCCAGAATTAATTCATTTTTAGCTCCACCAGAGTTTGTGTGCTAGGAGCCAGTCAATTATGGGGAGAGGAGTTGGCCTAACGGCTAGGGCAGTCGACCTCCAATCTGGGGAACCGGGTTTGAGTCTCGGCAATGACGCTGAACATCCTGTGATTCTTGGCAAAAAAAGGAATGTGTCCTCATGTAAAGCAACTAGTGCTATGTAATGCGCTCTGATAACCAATACCTTTGGGTCAAGTTCACGCTATATAAAAGTCTGTAATTTTTTTAAAAAAATTACTTTTATTTTACCTAATATCTTGTTCAATAGAGATAATGGATGATATGGCCCTACCGACAGAGGGTCCCTATCGGGTTCAGAGAGCACAGTAAGTCCCGTCTTCTGTGTGTGAGGGAGCCCCCCTCAAACACCTGCATCAGCTTGGGAGCCAGTCCTCAAACATGGTATAAACCTCCACAGGCAGCCTGTGCCTGGGGTCTTACCCCTCTCCATTTGTTGGACAGCCGAATGCATCTCATCCACTGCCAGTGGGGCATCCAGTTCAAATCGCTGAAGAGGGGTCCCTTCCAGCAGACCTCGGTTGCCCAAGTACCCCTCAATGCAAGGAACCCCCACCCCTGCTGGAGCAGCATAGAGCCTACTGTAGTGGGAGCAAAATATCTTTTTGATCTCTGCCTGAGTGTTCAGTATCTCGCCCTTCGGGGCATGTGTTGCTGCTATTGCGGTCCCTGCAGCGTCTGAGCACAGAAGCCATGCCCAGCCGTGTCCCCCGCCATACCTTGCGGGGGCTCCTTCCTATGTAATCGAGGGCGCACGGCCTAGTTAAAGTTGCCTTGTAATCCAAGTTTCCCTGTTCTAACCAGTTGAGGGCAGCGTTAATTTCCAGGGTGCTATTCTTGGTTTCTAGCACCAATAGCTTTCTGAGGAGCACCAAATGTGTCCTTGGGTAGTGGGGGTGTGAGCATGCCCATAAAGGGGGCTTGATTCATATTAGGGCCATAATGTGTAACCAGTAATAACGGGGTCTCATCCAATGGACCCCCAACCACTACATTCCTACCCTATGGATCTATTGAGGATGTTGAACTGTGAAGCAAACTTCTAAGGCGAGCCTTGCATTGCCACACCCCAACATTCCACGTCAGATATTGTAGAGGTATTTGTAAGAGTTAGCGGTGTCGACCATAGCTCGTGCCCCACAGAAGCCACACCTGTGCCTTTTTTGAGGCCAATGATGGAAGTCGTCAACGGTTGAACAAATATTAGATGTGATGACCAACTATCAAACCACTCCCCGACTTCCAAACCCAGGCTGATGTGCCAATAGGTGTTCAGTCAATGTCGGTGTAGTGCTCCAATCTTTGTCTTCCCTATCCATGGGGGAAGCGTGGGGGGCACGTCTGTTTAAAACCTGCCTCCGCCTTAGAGCAAATTATGCTCCCAGCACATTGCGGCGGCTCCGCCATGAGCCCCATCGATGGCAGAGGGCACCTGTCCATACGCCCATGCTAGACCGCAACTGAGCCCCAATCCAGAACAGTGGGACTGGCTCACACATGAGGGCCCTGGCGACCGACTAGCCAAATCTAATGGCTCAAACCACTCTGGTAGAGACATGGCAAGTTGCCAACCAGAAATAATAATTTGCCTGATTTTTCTCCGGATTAATAAACTCTCTGGATCGAGGCCCTCCAGCACTGCTTTGCCTCCTCAAAGGAGACCTGTCGCAGCTCCTCTCTCGCCTGTTCCAGGAGATGTCGAGTCTCCTCTGTGTCGAGTCGCTGTGAGCAGTGCTCCAAAGTAAGGATTTGGGTTTCAAGGTTGGTTACTTGCTGTTGTTGCAGACTCTTGATGTTCCACATAGCCTTTCAACAGTCCCCTCATGAAGGGTTTGCTCGATGCCCACAGAGTTGTCGTTGACAACACATTGCCCTGGTTAGCCCAAAAGAAGGCTTGTAGCTCCTCCTCCCCAAAAGAGGCACATTCAGGAGTTTTCAGATGCCATGCACCGAACTGCCAAATTGGGCTCAAAGTCTGCGGATGGGCACCGCATTCTGCTAGTACAGGGGCATGATCAGATATGCCCAGAGGAGGGTCAATTGTCGGCATCCGCAGTAGGTCGATCTGGGATTCTGCATTATGGGCCGTGGATTGGTGTGTGTAAGTCTGCAGTACTGGATGCCAAGAACGCCATGCATCACAGAGGCCCAATGAGCTAGCCCAGGTCGATGGACATGCTGAGTGAGTTTGACGGCCAGGCCGGGGGGCAGCCGATGTGTCCCAGTCGGGGTAAGGAACTGCATTAAAATCTCCTCCCACCAGGGTGGTTCCTGGGGAAAGGGTCACTGATAAGGTGCGTAATGCCTGGAGGGTTGGATTGAGCAGCTGTGGGGGGGCTTAACATGATATGAAGTTGTATTGTCTAGCGTCCATGCGACCTTTGACTCTCACATATCTCCCCTGGGGAGCCCCATGTATAGTGTTGACTGTCAGTGGAAGGGTCCTATGCAGTAGAAGAGCCACTTCCCTGGAGCCCCTATCGAAACCGGAATGGAAGACCCTGTTGCATCCAAAGCGTCCCAGGAAGGGGCAGTGGGTACCCAGTAGGTGGGTCTCCTGCAGCATGCCACTCCCGGTTTGCACAGTTTGATGCAGCGAAAGACAGCAGATCTCTAGATAGGGTCTAACAGAGAGTATCATGATCATGTATGTCAATCAGTCAAGCAATCAGTGTCTTATAAAGCGTGAATACTCACCCATGAGGGTCTCAAGGCGCTGGATGAGGAGCTGGGATGGGTCTGCATTTCAGTCGAAGAGCCAGGTTTTGAGGTTCTTCCTGAACTGCGGCAGAAATGGTGATTGCCTGAGGTGTAGTGGAGTTCAAGGCCTTCGCAGCGAGGTAGGAGAAGGATCTTTCTATGTAGGTGGTGTGAAGATGATAGACCACTTGATGAGTTTTTTCCTGTACGGGGACCCCAATGACAACTCTCAGGACATACACAATAGCATTGGTGGGCACGAGGAACTCAATGGCAATGCACACAACCATGGGACGGTTACTATGCGTGAGAGCATTCAGAAAATAAGCAAGGTAACCTAGCTGAGAACATCCCAAGGATTAGAATGTACATTTTACTGTAAGGTTCAATGCACATTCAAGCATTACTAATTGGGGTCACATATGAGTCTCTTTCCTCTCCCCTCTCGATGGATATGGCCTAGGCCGCTTCTCACACCAGCACCCCAGGCAGTTATGGTTAGTCCGACACCCTTATGGAATCTCGTTCTCCCAGCAGATATCTTGTGCCAATTATGGCTAGGCATTTGGCACATTGTATAGGGAACAAAAGACCCGTGGAGTGTCAATGAGAATTTTATCTGGTTCCACCGTTGCCTGACCTTCGATGACTGGGGATTGGCTTGTGATGTGCCCATCTCCTGTCAGCCAGTCCTCACCCTTTGAGATCAGGAGCTCCTCTTCTCGGTCATCCTCGGCAGGAGCGGTGTAGAGGGGTCTCTATATCTCTGTATTGCGGCGTTCTCCTTGCTCAGCAGGCCGCAGTTGTCGGCTCACCATTTTCCATTCCCAGGCCTGGTCCGGAGTATCAAAGAAGTATGTGGAAGACTGAAAAAAAGACGTTAGGAGTGCTGGGATCAGAAGTATGTAACAGAGGATGAGGACCCAAAGTTTCTGTTTCACCTCCTTGAAGGCTTGTCGCCGTTGTTGCGCCTCTTTAGTGTAATCTGGGAAGATCATTACACTGGCGATCAGGTGCCGGATATCCAGCTGTTTGCAGGCCTCATGCAGGATTTTGGTGTAAAAAATTGAGAATCCGTAGTATCACCAGCTGTGGTGAAGCTCCGGTTGGAGGCTTTTGAATAAGGGGCTGATGTGCCCTCTCAGTAACAAACATGTTGGGGAGCTTGTTTGCAGGACCCAGGATTGGAACCTGGCTTCCAGAGTTTCGGCTAGGGTGGAGCTCTCTAAGGTCTCGGGAAGTCCAACTAGTTGCAGATTGTTATGTCTTGAGCGAGTTTTGGCGTCTTCAACCTTTGCATCAAGGGTCACAATTGACTTCGATACCTGTCGTTTGAGTGTGGTGACTTCATTTTCAGTCGAAGAGATCTGCTTCTCGTTTTCGGTCACTCTTCCTGCTACTTTACTTAAGACCTGCTGGAGCATTGAGAAGTCAATTCAGAGGCCATCACCTTTAGGCTTCACTGCCTCCCTCGAATTTTGAACAGCCTTTAAGGATTAAGCTTAGATACGCCACAGAGGGGGTGTGGCCATGGACGAAGAGGTCTCTGCAGCCTCTCTATTATCCAAAGGGGGACAGTGTATTGATCCATATGGCTTTAGCCGATGTGGGTGGAGGAGTCTTACCGTGGCCCACCCCCAGTTTGTTTCCATTAAGAGGTGACAGAAAACAAGACCGCTGGGTTTAGGCCCGCTTGCCACACAGCAGCACGAGCAGCTTGCCCGAGGTGCCCCTTCCCCCATATCCAGAGACAATCTCAGCTCCACGGCTAGGTCTTCAGATAGGAGCCAACACCAATTCTGGTGTGAGTCCAATCAGGCCCACCAACCCGCTTGCCCAATGGCAGCACGTGCAGTCAGTGGGGTCTGGTGCAAAGGCCAGAAGATGAGGATGTCACAAGTCAGGGCACACCACTAGCAGCTCGCTTCCAGCCCTCTGTGGCCACCAATGGGTCTTCAATGATGTCTGGGCCCTGCCACCAAGATGCCTCCCCAGGAGGCACAGCGTCTCAGGACAGTTGAGTGCATCAAGTTGTCATCCACCAGAGCAGTGCTATGCGCAGGGAGGGGTAAGTGCCAGGCCCCTGCAGAATGTAGCCCGCTATCAGGTAAGGAGAGCCGCAGGAGTCAAGGGATGGCCTCCCCCTGGAGGCTATGAGCTCCATCAGAGCGCTATGCATTTAGGGGCAGATTTACAAGCCCCTTGTGCCACTTTTGCGTCACTTTTAACATGGGAAAAGTGACGCAAAAGTGGCGCAAGAGGCTTGTAAATCTGCCCCTTAGTGTCTAACGCTTCACCCTTAGTAAGGCTGCTCATTAGCTAGGCCCAAAATCGAGCAGTTCCGCCCAGTTCACAGCCAGCACCCCCAGACAGTAGGAGCTCAGTTTGGCAAGTATTTTTGGTGGATCGGGGGCCTCCTGGATACAGTGGTGACGGCCACAGATCAACATTATCATCAAAAAGGGAAGTGTAGTAGAAGGAGCCTCTAACTCAACAAGCACTGGCGTTGCCAATAGGTCTCGCAGTAGGAAAGTTTGAGCTATTGGTCTTGTAAATGACATTTTTTTTTATTTATGTGTTGGTTTTGAAAATAGCTAAATTAATAGCTTTGTCATTTTCAATGCCAATAGTTATAACGTTTGCAAATGGGATACCTATAGCATTTGTAATGCAACATGTTTTGTATTTACGTGACTTGGACGTATTGATATTACAAATTACAATGGCTTTTAATTTTTTAAAATAATTAATACTTAAATAAAAGTGATTGTAATTTATAATGGCAATAGCTTAAACTTCTGTAAATAACTTTTGTGAAGATTATGTTCAGTGTATTTTATTGTGATGAAAATCCAAGAACAGAAATGAAATATTAACTTTTTTTGTGACATTTGTAATAAAGCTTGAAACATTGAGAGAACATATTTGAACCAGTTGTTGTTAATTGGTTGCAGAGATTGATGCAGGGGTTGTGCTGAGTGATGCAGGGGTTGCGCTGAGTGATGCTGCGCTGAGTGATGCAGGGGTTGCCCTGAGTGTTGCAGGGGTTGCGCTGAGTGATGCAGGGGTTGCACTGAGTGATGCAGGGGTTGCACTGAGTGATGCAGGGGTTGCGCTGAGTGATGCAGGGGTTGCGCTGAGTGATGCAGGGGTTGCGCTGAGTGATGCAGCCGTTTTAGGTGTTGGCACTTGTGGCGCATTACAACATGATCACAAAGCAATGGCTGAAGGGGGCTGACCGGAAGTAGGGAGCTCAAGGGGCTGGGCCAGAAGCCCACTGTATGTTAAAAAAAAAAAATCTTGGCTGCATTAGTATATTAAAGCAAGACCGACCAGCTTTGGCGTGCGGGCAGAATCAAACACTGACACACAATTGCACGTCAGAGAGACACACACACAGACTGACACATACTTAGAGGCACACACACCATCCCCTTCCACGACAACAGTCTTGCAGAGCAGCAGACCTTGATGAATGAGATCTCATTAAGGTGATGTCAGTGCCCAGCAAATAAACACGGCCCGGATGTCAGGCGGGACGATTGTTGTTAAACTGCTGGTAACCTGCGCATTTGTCCCCAGTAGCAGCAGATTGCAAAGGAGTTGACTCACTGCGCAGCAGCTCTCGGAGGGCTGGAAAGATCAACGGCAGAGTCCAGAAGTCAATTACGAGGCTTTTGTTCAGAGCGAGGGTTTTAATAAAAGTACAGCGTCGCCAGCCTCTTCCTTGTCCTCAAGAATGCCCGAAGCGGAGGGAGCGGGTTTCTTTTTTTACGCAAGGGGCACTGGAAGAGGGCACTTTTGAGTTAATGAATGAAGGAAGGCTCCCAGCCCTCCAGGCCGTAAGCGGAAGTGGGGCCGAGGGGAGGGGTATTGATTTACACATATCTATAGAACAGGTTTTACGAACAAGGTGAGAAGCTCCCCCTGCTTACACAAAGGGGCTTGTGGGAGGAGCTGGGGGGCCGTGGGTGCACGCTTAGCGGGGAGGGGTCTAGGGAACAGAGATGTGTGGGGGAGAGCAGATACCCAACAAACCGAAACTGCCCCTCCCACACCGCAATAAACGTGTGCCCACAAACATTGCATTTCAGTGCACAGAAGAAAAATATGAGAGGGAGCATTTCAGGTAAGTACCTTTGTGAATCAATGCCTTATGGTGCAGTATACACTGGTTCCCTCTTGGGCGCTGGCGGTAGTAGCTGTTTGCTGTATTTAATACACATGGTTAAGCTTCTTACTACCACAGAATGGTAAACCTGTAATATTACACTCACTCTTGGTTTTCTATAAAAATATTATCCTTGGCGGTGGAACACGTGTCTTGTGGTAGAAATCCTTTTTGCCATGGAACGGTGCCTGGCAATGAGCAGAAGAACACATTAATTGACGTTTTAATAACTGTATATACTGGTTAGTAATCTGTGGACGCAGTGTTGAGATCGTGATCATTTCCAACCCCCCGCCGTGTTAGAAGCTCCCGGGTAGTTCCTTGCCTCGGTTACCGCAGTTTCCCAGAAGTGTGCACCGGTTGTGGAGCCGGGTGAGCAGAGGGGTTTGTTGCTGCTTGGTTTGAGTAACAGGCCGTCCATCAGCTCATCTCAGCTCAGCTCGTGAAGGGGACATGCTGGACGGGAGGGAGCTTGATGGGCAGAGAAAACCCAGTTTAGCAGCCTTTGCTCCTCAGAATTTTTTTTCACCTAGTATGCTGACACCCATGCCTGCTTACACGCCCTTTTACACACCCTACTACAGAAGGGAAATACGGAGCAGGAGTGGTGGGGTCAAAGCAAAGCAGATGCTGCTGCAGACAGAAAGAGAAACTGTGTTTTTTGTTGTTGTTGAGGTTTTATCCTGAAATGATATAATGATTGCAGCTGTTAACGAGAGAGCTGGGCTCCGAGTTGCCATAGCTTTGTCTCATCAGTTTCAATGCGCTCTGCTGCTACGGCCTGCGCTCTTAAAGGGGCGGGTGCCCCTGTACAGTGAGAGCCGGTAGCATTGCCCTTCAGCATCCTTGGAAAACTCATATGGCTTTAAACATAAGGTCACTAGGTCCGGTGCCGCTGCACCTGCTGCACTGTTACCAGCTAAGCCTCTGGGATAATAATTCACTTTTTCTGTAGTGATATAGCTGACAACACTATGAATCACGAGGGGGATTTTTTTTTCACCCAGCTCATGTCTGTCAGGCAACTGCACAAAGCATGCTGGAACTTGTAGTTTCAGTTGCCCTTATGAACATCAGCCGAAACTGGATCAAACGTTGGGGTGTTAGAACTGCCAAGACTGAAAAGTGTGTTGTTTATGAATTTTAGTGCATCATTTTTTATCAGCAGCTGTCTGCGTGAATGGGGGATCGGCACGTAGCCTTGACAAGTGAGGACGGACTTCAGAGGTCAAATCAAGGAAAGCAGGCGAGATAAGCCTGTTAATGAGGGGAAAGAGAAGGTCTGATGCAGATGCGAGGCACAGCAAATGGTGGTGTGTGACATGGCTGGTTAGCAATTAGGGGGGGAGAAGTGAGGCCAGCGCTGGGTGCAGCAGGGGGCGGAGCGGATCACTTTGAAGCAGCTCACGGCCTGGCGACCGTGAAAAAAACAAACAATTAGGGGGGAGGAGAAGGGAGCTGGGGGAAGCTGTGGGAGGGAGGCAGGGAGCCAAAAGTGCCGAGAAGCACACAAGCAGTACGTGCTGTTGGGATAGGGTAACCGATGACTGACAGTGATAGAGGTCATTCCACAAGAGAAAGGCATGTTAGATGCTTTATGAATCCAAGGAAGTGATATCGGACCGTTAGCTTGCTTATAGTTCCTCAATTGGAATGGCAGGGGCAGTGTGCGAGAACACAAACGTAGTTACAAGGGCAGGGTTTAACAAGCGATGCGCGCTCTCTGCTGGGGGAGGGAGAGGGCCATTAAAGGAAGGGGGCGGAGAGGAGCCTGAAAGTTCAAAGAAAAGCGAGATCAAAGGAAGGGTGGAAGGGACATTGGCGAGCGAGCGTCATTAACACACAAAACATGTAAGCAACAAGAACAAGTTGAAGAGTTAATGGGAAGATGCTCCTGAAACAAGGAAAGCGAAAGTAAATGGGAAATCTAAAGCGGAGCTGGAGAGTGAGCGCACGCACGAGCTGCCTGTGAGAGGGAGGCTGATTACCTGATATGTGTCACTCGAGTGCATTCAAATATATGCGTAGATAAGTGACGGTTGCACAGAAGTATATAATTGTGGTGAAGGCACACTATTAAGAGAAGGAAGGGAAAAGAGCCAAGCTATAGGTCGGTCAATAAGGCACTTATGTTTAAGAGGTAACAACCAACATAATCACGTGAAACACTAAGGGAGAAGCATCGTGCCATGTTTTAACAAGTTGAAGAGTTAATGGGAAGATGCTCCTGAAACAAGGAAAGCGAAAGTAAATGGGAAATCTAAAGCGGAGCTAGAGAGTGAGAGCGCACGCACGAGCTGTGGGAGGGAGGCTGATTACCTGATATGTGTCACTCGAGTGCATTCAAATATATGCGTAGATAAGTGACGGTCGCACAGAAGTATAATTGTGGCGAAGGCACACCAGAAACAAAATGAAACGCCGGATGGGGGCGGGAAAGCCTGGTGGGAGGCGTGAATGCGCGAGGGGAGGCAGGCGGATTGGGAGAGAAGCCTGATGGGGGCGGGAGAGCCTGGTGGGTGGGCGTGAAGGAGGGGAGGACTGGGCTGGGCTTGCATGCGGATTGGGAGAGAAGCCTGATGGGGGCGGGAGAGCCTGGTGGGTGGGCGTGAATGAGGGGAGGACTGGGCTGGGCTTGCATGCGGATTGGGAGAGAAGCCTGATGGGGCGGGAGAGCCTGGTGGGTGGGCGTGAATGAGGGGAGGACTGGGCTGGGCTTGCATGCGATGCGCGTGCATGTTGACGGGCACTGCATGAAAACCGCGGGCTGAAAGCCCTTTGGTTTGACGAGAAAATAGCCGACTTGAATTCTCCCCATTTCCCATTCCTGCGGAATGGTAAAGGCTCGACCTAAAAAATAGACTTAATTTTTTATAGGAACACATAAAAACCAAGACAAGAAGCACGCCAACCAAACACCAAAAGCACTACAAACCAGGGGGGCATTTGGGTGTGAATTAGAAGCAGAGCAGCCATTCCAAAGACAAGGTTGAGAGTTCATCTCTCCTCCATTCTGGATAGAGCAGAAAAAGAAATACTGAAGAAAGGACATGATTGCATCCAACAGCCAGTCTAACACCCAAACAACCCCTATACTACTGAATTCTAAATAATTCACAAAGAACCCAAGGCCAAATATAATAAATCAGGAAGTGATACCAGAGCAGAAATCATCTTCTTACATCCAGTTGACAATATGAAAGAGACGCCTGTCGCAGCAAACACATTGCAAGAGTTAAGAGTGAGACCCAGCCACCAAGACCCAAGGATACTCACCTGTGTTTATAATTACAAATTGGGTGGAAGGACCTTGGCTTTTCGGTAGAGCTGTGTGGTGTCTGCCGAGGAGCAGACGTGGAAATGGCGGGAGCAGAACGGGTCAGTTAAAGGGGTTTTATAAATGCTGAAGAGGAGGAGACAAGGTTGACCCCTGTGGGGCATGATCTGTGACCTTCGGCCCCTGGATAATGACCGCTCCATTTCTCACATTTGGGTGCATACTTCAAGGGAAACTAATTTACAATTCCACAGCAACTGGGAGTGTTGTTTGTGCCGAAGCCCATCATTGGCAACAGAGGAAAAGGTTTTGAGACTGTGGGTCTGATTCACAGAAGTAACTTAAGACAAAATCATAAACTTACCTCCATTTTGGTATTCACAGAAGGCACTTACTCATTTTGGTATTCACAGAAGGAACTTACTCATTTCGGTATTAACAGAAGTTAGGAGTCCTAAATGCGAGGGAGGGAGAGCGAGGGAGCAAGGGAGGGAGAGCGAGGGAGGGAGAGCAAGAGAGGGAGCGAGGGAGAACGAGGGAGGGAGAGCGAAGGAACACAAGGGAGGGAGCGTGAGGGAGGGAATGTGAGGGAGGGAGGGAAGGAGAGTGAGGGAGAGTGAGAGAGAGCAAGCAAGGGAGCAAGGGAGGGAGGGAGAGCAAGGGAGAGCAAGTGAGGGAGAGGGAGGGAAGGAGAGGGAGGGAAGGAGAGGGAGGGAGAGGGAGCGCGATGGAGGAGGGAGGGAGAGCGAGAGAGAGAGAGCAAGGGAGCAAGAGAGGGAGGGAGAGCGAGGGAGAGCAAGCGAGGGGGAGAGAGCAAGCGAGGGGAGAGTGAGGAGGGAGAGAGAGAGCGAGGGAGGGAGAGGGAGCGCGAGGGAGAGAGAGCAAGAGAGAGCAAGGGAGGGAAGAAGAGCAAGAGTGGGAGCGAGGGGGGAGAGGGGAGAGGGAGCACGAGAGAGGGAGAGCGAGGGAGGGAGGGAGAGCAAGCAAGGGAGCGAAGGACAGCGAGGGAGGGAGGGAGAGCGAGGGAGAGCAAGGTAGAGCAAGGGAGGGAGAGTGAGGGAGGGAGGGAGAGGGAGAGCGAGGGAGGGAGAGAGATGGAGTGCGAGAGAGGGAGAGCGAGGGAGAGGGAGGGAGGGAGAGCAAGAGAGGGAGCGAGGGAGAGCGAGGGAGGGAGAGGGAGCACGAGCGAGGGAGAGCGAGGGAGGGAGAGCAAGGGAGGGAGGATGAGCAAGCAAGGGAGAGCGAGAGAGAGGGAGCGAGGGGGGGAGAGCGAGGGAGGCAGAGCAAGGGAGGGAGAGCAAGGGAGGGAGGGAGAGCAAGCGAGGGAGAGAGAGAGAGAGGGAGCGAGGAAGGAAGAGCGAGGGATGGAGAAGGAGGGAGGGAGAGCAAGCGAGGGTGAGCGAGGGAGAGAGAGTGAGTGAGGGAGGGAGAGTGAGGTAGGGAGGGAGGGAGAGCAAGTGAGGGAGAGGGAGGGAGAGGGAGGGAGAGTGAGGGAGAGCGAGGGAGCGTGAGGGAAGGAGAGCGAGGGAAAGCGAGGGAGGGAGAGCAAGCGAGGGAGGGAGAGCGAGGGAGAGCAAGTGAGGGAGAGCAAGCGAGGGAGAGCGAGGGAGGGAGAGGGAGGGAGAGGGAGCGCGAGGCAGGGAGAGGGAGGGAGGGAGAGTGAGTGAGGGAGGGAGAGCGAGAGAGGGAGCGAGGGAGAGGGAGGGAGGGAGAGCGAGAGAGAGCAAGGGAGGAAGAGCGAGAGAGAGCGAGGGAGGGAGGGAGAGGGAGCATGAGGGAGGGAGAGCGAGGGAGGGAGAGCGAGGGAGAGTGAGAGAGCAAGCGAGGGAGCAAGGGAGGAGGGAGAGCAAGGGAGAGCAAGCGAGGGAGTGCGAGGGAAGGAGAGGGAGGGAAGGAGAGGGAGGGAGAGGGAGCGCGAGGGAGGAGGGAGGGAGAACAAGAGAGAGCAAGCGAGGGAGAGCGAGGGAGCAAGGGAGGGAGGGAGAGTGAGGGAGCGCAAGCGAGGGAGAGTGAGGGAGGGAGAGGAGAGGGAGAGCGAGGGAGGGAGGGAGAGGGAGAGCAAGGGAGGGAGGGAGAGGGAGCGAGAGGAAGGGAGAGGGAGGGAGGGAGAGGGAGGGAGAGCGAGGAAGAGCAAGGGAGGGAGAGAAAGGGAGAGCGAGGGAGGGAGGGAGAGCAAGAGAGGGAGCGAGGGGGGAGAGAGAGCACGAGGGAGGGAGAGCGAGGGAGGGAGAGCAAGCAAGGGAGCGAGGGAGAGCGAGGGAGGGAGAGCGAGGGAGGGAGGGAGAGGGAGAGCAAGGGAGGGAGAGAGATGGAGCGCGAGGGAGGGAGAGCGAGGGAGAGGGAGGGGGAGCAAGAGAGGGAGCGAGGGAGAGCGAGGGAGGGAGAGGGAGCGCGAGGGTGAGCGAGGGAGGGAGAGGGAGCACGGGGGAGGGAGAGCGAGGGAGGGAGAGCGAGTGAGGGAGGGAGAGGGAGAGCGAGGGAGGGAGAGAGATGGAGCGCGAGGGAGGGAGAGCGAGGGAGGGAGAGCGAGGGAGGGAGAGCGAGGGAGGGAGGGAGAGCAAGCGAGGGAGAGAGAGAGAGAGAGGGAGCAAGGGAGGGAGAGCGAGGGATGGAGAGCGAGGGAGGGAGAGCGAGGGAGGGAGATCAAGCGAGGGAGAGCAAGAGAGGGAGGGAGAGCGAAGGAGGGAGAGTGAAGGAGGGAGAGCGAGGGAGGGAGGGAGAGCAAGCGAGGGACAGCAAGAGAGAGGGAGGGAGAGCGAGAGAGAGGGAGGGAGAGCGAGGGAGGGAGGGAGGGGGAGCGAGGGAGGGAGAGCAAGGGAGGGAGGGAGAGCGAGGGAGGGAGAGCGAGGGAGGGAGGGAGAACGAGGGAGGTAGAGCAAGGGAGGGAGACAGAGTGAGGGAGACAGAGCTAGGGAGAGAGAAGACAGAAGGAGAGAGATAGGGAGAAGGAGAGAGAGGGAGACCTCAGAGAGAGGGAGAACGTAGAGTGAGGGGGAGGGAAGGAGAGAGAGAGGGAGACCTCAGAGTGAGGGAGACAGAGGGAGGGAGATCTCAGAGTGAGGGAGAGGGAAAGAGAGAGAGGGAGACCTCAGAGAGTGGGAGAGCTCAGCATGAGGGGGAGGGAAGGAGAGAGAGGGAGAACTTAGAGTGAGGGAGACCTCAGGAGAGGGAAGGAGAGAGGGAGGCAGAGGGAATGAGGGAGAGGGAAGGAGAAAGAGGGAGACAGAGGGAAGGAGGGAGAGGGAAGGAGAGAGAGGGAAATACAAGTGAGGGAGAGGGAAATAGAGTGAGGGAGAAGGAAATAGAGTGAGGGAGAGTGAAATAAAGTGAGGGAAAGGGAAATAGAGTGAGGGAGAAGTAAACAGAGAGAGAGAGAGGGAGACAGAGGGAATAAGGGAGAGGGAAGGAGAGAGAGGGAAATAGAGTGAGGGAGAGGGAAATAGAGGGAGGGAGAAGCAAACAGAGAGAGAGGAAGACAGAGAGAGAGAGAGTGAGACAATCAGGGTGAGTGAGACAGAGGAAGAGAGGGTGTGAGACAGTCAGAGTGACTGAGACAGATGGAGAGATGGAGAGAGGGAGTGAGAGAGTCAGACAGAGCGAGTGAGACAGAGGGAGACAGAGAGACACAGAGAGAGAGAGGGAGAGAGAGGGAGGGAGAGAGAGAAAGAGAAGAAGAGAGAGAGAGAGAGAGAGAGAGAGAGAGAGAGAGAGAGAGAGAGAGAGAGAGAGAGAGAAAAGTGTGTATGCCGGGTCTGGTGGCTCAGTGGACGGAGGCGTCCACTGCAGGGACCTGTGATCAACCTCATGGTCACAGGTTTTTTTTGCTCTAGCCCCGCACCCTTCCCCACTGACCCCACCTCCCCCACCGGTGCGGCCCTCGGACACAAACCGCACTGTAAATTTGGCCCCCGAGTGAAAGTTTGTGAGTACCCATGCCCTACCCCAATAGGCTCAGTGTATGAACTGGCAGCCATGTCTCCTATAGACGGGAACGCAAGCAATCCCAGACCGCATCCAGGTTCCCACAGAGGGACAGCTTGAGTCCTGTGCCGGAGGGAACCCGACACCTGCGTCTGGACACATTCGTCACACTTATGGCCTCTACTGTGGCAAGAGAGGGACCCACTGGGGATCACCCGGGCTGCATTCCATTCTGTCGGTTTTTGTCCACTGTGGCACTGTAGACTTATTCTTTGATGTCCAAAAAGGACATTTATCCTCAGTTTGCAAAAAGATCTTTGATTTTTTTCCAGTATATGACTCCATGTCTCACCCCTATGTCCTATGTTCATTTGAGTATAATAAGCTGCCTTGAGCACCAGTGACAGCCCCTGATTTGCTAAAAACTGTCCGAATTGACATCACATTCCCTGGAATTAAAATGACATGGATTCCGGATGTAGACGGGCCCTTGAGGATTATATATCTCTTCACCTTTTGAGTATAAAAGGTGAAATGACATTATTTGGGGCAAGACTAATCTTGCTGCACTGCATTATATCCAAGGACGAGAGAACAGTACCATATCTACTAAGATATATTGCACCCTGCCTTGTGCCTTGAGCTACACACACACACACACACACGCTTGTGTGCACACACCACCACCACCACCACCACCACACCTCCCCTCCCCCCAGGGATTTAGGTGGGAAAAAAGAACTGGGGGTGCTCTAAAAGGGGCAGGGCAAACCTCTCAATGGGGTGTGGCCTATCCAAAGTAGGGGCACTGTCTAAGTAAAGATATGTATGGATAACGCCATACACCCTCCCCAGAGGCTCAAGTAGAGCCAAATTTTGAGGGGGTGGCTAATTCTTCAAGCAAACGACAGAGCGGAGCTGCAGGGGCTCTACAAAGGGGTGAAAAACAGCAAATCCCCATTAACAAACAAAATGCCTTTTAAAGACCTGTGAAGTACTCGGGTGCAGCTGTGTGTGTTTGGAAGCTGGTTGCAGGATCGCAATTTTACGCTTACCATAAATAAGGCACTAAATCCATGAAATTATAGGTCGAGCCTTCGCAGCGCATGCGCTGCAAAGGAAAACAACCTATTCCAAGGGCTTAGGCTTTTCAGCCAAGCACGTGCACGCGTTGCCATTGCCTTCAATGGCAACGCGTTCACGTCAGGAGATCCACTCGTGGGAGCGCGCGGCCCATCTGGTCACAATCATCGCTCCCGCAAGTGAATCGCTCCCCACTGCTGCCGCGCGAGCGCTTTTTTTTTTGTTTTACATGACGAGGTAAAATAGTTAGAAACGTTGTTTTTAGCGTGTACATGAGCCATTGGTGTCACCTAGTGGACATTATAGTAGTTATATTCTGTTCCTTTAGTATCTTATTTCGAAGGATAGGTCGTTGTCTGGGTTTCAAGTGGTTTTTCTTGAATCACGTACTCTCACTCATCTAGTGCAATTAAAAATAAGTGAGCTGCGCACATTTCTCCAGGAACTCCGCAATCAGCGACTTCAAAAAGTAACCTTTTTTGTTCTGTTGCGAAATATTTCTGTACAACCTAGTATGAGTTGAAGTATGAACAGAAACGCCGATGAAAAGAGCTTTCCACTTGGCAAACATTTCAGATGCAACAATAGCTGTCACCGCTTTTGGTACAGCAGCGAGCGAAGCCGTATGGGTGAGCAGTTTTGATGGACATTGTGCTGCCGATACAAGGGAGGGTACAAAAGGGGGTGGTGATGGACGGAGCATCTGAATCAATCAAACACTCACACCCAGTCAAAAGATCTGGGTTTAATCCATCACCGTTCTTTAGCCCACTCTGCCACCCCAGTTAAGACATGTCTATATGCAAATCAGTCTGACCCTGTGCCTCATGGGAACAGTCCAGCCCGATATGCTCAGACGTGAGTCCCTTGCTCACTTTGCCACTAGATTTAAGCAAGCCGGGCTGAAGACGGCTGGAATGCCAGAAACTGGTCCTCGGAAGCTTGTTTCCGGTCCAGGGAAGACATGGCTTGGCAGTTCGGGCAGGAGGCACAGGGTCAGACTGATTGCATATAGCCATGTCTTAACTGGGGTGGCAGAGTGGGCTAAAGAACGGTGATGGATTAAACCCAGATCTTTTGACTGGGTGTGAGTGTTTGATTGATTCAGCTGCTCCGTCCATCACCACCCCCTTTTGTACCGCTTTTGGCCGCCATAAGTGTGGCAGGGTATGCTCAGACGTGAGTCCCTTGCTCACTTTGCCACAGGATTCAAGCAAGCCGGGCTGAAGACGGCTGGAATGCCAGAAACCGGTCCTCGGAAGCTTGTTTCCGGTCCAGGGAAGACATGGCTTGGCAGTTCGGGCTGGACTGTTCCCATGAGGCACAGGGTCAGACTGATTTGCATATAGCCATGTCTTAACTGGGGTGGCAGAGTGGGCTAAAGAACGGTGATGGATTAAACCCAGATCTTTTGACTGGGTGTGAGTGTTTGATTGATTCAGATGCTCCGTCCATCACCATCCCCTTTTGTACCGGTTTTGGTCGCCATAAGTGTGGCAGGGTATGCTCAGACGTGAGTCCCTTGCTCACTTTGCCATTGGATTCAAGCAAGCCGGGCTGAAGACGGCTGGAATGCCATAAACAGGTCCTCGGAAACTTGTTTCCGGTCCAGGGAAGACATGGCTTGGCAGTTCGAGCTCGACTGTTCCCATGAGGCACAGGGTCAGACTAATTTGCATATAGCCATGTTTTAACTGGGGTGGCAGAGTGGGCTAAAGAACGGTGATGGATTAAACCCAGATCTTTTGACTGGGTGTGAGTGTTTGATTTATTCAGATGCTCCGTCCATCACCACCCCCTTTTGTACCGCTGATACAAGGGGGAGCAAGTAGTTCGTAGGCTAGTGCCCTCTTTTGATGGATTCAGCTCTGACTTCTGTCATGCCCTGGCAGTGGGCATTAGGACCCTATGGTCAGGGGTGTGGAGAGGGGACACCGGACACCACATCTGTCAGGGGAGCAGGGCGGGACAGAACAGGACCAAGGTGCAGAGGGGCAGGAAGCACGACTGAGCTGTACCACAAGAGAAGTAATAAACATACCTGAATAATGAAGGAATCGTGTTGCGTGGTCCTTGGGGCATCGCAACACTACAACTGGCGACGAAGGCGAAGAACGGACGTGTGCAGCAACTGCCCAGCAGCTCGGAATCAGGAGCCCACCCTGGACTGTGGTGAGCGCCGAACTGCGAGCGAAGCGAAGCCAGGAGCCCACCCTGGTTCGCGCCACAGGGAAAAGAAACGGCGCGGGAGCCCACTCCGACTGCTAAAGAAGAGACGTCCCGATGGTCCAGTATGCGCGGATCCATTAAAGAAATAAGCGCAAAGATCGAGAGAATTGGGTGCGAGCTCTGGCGAGAGTCTCGGCAGCCATTTTGAAATCAGGCAGAAAGAGCCAATCAGCGCGTGAGAAAACCGGGCGGCCATCTTTAAACCAGGCAACGCTTGGATTGGCCCCGAAGTCTCACGAGAGTCTCAGTGGCAATCTTGAAGTCAGGCAAAAGGACCAATAAGGAAGCAGGAAAGGCCGGCGGCCATTTTGAGGCCAGGCGAAAATTGAAAAAAGTCAGAATAGTGCCGGAAAGAGCACCAGGAGGGCAAAAAAAGTGCGAATCAAAGGAAATCAAAAAAAACAAAAAAGAAGAGAGATCAATAAGTGATAATAAAAGAAAAGGCACAAATAGATGCCAAAAAGAAACAAAAAGAGAACAGACAGACTAGACGGCGAAAGAAGAAGAAAACAAAAGAAAGGCACAAAGAGATGCTAAAAGGAGATAGTCAATATAAGAAGTAACACAAACAAATAGATCAACCAGCGGCAGAAAGAAGAAAGCACAAGGAAACCAAGAATACAAAGGAAAGGAAATGGCAGAGCCAAGGAGCGAAAGGCAGAGTGCCCAATATCGCGGACTCTCCCATTCAACCTCTCAGAGCTGCAAGTGGGAATAAGATGAGAGCGATGGGTCAGGAGATTTGAGAGATACATGGAGGCCACTGACATAATAGAGGCCAAGCAACTAGGACTGTTCCTAAATTTAGTAGGCGATGAAGTAGATGACCTACTAGTGACTCTACCAGAAGATGAAATATCGACGTACAAAGACCTAATAAAGTGCCTAACAAACAAATTTGACCCACAAAGAAACATTGATTTCAAGTGCTACACTTTCACCATAGCATTCCAACATGCGGACGAGTCGCTAGATGATTTTGCGACGCGACTAAGGAAACTAGTAACTCACTGTGAGTTCGACAAGTACGACAACGAACAAGCGATTTGCCTGAGCATCATTGAAGGATGCCGTGACAAGGAGTTCCGCACAAGAATTCTGAAGGAACCATCATCACTGGAAAAGATCTTGTCACTAGCGAGGGCTGAGGCAAGAGCGACAGTACAAAACAAATGGAGCGGGGAAAAGAACGACGAGTCGAACAGGCACACCGCATGGCAGAGAACAACCGTACAAGCAGTTGGAAGAAGGGGCACAATGAACAGGCTACAAGAAACCAACCTGAATCAACATGCTACAGATGTGGACTTGAGTTCCCACACAGAGGCACGTGCCCAGCGTTTGGCCAAACGTGCAGGAAATGCAACCAGAGCAACCATTTTGCCAGTGTATGCCAGGGGCGGCAGTTTAGAGGTGAAAGAGGAAGACCGGGAACACCACGGATGACAACAAACAGACACGTCAGACATGTAGAAACAACTAGAGTCAGGAGACGAAGGGGAAGAAGAAAAAGTAGAGCGACTATACCTCAAGTCGGACACCGCTGCCATGCCCACAGATGAAGGCAGGGCTGAAGAAAGCATCCGCCTCGTGGACAAAAGCACCATAAAGAAGACGGAGTCCGTAACCATAGATGTGGGACCACACGGAGCAGAGCACGGTTTGTGCGGCGCAACATGCAACATCATGTGTGCGTCGGAATACGAGAAGATGGAAGTGAAGCCAGCACTGAAACAGTTGAAAGTGGAAGTATTCACATAGGGGCCAAGGAAACCAGTGACAAACCTGGGAAAGTTTACAGAGAACTTAACGTACAAAAGTAAAACGATAAAAGAAGAGATTCACGTACTGAGAGGTGACATTCCAGCATCTTGCCTGTTAAGTAATGTCACAGCCCATGTGATTGGCCTCCTCAAAATGACATATAGCATGCCAGAAGAAAAGAGCATCTTGAAGGAATATCCCAAATTACTGCAGGGACTGGGGAAGCTAAAGGGGCGCCAAGTAACGCTGCACATCGATGAAGCAATAAAGCCAGTAGCTCAACACCACCGGCGAGTGCCAATACACCTGCAACCACGAGTAGAAGAAGAGATTGAAGCGCTGCTCAAACAGGACATCATAGAACCAGCTGAAGGACCGACGCCCTGGGTGTCGCCAATAGTGGCCGTACCAAAAAAAAACACGTCCAAGATTCGCATCTGTGTTGACATGAGATTACCTGGACCTCACCTCGATGATATGATCAGCTGCCTAACAGGCACAATATGTTTCTTCAAACTAGACTTGTGCAAGGGATATCACCAGCAAGAGCTCGACCCTCAGTCCAGGTATATCACAACGTTCTCCAAGCACCTGGGCCTGTTCCGATATAAGCGTCTGAGCTTTGGAATATCATCCGCTGCTAAAATATTTCAAGAAACAATAAGGCATGTAATAAGGCCAGTAAAGAATAGCTTGAACTACAGTGACGACATCCTGGTGTTCGGCAAGTCGGATGAGGAGAATGACTAGGCACTGCGAGAGGTGTGTTCTCAACTAGAGCAGGTAGGGCTCACGCTAAATGAAGACAAGTGTGAAATAGGGTGAGATGAATTGGTATTCTTTGGGCACATCTTTTCAAAAAAAGGAATGCGGTCAGATCGCAGTAAAGTAGACACGTTGGAAAAAGCAAGACAGCCAAGCGACGTTGCAGAAGTGAGGTCATTCCTTTGCCTTGCTAGTTACTGCGCACGGTACATAAAAGACTTTGCCACAGTGAGTGCACCGCTGCGAGAAATAACAAAACAGGGCCAAGGTTTTGCATGGACAAAGGAATGCAGCAACACCTTTGAAGAGATCAGACACGCCGTGACAGCAGTAGATCACCTGGCATACTTTGATCCGTTACTATGCACTGAATTTATGGTGGATGCCAGCCCAGTGGGGCTGGGGGCAATACTGGCGCAACACAGACCAGGCAAAGACTCACCAAGGTGTATAGTGGCCTACGGAAGCAAAAGCCTGTCAGACGTTGAGCGGGAATACTCTCAACCGGAGAAAGAGAGTCTGGCAGTTGTGTGGGCCTGTGAGCATTACCATATGTTCATCTATGGAAAGCCATTCACAATAATAACAGATCACCAAGCACTAATAACGATCTATGGAAATCCAAATGCAAAAATACCACCCTAGATAGAGAGGTGGGGAATAAGACTCATGGACTACAACTTCAAAATAATACACAAACCTGGAAAAGAACACAACCCGGCTGACTACATGTCAAGGCATCCTCTGCCGCATGCAGTTGAGGCAACGACAATGGCGGAAGAATACCTAAACTTCATACTGAAGCACAACACGCCGGTGCCAATAACAATGACAGAGTTGGAACAAGAAATAAAGCGAGACCCCACCGTGCAAGCGATGCAGAAAGTGACGGGACAGCAAAGGTGGAGACACATCAACAACAACAGCATCCTAGTTGAAGGAGTTATAAAAGAAGAAACTGCTAGCATTCAAGAAGATCCATGAAGAGCTCTCAGAGACCAAAAATGGCATCATGATGAGAGGAACGAGAATAGTGATGCCACGAACGCTGAGACAGACGATAGAACTGGCGCACGAATCACACCGAGGGATGGTCGCAACTAAGAAAATGCTACGAGAAAAAGTGTGGTTCCTGGGAATGATTAGCATGGTTGAGGTGACTGTCATGCGTTGCCACATCTGCCAAGTGACGGGGCAGCCACCCAAGCCGGAGCCGCTACAGATGTCGGAACTACCGAAAGCAGTGTGGACCGAACTGGCAGCAGAATTCTATGGACCCCTGGAGACGTGTAACTACCTGCTAGTAATAATAGATGAATTCTCCTGATTTCCAATTGTAAGACAAGTAGCGTCAACGTCAGCAAGCCCTACACTGCCAGTCATGGATGATGTTGTTGCAGCATGGGATTCGCCCCAAACAATGGCAATGACAATGGCCCAAAATTCTCAGGAGAATAGTTCTGGAAATTTATGGAGTACCTAGGAATCCGTCATCGGAAAATAACGCCTCTGTGGCCACAAGCGAACGGGATGGCGGAAAGGTCCATGGGAACAATAAAGAAGGCGGTACAGAGAGCAAAGATAACACAGATATCGATAGGACAAGCTCTATGCTAGATACTGAGGGACTACAGGAAGACCCCTCACAGCTCCACAGTCCAGTGCCCGGCCGAGCTCGTGCTCGGGCGCTCAAGCAGGACACGGCTACCGCAGATGGAAGCGATGACAAGTGTGGAGCAAAGCTAGATAGCTGCCAAAGACGAAGAGGCAAAAGAAAAAATGAAGGCATACGCAGATCAAAGGAGGCATGCCACCAAAGCAAAACTAAAAGATGGGGACTCAGTGGTAGTGTGGCAAAGACAGCAGAGGAAATCGGACAGTGCATTCTCGAAGGACCCACTGACGGTGACGAAGGTGGACAACGGAGAAACAAGGCCAAGAAGAACATGCAAGAAACCACAGAGACTGATTGAAGAGATGTAATGTGACGAGGGCCTGTGAGGAGTTTTTCTTTCTCTCTCTCTCTCTCTCTCTCTCAGCACTCGTCGATAAGTGACCACAGGCCACGTCATGTAATGTTTGTTTGCAACAAAGGGGTAGATGTCATGCCCAGGCAGTGGGCATTAGGATCCTAGGGTCAGGAGTGTGGGGAGGGGACATCGGACACCACATCCGGTCAGGGGAGCAGGGCGGGACAGAACAGGACCAAAGGGCCGAGGGTCAGGAAGCACGACTGAGCTGTACCACAAGAGAAGTAATAAACATACCTGAATAACGAAGGAATTGTGTTGCGTGGTCCTTGGGGCATCGCAACACTACAACTTCCATATGTACCCACACATGTATGGAACACCCCCAGCTGTCGAGGATAGCATTTACGAAGAGAGTTTAATTTGGTTTGATGTTAGACTGGTTTTAAGAGCGCATTCCTTAACTCGGGGTTTAAAATTCCTGACGCCGAGTACTTTTGTGCCACATTTATAAAGCACGAGGACAAAATCCGATCTGTAGTCCAACACATAGCTTTGCGACCTTTTCTTTTTATATGATTTGAAAAAACTGTTGTTATTTCTATTATGTGTCTTGAAATTGGGACATGTTTTGTAGTGCGTAGAAAATGGGTGCTAAAAAGAAAACACCCTCTGCGGGAGTTAATATACGCGGGGCCTGTGGCCTTCTGTGAGATTTACATGAGCACCGGTTACGTTACACAAGGACACATACATGTTTTGTTTGGTAGGCACAGTGAGATTAAGTGATTTGCACAGAATGCCTGGATGTGGATGCGACCCCGAGGCTCCAACCTTGGTTTCCCTGCTCCCAAGTTGGCAGCTCTAGCCGCCTGACCACATCCCCCCACCCCCACTGTCTCCATCTTCCACTCTTGTTTGTGTAGCATTTTGACCCTCGGGTATCTAGGTGCACGTGAGGGCTCCGGCACTAGTGCTGCCAATGTTTAGGCATTGCATCACACCCCTGCAAAAAGTACAGAACCTCAGTAGGGACCTATATTTCTTTTGACATTGAGTAAATCTGAGAAATTTATAAGGAAGATGCCAAAGAGGGAAACTTTAAAGTATTATCCAAACATATATATTTATTAATCTTTTTTTCATTTTTGAAGAAATTTTTTAGGAAACATTTGTGCAACTGTACATATCATTTTGCTATCAATGAAAAGTTCATCATTTTTACATACATATTTTTTCAAAAGAGAATTTTTGTGAAATACAAAACATTAGATGTGCCCTCTAATAACAACTTATCCTAACAGTCAAACATGCATACTCACATACCAATCATACTATTTCTTATTTTAAAAAAAAGAGGCATATCTATCAACATAAACACAAAAACTAAATGTTACAAAACATAAGACTGACACAATTGGCAACTCTAAGGTGTACTTAATGGAATACCATGGGAACCTAGATGATACAGTTCTACTAGTTGGGATGGAATTAACCAGTTCGTATCCAAAACAGTAGATGTTGGGCCAATTGTGTCAGTATTATGTTTTGTAACATTTAGTTTTTGTGTTTATGTTGATAGATATGCCTATAGTATGATTGGTATGTCAGTATGCATGTTTGACTGTTAGGATCAGTTGTTATTAGAGGGCACATCTAATGTTTTGTATTTCACAAAAATTCTCTTTTGAAAAAATATTTATGTAAAAATGATGAACTTTTCATTGATAGCAAAATGATATGTACAGTTGCACAAATGTTTCCTACAAAATTTCTTCAAAAATGAAAAAAAGATTAATAAATATATATGTTTGGATAATACTTTAAAGTTTCCCTCTTTGGCATCTTCCTTATAAATTTCTCAGATTTACTCAATGTCAAAAGAAATATAGGTCCCTACTGAGGTTCTGTACTTTTTGCTTGGTTTGTCTCTCCCCCCTCTGGACCTCAAACTATCTGGGAGAACTCTTTCTTTCAATATTGCATCACACCCTTGCCAATTTAAATGCTTTCCCCTCAGAATGTAAACATAAATTTTCTATGCCAGGGGCTATCACAGAGACAGAATCATATGGTCCTCGAAACTGCGAAGGTCAACCCAGTGCCATGTCTGGTCCAACTTTATTAATATATATATATATATATAATGATTGTTATGCGTATCATATTACTTGCATCATTTGGTAGTTCTTTGTAGCACTTATTAGACGTGATGAGGCACAGTGGCGCTTTTGGTCGTGAGGCAAGCCGGTACTCTGTTAATTTAGAACCGAAAATAAAAAGCAATAGTGAATATGGTCTGTCATTTTCTGTACCAGTTGGATAACAACAATACCACTGCAGAAAGCTCCGTCTTCGATGACGTGCCCCAATTTATGAGTGCATCGGACGGACCGTGAGTGTGCAGCAGAGCTGTCCCACATACTGCCGGAACGTGCGTGAGTGTGCAGCAGTGCTGTCACACAAACTGGCGGAGCGTGCGTGAGAGTGCAGCAGTGCTGTCACATAGACTGCCGGAGCGTGCGTGAGTGTGCAGCATTGCTGTCACACACACAGCCAGAGCGTGCGTGAGTGTGCAGCAGTGCTGTCACACACACTGCCGGAGCGTGCAAGAGTGTGCAGCAGTGCTGTCACACACACTGCCAGATTGTGCGTGAGTGTGCAGCATTGCTGTCACACACACTGCCGGAGCGTGCGCGAGTATGCAGTAGTGCTGTCACACACACTGCCGGAGCGTGCGTGAGTGTGCAGCAGTGCTGTCACACACAGTGCCGGAGCGTGCATGAGTGTGCAGCAGTGCTGTCACACATACTGCCGGAGCGCGCGTGAGAGTGCAGCAGTGCTGTCACACACACTGCCGGAGAGTGCATGAGTGTGCAGCAGTGCTGTCACGCACACTGCCGGAGCGTGCGTGAGTGTGCAGCAGTGCTGTTACACACACTGCCGGAGCATGCGTTAGAGTGCAGCAATGCTGTCACACACACAGCTGGAGCGTGCGTGAGTGTGCTGCATTGCTGTCACGCACACTGCTGGAGTGTGCATGAGTGTGCAGCATTGCTGTCACACACACTGCCGGAGCGTGCGTGAGTGTGCAACAGTGCTGTCACACACACTGCCGGAGCGTGCGTGAGTGTGCAGCAGTGCTGACACACACACTGCCAAAGCGTGCATTAGTGTGCAGCAGTGCTGTCACACACACTGCCGGAGCGTGCGTGAGTGTGCAACAGTGCTGTCACACACACAGCCAGAGCATGCTTGAGTGTGCAGCAGTGCTGTCACACAGACTGCCGGAGCATGTGTGAGTGTGCAGCAGTGCTGTCACACACACTACCCGAGCGTGCATGAGTGTGCAGCAGTGCTGTCACACACGCTGCCAGAGCATGCATGAGTGTGCAGCAGTGCTGTCACACACACTGCCAGAGTGTGCGTGAGTGTGCAGCAGTGCTGTCACACAGACTTCCGAAGCGTGCATGAGTGTGCAGCAGTGCTGCCACACACACTGCCAGAGCGTGCGTGAGTGTGCAGCAGTGCTGTCACACACACTTTCAGAGCGTGCGTGAGTGTGCAGCAGTGCTGTCACACAGACTGCCGGAGCGTGTGTGAGTGTGCAGCAGTGCTGTCACACACACTGCATGAGCATGTGTGAGTGTGCAGCAGTGCTGTCACACACACTGCCGGAGCGTGCGTGAGTGTGCAGCAGTGCTGTCACACAGACTGCCGGAGTGTTAAAAATGGGATCCCTGGCTGGCCAGGGCTTGCGCCAAAGTCAGTCAGAGACCACCACTCCTAAGTCAGGGCAAGGGAGTTACACACCAAGATAACCCCTACTCACCCTCTAGGTACAGTGGCGCGAGCAGCAAGGCTAAACTTGGAGGCGATATGAGTTAAGTATTTGCGCACGCACCCCAGCAACAACACCCAAGGCCCACCACAAAGGAAACTCCACACAAGGTTATATATAAAAATAGCCTTTGTATTACACCAAAACACATTAGATAAAACACACACTTTACATTGTGCCAGGGGCACGGGCAGAATTTACAGGGTATATGTACAAGACAGGGCCACCTTGACCACTGTCAGGAATCAGCACTTTTAGAACTTAGAATACAATACTTGTAGGCCTAGAACTTAGAACATAGAGCCTAACGGACAGTACCTCCCGACCTGGTTGCAGGGATAATGCGAGTGACCTCCTTAGTAAACTTGAGCGGGCGGCCCAGCGAAGCGGCACGACTCAGGGGAGAGTGGTGCGGCTCGAGGCTTGAGCGGGCCCCCGGCAAGGTACAAGCGTTTCTCTGGGGCGACCAATGTGTGCGGCTCAGAAGAGGAGGGGAAGGCAGGATGCAGGCGACCCAGCGAAGCGGCGCGGCTCAGGGGAGAGCGGTGCTTCTCGAGGCTTGGACGGGCTGCCGTGCACGAGCTGCCGAGGGGAATGAGCGAGGCACATTTCAGCGAGGCCCCAGGGGCCCAAGAGAGATCAGACAAGTCCCAGCAATTTGTCAGGGCAGGCACAATAGAGTCCACTGGTCCTGGGACTCTGGTCAGGGGGTGAGCTCAGTATCAAGCCCTTGGAATATCACTTAGCACATAACGGACAATCACTGTAGCACAACACAAGTAACTACTGGTAATCAGGTAAGTACTCCCTACGCAATCCTAACCACCTTAGGAACAGGTCACGCAGGGAACCAGGACCTCACTAGCACCACCTGTACTAGCAAGAACAACCAACTAAATATCACCATACATTTTAGGGGTATAGACCTGGGGACAAAACACATGATGCATAAACATACATTCAGAGGTGCAGGGAACACATGACGCATCAACACACGTTCAGCGGTGTAAGGAGCAAGGCACATGATGCATCAACAACACATTCAGCGGTGCAGGACAACACAATAGAGCAAAAATCACATTAGCCACCACCTGTGGCAGTCCCTAGGCCAACTGGCCTCTCTAGGGCTAGGACGCCCTGTGTCCAAAGTCAGGGGGGCCTAAACGTGGCAGCTGCCCACAAAGTGCTGGGCAACTGTGATGAGGATGTGGCCAACACGGAGGAGCCTCGCAGGCTCTGGCCACAAGGACATGCCCCCTAGAGCCTCTCGGGGCTCTTAAAACAAATAGGGCCGGTCGTTGGAGTCCCGCTTCTCTGTGGACTCAGAAAGATAATGGCAGCAAGAGCCTTTTTGGCTCCAACACAACACCTGCAACAACGGTGCCCCCGGGGAGCCTTCGCGGCTCGAACACAATAAATGCCCCCAGGAAATGTCTGCTGGACAACGTGGGAGCGGCCCGCTGCCAAGTGGGGCCGCTCTGGGGGGCACTTGAACTGGTGCCTTGCTCAGGCACAACTCTTCCCACTGCGGCGCCGTTGTAGGGAGTCCCCCCCCTGGGGGACTCGAGATGCCGCAAATGCCGACTTGAGCCTCACGCGGCGCTAGCCGCAAATAAAGCGCTCCCAGCGCTAGAAGGGTGACCACAGCGCTATGAAAAGCAATTACAGCGCTCCTAGCGCTAGAGGGGAAATAAAAGCGCTTTCCAAGCGCTATGGCAGAGTCAAGCGCTCCCCAGCGCTAGGGGGGTCAAGAGGGTCCAGAGAAAGCGCTCCCCAGCGCTAGTTGACCCAAAAGTCCAGGGAAAGTCCTTCAGGAGTCCAGGGGCTGGGCAGAGCCCAGGGGAGGCAAGCCGTCCCCTGGGCCCAAGCAGCAGCACGCCCCTGGCAGATTCAAGCAGCAAACAAGAACATTTTCATGGGGTCACAGCCCCTCTTTTATACACCTTTCTCTTTTGTCTGTAGGTGCAGGGTGGGGGTAGAACCAGTCGCAGCTGGTCTGTGAGCACTGTTGATGGCTCAACCACCCCTTTCATTCATCAGGCAGGCTAGGATCACCAGTCGCACCACAGGGGGCGGAGCCAGCATTGTGTGGGGGAAACTCAGCCTCATTCAGGACACAGGCGCAGCCCCTCCCTCACATCAGCATGCTAATCTCTCCATTCACCACCGGGGCAGACCCACACAGACTTCCTGGAGCCTGGCATCCCAGCCAGCTCCAGCCAATCACACGCCAGCACCTTCACAGCACATACACAGCCATGTCTAGAAGTAGCACTTCCGCACAAGACACAACCAGGCCACATACATCGTTGCGAAGCATTCAATCACACGAGTTCGCACATACCAAACTCGACCATGCACGCCTCACGCATCAGGAACTACCAGGGACACAGACATTCCCCATGCATTCCTATGGGAGCAGGCCAATCTCACACACGCACTCAGGGAGCGCACGCACTTTACACTGCGCCACAGTGTCAAAGTGCGCAAAGACCAGAAATCACTAGGCAAAAAGTTCAGGGGTGAACCTGCCAGACGGGTCAAGTCCAACACGGAGCGTGCGTGAGTGTGCAGCAGTGCTGTCACACAGACTGCCGGAGCATGCGTGAGTGTGCAGCAGTGCTGTCACACAGACTGCCGGAGCGTGCGTGAGTGTGCAGCAGTGCTGTCACACAGACTGCCAGAGCATGCGTGAGTGTGCAGCAGTGTTGTCACACACATTGCCGGAGCGTGCGTGAGTGTGTAGCAGTGCTGTCACACACACTGCCGGAGCGTGCGTGAGTGTGCAGCAGTGCTGTCACACACACTGCCAGAGCGTGCGTGAGTGGGCAGCAGTGCTGTCACACACACTGCCGGAGCGTGCGAGAGTGTGTAGCAGTGCTGTCAAACACACTACCCGAGCGTGCGTGAGTGTGCAGCAGTGCTGTCACACACACTGCCAGAGCATGCATGAGTGTGCAGCAGTGCTGTCACACACACTGCCAGAGTGTGCATGAGTGTGCAGCAGTGCTGTCACACAGACTGCCGAAGCGTGTATGAGTGTGCAGCAGTGCTGTCACACACACTGCCGGAGCGTGCGTGAGTGTGCAGCAGTGCTGTCACACACACTGCCAGAGCGTGCGTGAGTGTGCAGCTGTGATGTCACACAGACTGCCGGAGCGTGCGTGAGTGTGCAGCAGTGCTGTCACACACACTGCCGGAGCATGCGTGAGTGTGCAGCAGTGCTGTCACACAGACTGCCGGAGCGTGCGTGAGTGTGCAGCAGTCCTGTCACACACACTGCCAGAGCGTGCGTGAGTGTGCAGCAGTGCTGTCACACAGACTGCCGGAGCGTGCGTGAGGGTGCAGCAGTGCTGTCACACACACTGCAGTAGCGTGCGTGAGTGTGCAGCAGTGCTGTCACACACACTGCCGGAGCGTGTGTGAGTGTGCAGCAGTGCTGTCACACAGACTGCCGGAGCGTGCGTGAGTGTGCAGCAGTGCTGTCACACAGACTGCCGGAGTATGCGTGAGTGTGCAGCAGTGCTGTCACACAGACTGCCAGAGCGTGCGTGAGTGTGCAGCTGTGCTGTCACACAGACTGCCGGAGCATGCGTGAGTGTGCAGCAGTGCTGTCACACACATTGCCGGAGCGTGCGTGAGTGTGTAGCAGTGCTGTCACACACACTGCCAGAGCGTGCGTGAGTGGGCAGCAGTGCTGTCACACACACTGCGGGAGCGTGCGTGAGTGTGTAGCAGTGCTGTCACACACACTACCCGAGTGTGCGTGAGTCTGCAGCAGTGCTGTCACACACACTGCCAGAGCGAGCATGACTGTGCAGCAGTGCTGTCACACACACTGCAAGAGTGTGCATGAGTGTGCAGCAGTGCTGTCACACAGACTGCCAAAGCGTGCATGAGTGTGCAGCAGTGCGGTCACACACACTGCCGGAGCGTGCGTGAGTGTGCAGCAGTGCTGTCACACACACTGCCAGAGCGTGCGTGAGTGTGCAGCAGTGATGTCACACAGACTGCCGAAGCGTGCGTGAGTGTGCTGCAGTGCTGTCACACACACTGCCGGAGCATGCCTGAGTGTGCAGCAGTGCTGTCACACAGACTGCCAGAGCGTGCGTGAGTGTGCAGCAGTGCTGTCACACACAGTGCCAGAGCGTGCGTGAGTGTGCAGCAGTGCTGTCACACAGACTGCCGGAGCGTGCGTGAGTGTGCAGCAGTGCTGTCACACACACTGCCAGAGAGTGCGTGAGTGTGCAGCAGTGCTGTCACACACACTGCCAGAGCGTGCGTGAGTGTGCAGCAGTGATGTCACACAGACTGCCGGAGCATGCGTGAGTGTGCAGCAGTGCTGTCACACACACTGCCGGACCGTGCATCAGTGTGCAGCAGTGCTATCACACACACTGCCGGAGCATGCGTGAGTGTGCAGCAGTGCTATCACACACACTGCCCGAGCGTGTGTGAGTGTGCAGCAGTGCTGTCACACACACCGCCGGAGCGTGCATGAGTGTGCAGCAGTGCTGTCACACACACTGCCGGAGCGAGCGTGAGTGTGCAGCAGTGCTGTCACACACACTGCCGGAGCAGCGCGCTGTCCGCAATGCTTGCCCAATTATGAATGTTTGAGCGGCCCTCCTGTCCCGTATGTGTGTGTCTGCCTCAGCAGCGGCGGTGTCAAGGAGGCGCTATAAATGTGTACCCAACATTATGTGCTCTGAGTTCTGTCACTGGTTTCTGTAGTTCTTCAGAGGTCTGATTCAATTCTGTTTTGCAGTCTTAGTTTTGTTGATGTGTTCCACACTTACCTCTGTTTGTTCCGCAACAGCTTCAAGTTGATGGCCACAGTCTCTAATCTCCAGTATGGCTGTCTGGGATGCGGTTGCTGATAGAATAGCATCTAGTTTATTGTTGGAAGATCTGCTTTTGTTTTCACATTAGGCCGGTTCATCACTACTTTTCTGGTCCATTGCTGCTAATTATTTTCAAATGGTCCCCCTTCCCATTGATTTGTGGCTCTGGATTCCTACTGCATTCTGGGGTTGTCCTCCAGTAACTTGTGGGTGTACTCTGCTGATACTGTGCTTTTCTTTCTTGGAATAGTTATTGGGGTCTGTTAATAGTTAACTCATTATTCTGCCTGCTGTAGATCTGCAACCAATGCTTTAGCAGATCTCCACTGGCTTCCAGTCAGGAAAAGGATTATCTTTGGCACATGGAGCGCTCCATTGATCAGGACCAGAGAACCTTAAAAGTAAATTTAGGTTGTACTCTCCCTTAGCGTAGTGACCATTCCGATCAGTGATCAGTCTCGCTGCGTCATTCATTACTGTCTGATGCCTCGAGAGTTGTTGCTGGGGCAGCCCTATATACAGCGCATTGCCGTAATCCAATCGCCCCAGAATCATAGCTGACACAGAGCTTCTTAGAGTGGAAAACAACAGCAATTGGGAGATCTTACGAAAGCTGTCTCAGAAGACCAACACACGTGCCTACCACTACAGACACCTGCTTCTTCTCAGACAGATTGCTGTTAATATGGATTCCCAAGCTTCAACCTGTAATCTGTGGAATAGGATACCTGCACATCTTAAAAGTCAAACCAATTTCTTCTATTTTTGTAAGCAATTAAAAACCTAGCCGTTCTCTTGGATGATAACCTTTCCATTCTGCTTCCAGGAGGCAAGTCTAACCAAGCGCCAAGACGCCCATGGGCAATCATGCGATCGCGAAATTTAGGGTCCAATAAAATCAAGCAGCACAATTCACTCTACCAACTCTTCTGGTCCTCTTCAGCCTGCTGTTTGGGTCTCCACTTACCCATGCCTTCACCCTGTCTAATGGTCTATGCAGGCATAAGAGTTGTTCTTCTCTAGTCACAATGTCCCTGCTTTTGCTAGTGTTCTGGGGTGGCCATCTTGACTGCAGTGACACCCATTCTCCTTTTTTTTGTTTGCAGAAACTGGTTTGGTTTATAAACTGCTATTAATCATAAACATAAGACATAGCATGCGATAAAGACTCTGACATTGGAGTAAAATAGCTCCACATGTATAAGATATTTCTCAACTCCCACCTTTCGGGGTTGCTGCCTACATTTATCATGTAAATTGGAATTACCACCCCCATTTCTCCATCAAGCTATGCCACTGTGTTCACTTTAAGTTTCACACTTCTGCAAGTTGCAAAGTTCTGTGAAAAATCTCTACCTATGGTAGTCGTGTACAAAACCTGGAAATAGAAGACCGTGCCTCTCAATACAATGCCTGTGTACTATGCCACACCTGTTGACACAGAGGGCACCCGTAAGCCTGCAGTGTTAATACTTTTTATAATGAAATGGGAAGGCTAAAACAATGATGTACATCAGTGAAAATCCAAAGTAACAAATTCATAGTGACTTTTTTTATTTTGCTTTAAGTTGACAATACTTACCAATCCTTGATAAAAAAAAAATAGATGCCATAAGGCAGCAACTCTACCACAAACCTCTTTTTTTTAAAATTATTTTTATTGAAGCTGGAGTTTGTTAAACATGAACATTTACATATTGAAGTATTATATCGTACAAAAGACAAAGACAAAAGTCTATTTTTTTACAATATAAATCGCTACATAGTCACTATAAATATCCCACGTCCAAACCTATTTTACATTCTATAAAAGAGTTAGCCAAAAAGCAAGTAGCACACCCTAAACCCCCCTGTAAACATTTACACAATAATCTAATCTAATGATCTAAAATCTCCTTCCCCCCACCGCAGTATAGCAAGGGCTTCAGTCATCACTTCTGCTATTAATCGAAGTTAGTCCCCCATATTTTATAAAATTTCTTAAAACCCCCAACTCTTGCCGCATAGGTGTATTCACTTTTCTTCACCCTTCTCATATTCTGACCCGACTCCGAGGCCAGCGGAATCGAGTCTGAATGCCATTTTTGTAATAGCAGTGACCTTGCAATTGCCATAGCTATATATAAAAATATGGTCACTGAATCCGTGAAAAGGAGATCAGGATCAAAGCCAAATAAAATTAATCTGTCGTTCACTTCCAGCTGTATATTACATTCTTTGTCCAGATACGCAAATACCTCTACCCAATACACATTGATTTTTGGACAGCAGAGCATGATATGTGACCAATTGGCAGATGGATAACTCATACAACGGAATCATTGAGAGGACTGATTGGGATACATTTTTGCAAGGACGGCAGGAGTTCGATATAACAGCCATTTACTAAAAAATAGCATCCTGCGCCAATTTGCCCCTCTTAAAGAACTAAAATTTAGTCTGTTAATGGTGGTCCAAATATGGGGAGAGATTTCACAATTCTCATACTCTGACCATTTCCTTATAGATTTTGGCTCAAGATCTACCCCCCTTGCAGAGGCTAAAAATTTCTTCCAGGCACCTGGCTTCCTATCTGATGCTTTAACTAGAAGATCCTCCACCAACTGATTCGGAGCCAAAAAGGAGGTAACATTTATTTCAGCAAAGAATTTATATAAAGAGCCATAGGAATTTATTAGAATGAAATCATTAATCATTAATTGACTCATTTCTTCTACGACACCCAGGTACCATTCCTTAAAAAATCTGAAATTTTTACATACCCAGCTGCCGCCCATTTTAATGCCAGGTATGTGGGTTGTCTAACACCTATAAGGGGAGGATTTCTTGTAGTAAGGATGCTGAGTTCATCGCCGGAATGGCATATTTAAAAAAAAAAGCCTGCTGTCTTTAAAAAAAGCCATTGCAAACTCTTATATCGAACCAACTTCGGCGATCTAAATATTAGCAGGGGAGAATGCATTTGACTATCATTACACATAAAATTCCTAAAAATGTTGCAGAAAAAAAGTACTTGCGGCCAGGGATTAAACCTAGATAGATATTGTGAAAAATACGCGTCATAATAACTTTTAGGATTGGGAAGTGCTAAACCACCCTGGTCTAAATCTTCATACAAAGTGCTAAGTGCTAGGCATGTTTTTTTTCCCAAATAAAGGCTGTAAACATTGACTCGACCTGAGAAAAGAAAGAACCCGATAAAGTGCACGGAATTGAAGAAAACAAATTAAATAATGGTAGTACGGACATTTTAATTAAAGCCACGAGTCCCACTATGTTATGCTATGTTAATTTCGATTTAAATAGCGCCAAATCACCGACAGGTCTCTTAGCGCTTGCTTTGGGAACCCGTCCTGGCTTTCCCTGCGAGATAACCCCTATCGGGCATCCCCAAGGTGAAGACCAGGCATCCCATTGCGGTAGTGCCGTAGTGGAGATTAAGCAAGCTATTGCCCAGAGTTGCAGAGTGTGAACCCATGATTCGAGTAGGCACCGAGGCGAGAATTATCGTGTCCGTGGACATTTTGAGCTCAAGACCCTGCCGCGTCGGGAATTGAACCCTGGTCCCGGGTCTGACCTCTGCATCAGGGTCTGCCTCCTCTAACCGATGAGCCACACTTCGCCACAAGAAGTGTGGCTATGGACAGAGGGAGCGAGTTCCATCGGGAGATCAGCCCTTCAACTTTCTTTACTAGGGGAACAAAATTCAATTTATATAAATCATCAATCAAATTGGAGAAAAATATCCCCAAGTATCCCTTTGGGTTGGAGTTAAGAGAGCACTGAATATCAGGGTGCAGCTTTATGGCAGCCCTCCCACATTGTATTACTTATGTCTTGCCTTTATTTATTCGATATCCCCCTAGAGCTTCAAAGTCCTCAAACAACTTGAAGACCTTAGTTTGTACCTCCACTGTTGTCTTAATTAGAAGCATGATGTCATCTGCGTTAAGTTTTAGCTTGGGCATTGCTGGAATTGGAGGGTGGATATTGGTGCAGTTCCGAATAGCTGTTGCCAGGGGTTCGATAAAAAAGGCAAATAACACGGGCGACAAAGGGCACCCTTGCCTTGTGCCTCGCTTGATTTTTTAAGATCCTACCACTTCAGAATTAATAACTACATTAGCCACAGCATTCTCATATAAGCTCTGAACTAAAAGTATCAATGACCGTGGGATGTTAAAGGAATGTAAAATTGAGAAGAATGTCTCCCAAACCACAAGGTCAAAGGCCTTCTCCGCGTCTAATAATAACACGAGTGCCGGAAGCTTCTGAGCCTCAAAATAGTCCAGAGCTTCTACAAGAAAGTGGGTGTTAGTGGTCAATTGTCTACCCGCCAGAAACCTGTTTTGGTCGGCGTGGATCAGCTGTGCTGCGTATCTATAAAACCTGAGAGATAACAATTTTGTGACAATTTTACAGTCCGAATTCAACAACGTGATCGGACAGTAAGAATTAGGGTCTATCTTATCCTTGCCTTTCTTTGGAAAGCTAACAATATTCCCCTGCCTAAAAGATTTTGGGACTAACCCTCCTTCCAATAAAAAATTACTCAGGGCTAAAAGAAATTCTGATAGTGCATCGAAAAAAACCTTTAAAAGTTCTGCGGGTAGTCCGTCTGGACCACAGGCCTTACCATTCGCCAAACTCTTTACAACTTCCTCTAACTCTATCAATGAAATAGTGCTTGCCATGGATTGTTTCTCCATTTCTGACAGAGTTGGAGATGGATTTTCCCGGAGGAAATTTGCAAGTAGTTGGTCATCCACCCTTTGGAGTTTATCGTAAATAGATTTGTAGTCGGACATCATGATGTCCCCAATTTTTCCTGGATCCTCTGTGGGAACTGCTGTCAAGCGGCACTTTAATGCCTTAATTTGATTTACGGCGGCCTGCTCTTTAGCCTGCCACGCCAGCAGCCTACCAGTGAAATTACTTTCCTCATATACTTTTAGTTGAAAGCGTTGAAAGAAGATCTCACTTTGGGTGTTATAGGCAGATCATAGCTCACGCTTGGCCTGTTCAAGATGTATTTTGCTAGAAATAGAAGGATCCTTTAAAAATATCTCATTGAGGGCATGAATCTAGTCTTCAAGTTTTAACTTCTCCAGCCTAGCTTTCTTTGACATGGCCGCGTTTTTACCTATTATTAACCCCCGCACAAAAGCTTTGAGGGAGTCCCAAACTATATGAGGGGAAGGAGACAGAGTGTTCTGATGTAAAAATTGTCTGATCTCTATATCCATAAACTTCACCCACTCCTTATTGTTGAAATATTGCTTATTAAAGACCAAGCGTTTTGGTAGCCTTAAGCCTGCCCCCAGATGGATTTCCAATGTCAACGTAGCATGGTCTGAAAATGCGTTAACAAAAAAATGTTGTTGAAAAAAATCTAACCCCTGAGAGATCAAGAAGAAATCAATACGGAAGGAAGAACAAAACCGACCAGAGCCACACGTATATTTCCTTTGAGCCGGAAATGCCAATCGCCATGGATCTTGTAAGTTTAATATGGCTTCATAATTCTTCAAGACTTTAAAAGATCTTGGCTTTGTCTGCCTCTTCCCATGTACTGTGGAATCTATTCGCGGATTCATCAAAATATGAAAATCCCCTCCTACAATTAGATCTCCTGGGATCCTAGCCAATGCTAGACAAAGTTCCTCATAGGCGTTCGCATTATCCTCTGCCAGTGCATAAAAGCTCACAAATGTGAGAGGACACTGTTTTGATCTAAACGAGTAGAAGGCCCAATACCACCTCTCCGATGGATCATTGCCGGAGTTAATATACTCTGCTTGTAAATTCTTATTTATAAATATAGCGGTCCCTCTATGGGAGGCCGAAGAAGATGAAAACCCCCTATTAGCTGCTCATGTTCTAAACATGGAAAAGTCAGAGATTTTTATAGTCGAGATATGGGTTTCCTGTAAAAGAATTACCCCTGGATTTTCCGTTTTTAACCATGCTTTAATAGCACGCATCTTTCTTTTGTTATTAAGCCTGTTTACATTAAAAGAAACAATTTTCAAAGTTAACATATTAGCCATATAAGAACACTAGTGACTCTCCCAACAAAACTGATGAGAAAAAGCAATAAATTATTAGCAAACAACCAGCTTCATGTTTCCCCTTTTTCCAATCACTCCCCACCCCGACCCCTTTTGTGCAGCACCCACCCCCCAGAAAAGTGGTCTTCACACCCCACCACATTTTCCACTTTCCCCTCCCCCCTCTCAATTCGGGTGTCATGTTTTTACACCCTGGTGATCTCACCTCCAGTCCCCCCAGAAATGTGGGCTACCTGCTCCCCTTGATAGTTATCATCCAATTCCAGTAACTTAACCTACTGTTCAGTCTCCCCGAACTAATACCTAGACAAGGATTATCTGTTTCATACATCTCTAGAAGGGGGGACTATATCACTTTTACTACCATCCCAAGAATCCTGTCAGCAGACTTAGTATAAATATCACCCTAGTACTTAACTATTCTAGCCTTTTGCATTCAGAGAGATCTCATCCAGAAGCCCCTGTGCTTCACCTACATCTGCGAACATAAAAAACTTCCCATTCACTAGGACTCTCAGCTTGGATTGCTGAGCAATTGATGCTTGTGCCCCCTTTGCCTTAAATAATTGCAGCATTTTAACATATTCTTTCCTGCGGCGAGCCGCAGAAGCAGACATATCTGAGAAAATTCGACATTTGATAGTCTCATTAACAGGGAATAACCTTTGTTGAATGGCTTTCGTTAGAACTGCCTCTTTGATGCGAAAATCTGCGAAGTCGATCAAAATCGTACGCGGGAGTGTTGAATTAGGGAAAGATTGAGCCAGGACACGATGAGCTCTCGTAATCGTGAGGTCCCCTTGAAAGTCAGGAATGACCCTTTGTTTGATGAAGGTATTGACCCAGCTCAGGGTTTGAGACCCTTCCAGAACCTCGGGTACCCCCACCAAGCGGAGATTTGATCTTCGAGAGTGGTTCTCCAACTCTTCCATTTTGCTTTCCAATGCCTGTTTACTTTTAGTAGCCACTTTGACCTCTCTCATAACAGAAGACAGTTGATCTTCTAAGGCAGAGATTCTCTCCTCAGACTCTTGAAGCTTAATTGGGAGACTCCCCATTGTGTTTCTATTTTCTCCAAACATAGGCTGAGGGAGGCCAATTTCGCTTTCTGGGCCCTTTTTTGAAGTCCCGAACCTTGTCTAAGATCAAGTTCAACATATCTTTAAAACTTATTTGGAAGTCTCCCCAAGAGTCCACTAATATATTAGGATCAGCATTGGCATTAAGGGTAGACAAAGGCAGAGGGGGAGGCGAAGGCAAGACAAAAGGGGGAGTTCTTAAATCCTCTACTGCTGCGTCCTCTTGCTGGCGGGATAGTTGCTGGACTAAAGTTGTTGGGGCAGACCCATGATTCTTCCTAGGGTCGGCCTGTTGCTCACTGAGTTGATCGTTCCCTGAATTCAACAGATTGACCAAGGGCATCTCGCCCTGGTTAGTAGGAATGCGGACAGTCTCTTTATCCAGATTGCGGGAGGCCGGCAGGTTAGGTGAAGCAGTATGGACAACACAATCTGTATTGTCTAGTACACCTTGTGGACTTGAACTTGGACTCTCTTGTCTCACTACCTCACCACCATTTTCTTTGTCATTTTTAGTGCTCTTAGTGTTCTGAGTACCCTATTTAGAGCTAGGAGAGGAGACCTTTTTCAGAAACAGTGGGAATTGCTTAACCCCCTTTGTAGTCCCTTTCTTCTGCATATCCAATTCCTTGTCCAAATCACCTTCTTCATGTATATTTATTGGTGAGCAGATGGTGGTTACGGTGGTTGCGGTGATTGGATCTTTATTGGCGATTGGATCTCTACTGGTATTCTCTTCTGGCAGTACTGGCTGCTGAGTGGTTGCGTCCGGGCTCTCGTCCTCCACTTCTCCCTCGGAACTCTCAACTGTAGAATCCATAATGTGAGGGGGGGGGGGTGCTTTCCAGTCCAGCTTTGGCAAAGCGAGTATTCAGCAGCTTCCCCATCTCTGGAGTCTCTGGCATATTGACAGCTTGTACTGCTTGGTCTGCTCTGTCGTTAAGCCACAGACCGTCTCTCACCTCAGTCTGAATCCACTTCTTTCAACCAGCTTTTAACCTCAACTACCTCCACCTCAAATTCTGACCTCCGCAGCCCTGGCTGTAAAAAATTAAGTAGGTCTTGCCTTGCCTTGCCTACTGAATTTTGCTTGAAAGTCTGCCACTGCCCGCAACCTCCTCACCTCCACCTCCTCCGCCTCCTCCATTTCAGGCGCCGGACACCACCTCTGCAACAATGTGATGGATTTTCACAGAATTTTCGCAGGGCTCCACTGGGCTTTTCAATGCCTTATCGCTCTCTGTCAGACCTGCTCCGCAAAAACCTTCGTATGCAGCCTCCTCACATGCCAAACATGCCTGCAAGAGAAAACAAGAGGCGCCGCCCGAAAACTTCTTCCATCGCCTTCGCTCCACAAAACCGCCGTATGCAGCCTCCTAACTTGCCAAACATGCCTGCAGAAAAAAGGAAGAGGCGCCGCCCGAAAACTTCTTCAATCGCCTTCCATCGGAGCAGTGAGAGCGCTGTCAGGTACACTCCGCCATTCCTGGGGGCGGGACCGTGAGTCACCTGTGACTACCTGTAGGCGTGGTTCTCCATGGCGAGACCTATTGGCTATGCCAATGCTAGTTTTATTATGCTTAGTTCTAGGTAACTTACCCAACAAACAAAGATTTACTCAGAATGACTCGGAGATAGGTGCTTGAAAAGTCATTAATTAAAGAGAGGACTAAATTTTGATACTTCCCAACAGTACTGCATCATATGATGAAAATCTGCATTAAAAGGATCTACAGCGTGCACATAGGTCAGCGGCCTCAGGATCTAGCCTGGCAATTCAAGCTACAGCAAAATAAGTTTGGTGCAAGAAAAAAAACCAGAACGAACTACCTCTGCGAGGCCCGAAAATAGAGCCCGATAGAAAGCTGTTTCGAGGGCCACTTAAAAAAACTGCTGGTGCTCAGACCAGGACAGACCCGGCCCACTTAATCCCTTCCATGCTCATGATGAGCTCACAGGAAATATACTGCATTACGCTGCAGCCTTTTTATTGCTGCATAATTTAGTTAACAGTGCAGCATAATTTTCTCCTCAATTGCTTCATAATTTCAGCGACTTCAAAGCAGGCAACACATGTTAAATGTGCTTGTGCATGTAGCACAGAGACTGTTACGTTTGTGAACTTATTGTGGTGTGTGTGCAAATCCTAAATTGCCGAGCCCTGATGAGTTGCAGCTACTACTGCTGAAACAAGGCCAATGGAGGTTCCAATGGGTGAGGCGGACCAGCATAAAGGGTCCTGTGACCTCAGGGACAGAGTCACTGTCGCTCTAGGGTGTGCTTCTTCGTATGCCTGCCGACAAGACTGGAGGTGAACTTCAGTATGGATTGCCTTGAAGATTAACCCACACTTGCCACCCCTGGGGTCCACCTGCTGATGCTAAGACACCAGGGCTTTTAAGGTCTAGTAGGGGAATGTGCTCTCTCAGGAGAGTGGTCTGGTGGTTTGGTCATAAAGGCTGAACCTGGTTCCCCAGTTACAAATTCGGCATCTCTGGCCAAAGAAGTGCCGCATACTCTCCCCCACTGGACACCATACTGCCCCACTGAGAGAAAGTCGCACTGCCTTCAGCTACAACCAAATTGTGCCCCTCAATAAACACCTAGAATTCAAAGTATAAACTAGACAAGAGTAATACGCTGGCTGAAAAAAGTAAAAACATTCTGGAAAAAGCAAACACTCATAGGGAATACAACTTAACACTTTTACACTCATTATTCAGAAATCACTGAGCGTTTTTGCCAGACAAGTTAAGGCCAAGACTACAGGGCCCGGAAGGGACCCGTTTCAGTGTCCATTGCTTATATCCTTACAAAACATAGGCAGTATGGTTTAAAAAGACCTCATCCCTGAACACAGGGCTGTGGTACACATTCTATGAACTTAAATAGGGAAAACAACTGATATGGATCACATTAAACGTTTTCCAATCTACTCATCAAGCAGGTATTGCAGTACCTCCATGAATAGCACACTTCCCCACTTGGGGAAAAATGCTGTTCAAAGAAAGATGAGAAAAGAAAAGTAGCTCTTCATTGGCAAATGCTGTAAAGTGCTGCTAATGTGTTTGGGGGTGAATAAAATCAATCAGGCCAATTTGCGACCACTATCTCTTGCTTTATTTAGTTATGTATTTATTGTTCAAATGTTAAACCTTTTTTTCTCTCTCCTCTCGAGGCTGCATAGAAAAATGACAAAAAAAGACATTTGCAGCAAAAGTGTTTCCTCTTTTCTGCGATCCATTTTGCAGGGGAACGAATGAAGGAAAACAGAGGAAAGAAAAGTCACGGTTTTCAGAAAGTGACCTGGAGCACGACAAAAAGGTAGAGAATAGGAGAAATAGAGGGGGTGGCTGCTAGCGGTGGAGCAGGAGAAGTGGACACTGTCCTTGACTGCTCTGGGCAAGAAGGAAACCACAGCCCTTTTCCTTCTGTGCCCACCCGTCCTTGAATAGCCACAAATGTATTTATTTATTTATTTAAAAGGTTTTATATAGCGCTGGCTAGACCTGGAGGTATCAGAGCGCTTTACAGGAGCATCAGAACATGGTTACAGGTTACATCGTTACGAGCATGGCAACATAGTTACTTGTATGGTCGAGATAAACAATCAGCACAAATATGTAAGGGGAAAAGCAGGCAGAGGGAAAGATACAGGGGAGGGGAAAGGAGCTGGGGAAGAAGACAGGTATATAAGACGGGAAAGAGGAGGTGAGGGTGAAGGACAAGCATGGGAAGATGAGGGGAGGGGCAACGGGGAACACAAACTGGTAGACGAGTCAAAGCAACGTCCAAAGTCCAGTAAGCTGCGATCCCAGGGGAAGTGGTAACACTTCCCTATCTCAGTTGCGGGAGGCTCCCTTTACGCTGTGGACTCCCTCATAGGGGTCTCTGAGACTCCATGGCCTACATTCTGGATCCTTCCCCAAAAAGGGGAGAGGGAGTGCTTTGGCAAGGGGTGCCATACCATACCTCAGCTGTGAGTGGCTCCCTTGGTGCAGTGGACTCTCTCAGCAGGTTCGCTGAGACTACAGAGTATAAATATTGGATTTTACCCTAACAAGGGGAGAAGGAGCGCTTAGTCAAAGGGCACAAAGGACAGGGGGCTAGGCAGACTAGCAAGCAAGATGAGAGAAGATTCAAGGGAGAGGGGATAGGAGCTTGGAGCTAGGGAGGTAGATAAAGAGAGAAAGAATATCAAATGGGAGCAAATTTAATTAATGAGTTATTATATAGCGGTGGCTAGACCGGAGGGAATTAGAGCGCCTTACATGAGGAACAATAATGTTGCAATTTACATCAGTTAAAAGTTACGTAAGTATCAAGAAAAACATTTAAAGAACATAGGGGACAGGTGAATGGAGCAAGGAAGAGTAAGGGGATAGGGTAAAGGGGTAGGAGGAAGATAGGACGTAGATACGAGGGGAAAAACTGCCCCAAGGTCCGTCTGGGTAGGAAACAGTGGGGTGGGGTCAGGGGGATTCCACAACCCATCTCCTCTTTAGCTTTATGGTAGCTCCACCGGGCATCAACCAAATCGATAGGTCTCCACAGTCTGGGGTAAGTTCCGCGATTCCAAGTCCTGATGTGAAGGCAGGTTAGGGGATAGGTTCAGGGTCTGGTCAATGTCCAATTGTTGTCCCGGGAAAGAAAAACAACATGTAGGGGGCCATTATGGAGGCCATCTTGGGTCAGGCAGGGGACAGTACTGTACACTGGTACACTGGTAGCCATCCTAAGGTCAAGTATCTGGCAGTTAAAGTCAAAATCCAGGACAGCGGCCGCAGAGAATAACAAGTCCAGCGTGCACACACCATCACATGCACAAACATGAAAAAGCACACACAATTGTGAGCAAAGACTCTAATATTCATATTGATGCACACACACAAGCACATAGACAGAAAACATCCAAGAACACAAGCACACATAAAATCCCATGCTGAAATACAAAAACACCCAAATACATGCACATACAAACATCGTCACATGCACAGACAAGCACATACAAATGCACTCACACTCTCATACACGCAGACAGGCACACACACACAAGCACACATATGGAAACTATCAAAAACACAGGCACGCAAATAATCACATGCTCCCAGAACAAAAATACCCAAGGACGTACACGCAAAATACATGTACACACACCATCACACGCACAGACATGTGCAAGCACACACTCACATACGTGAACAGAGGGCGCATACAAGTACGCATACAGAAACATCCACACGCACAAGCACACATACAATCCCATGTTCTAATACAAAGACACTCAAATACAGGCACACCCTGTCATACGCACAAACATAAGCATACAAACAGAAACAACAGGAGGAATCAAAATGGGTGCCAATCCAGAGAGGAGACTTTAGCGAGCAATTAGGTGGTGTCAGTACCGCCCAGACAGGGGTACCGGTTCAGAGTCTGTAAATTATAATGGACTGTAGTCTCCAAGCCCACCTTTCGCCTCCAATGCACTGAAGCAGGGCGTGGAAAGAGTGTGAGCGCCCCACTGGATGTTGTCATCAGTGATGTCACTGACCATGTCATGAATGATGTAATATGTGACATCATCAGCAGTGGATTGCGGTTGCGCGATATATAGTTAGTGCAACTAACTATATATGCGAATTTCAATGGTTTTGTGCGAGTAAATTAAGGTTTTGTAAATGCTAATCCCTAACTATATATGGTCTATAACCAATGGTTTTTTCAGTGAATTTTCAAGGTTTTGTAAATGCTAATTCCTAACTATATATGGTCTATAACCTATGGTTTTTTCAGTGAATTTCAATGGTTTTTTAATAGCAAATATGAAAAGCTTTAAAATGTCAAGTACGTGATAGATAAAAACATTTTTGTGTTTATGCACGCTGATGTGCTTTAAACGCTGCCCCCCCCTCCTCTTTTCTTTTAGGAGTATTCTCTCTTTGCAGATAGTGAAGGGTAGGTAACGCAGGCCTTTGCCCCCGTTGTAAACCGTCGTGCCTGCTTCTCTCTCCATTCCATTGATTATTATCCAAGCATTTACTGTTTTAGAATTGGTTCTCTTTGGTTCATTCTCTATTTACAAACAAGCACAGAGTCGCAATACTCTGTTTAGTCTTTGCAGATAGTGAAAAATCGTTTAAAAAAACAAAAGGAATCAAGCAAAATCAGTAGGCCACTAATGGGATCTCTTTTTGACCTTGCTAAAATAGAAACATTAGGAACAACCCCTCATGAAAAATACGAAACTAGTGACATGAACTGAGCTTGACACCATGTACCGCCGTATGCAGCCTCCTAACTTGCCAAACATGCCTGCAGAAAAAAGGAAGAGGCGCCGCCCGAAAACTTCTTCAATCGCCTTCCATCGGAGCAGTGAGAGCGCTGTCAGGTACACTCCGCCATTCCTGGGGGCGGGACCGTGAGTCACCTGTGACTACCTGTAGGCGTGGTTCTCCATGGCGAGACCTATTGGCTATGCCAATGCTAGTTTTATTATGCTTAGTTCTAGGTAACTTACCCAACAAACAAAGATTTACTCAGAATGACTCGGAGATAGGTGCTTGAAAAGTCATTAATTAAAGAGAGGACTAAATTTTGATACTTCCCAACAGTACTGCATCATATGATGAAAATCTGCATTAAAAGGATCTACAGCGTGCACATAGGTCAGCGGCCTCAGGATCTAGCCTGGCAATTCAAGCTACAGCAAAATAAGTTTGGTGCAAGAAAAAAAACCAGAACGAACTACCTCTGCGAGGCCCGAAAATAGAGCCCGATAGAAAGCTGTTTCGAGGGCCACTTAAAAAAACTGCTGGTGCTCAGACCAGGACAGACCCGGCCCACTTAATCCCTTCCATGCTCATGATGAGCTCACAGGAAATATACTGCATTACGCTGCAGCCTTTTTATTGCTGCATAATTTAGTTAACAGTGCAGCATAATTTTCTCCTCAATTGCTTCATAATTTCAGCGACTTCAAAGCAGGCAACACATGTTAAATGTGCTTGTGCATGTAGCACAGAGACTGTTACGTTTGTGAACTTATTGTGGTGTGTGTGCAAATCCTAAATTGCCGAGCCCTGATGAGTTGCAGCTACTACTGCTGAAACAAGGCCAATGGAGGTTCCAATGGGTGAGGCGGACCAGCATAAAGGGTCCTGTGACCTCAGGGACAGAGTCACTGTCGCTCTAGGGTGTGCTTCTTCGTATGCCTGCCGACAAGACTGGAGGTGAACTTCAGTATGGATTGCCTTGAAGATTAACCCACACTTGCCACCCCTGGGGTCCACCTGCTGATGCTAAGACACCAGGGCTTTTAAGGTCTAGTAGGGGAATGTGCTCTCTCAGGAGAGTGGTCTGGTGGTTTGGTCATAAAGGCTGAACCTGGTTCCCCAGTTACAAATTCGGCATCTCTGGCCAAAGAAGTGCCGCATACTCTCCCCCACTGGACACCATACTGCCCCACTGAGAGAAAGTCGCACTGCCTTCAGCTACAACCAAATTGTGCCCCTCAATAAACACCTAGAATTCAAAGTATAAACTAGACAAGAGTAATACGCTGGCTGAAAAAAGTAAAAACATTCTGGAAAAAGCAAACACTCATAGGGAATACAACTTAACACTTTTACACTCATTATTCAGAAATCACTGAGCGTTTTTGCCAGACAAGTTAAGGCCAAGACTACAGGGCCCGGAAGGGACCCGTTTCAGTGTCCATTGCTTATATCCTTACAAAACATAGGCAGTATGGTTTAAAAAGACCTCATCCCTGAACACAGGGCTGTGGTACACATTCTATGAACTTAAATAGGGAAAACAACTGATATGGATCACATTAAACGTTTTCCAATCTACTCATCAAGCAGGTATTGCAGTACCTCCATGAATAGCACACTTCCCCACTTGGGGAAAAATGCTGTTCAAAGAAAGATGAGAAAAGAAAAGTAGCTCTTCATTGGCAAATGCTGTAAAGTGCTGCTAATGTGTTTGGGGGTGAATAAAATCAATCAGGCCAATTTGCGACCACTATCTCTTGCTTTATTTAGTTATGTATTTATTGTTCAAATGTTAAACCTTTTTTTCTCTCTCCTCTCGAGGCTGCATAGAAAAATGACAAAAAAAGACATTTGCAGCAAAAGTGTTTCCTCTTTTCTGCGATCCATTTTGCAGGGGAACGAATGAAGGAAAACAGAGGAAAGAAAAGTCACGGTTTTCAGAAAGTGACCTGGAGCACGACAAAAAGGTAGAGAATAGGAGAAATAGAGGGGGTGGCTGCTAGCGGTGGAGCAGGAGAAGTGGACACTGTCCTTGACTGCTCTGGGCAAGAAGGAAACCACAGCCCTTTTCCTTCTGTGCCCACCCGTCCTTGAATAGCCACAAATGTATTTATTTATTTATTTAAAAGGTTTTATATAGCGCTGGCTAGACCTGGAGGTATCAGAGCGCTTTACAGGAGCATCAGAACATGGTTACAGGTTACATCGTTACGAGCATGGCAACATAGTTACTTGTATGGTCGAGATAAACAATCAGCACAAATATGTAAGGGGAAAAGCAGGCAGAGGGAAAGATACAGGGGAGGGGAAAGGAGCTGGGGAAGAAGACAGGTATATAAGACGGGAAAGAGGAGGTGAGGGTGAAGGACAAGCATGGGAAGATGAGGGGAGGGGCAACGGGGAACACAAACTGGTAGACGAGTCAAAGCAACGTCCAAAGTCCAGTAAGCTGCGATCCCAGGGGAAGTGGTAACACTTCCCTATCTCAGTTGCGGGAGGCTCCCTTTACGCTGTGGACTCCCTCATAGGGGTCTCTGAGACTCCATGGCCTACATTCTGGATCCTTCCCCAAAAAGGGGAGAGGGAGTGCTTTGGCAAGGGGTGCCATACCATACCTCAGCTGTGAGTGGCTCCCTTGGTGCAGTGGACTCTCTCAGCAGGTTCGCTGAGACTACAGAGTATAAATATTGGATTTTACCCTAACAAGGGGAGAAGGAGCGCTTAGTCAAAGGGCACAAAGGACAGGGGGCTAGGCAGACTAGCAAGCAAGATGAGAGAAGATTCAAGGGAGAGGGGATAGGAGCTTGGAGCTAGGGAGGTAGATAAAGAGAGAAAGAATATCAAATGGGAGCAAATTTAATTAATGAGTTATTATATAGCGGTGGCTAGACCGGAGGGAATTAGAGCGCCTTACATGAGGAACAATAATGTTGCAATTTACATCAGTTAAAAGTTACGTAAGTATCAAGAAAAACATTTAAAGAACATAGGGGACAGGTGAATGGAGCAAGGAAGAGTAAGGGGATAGGGTAAAGGGGTAGGAGGAAGATAGGACGTAGATACGAGGGGAAAAACTGCCCCAAGGTCCGTCTGGGTAGGAAACAGTGGGGTGGGGTCAGGGGGATTCCACAACCCATCTCCTCTTTAGCTTTATGGTAGCTCCACCGGGCATCAACCAAATCGATAGGTCTCCACAGTCTGGGGTAAGTTCCGCGATTCCAAGTCCTGATGTGAAGGCAGGTTAGGGGATAGGTTCAGGGTCTGGTCAATGTCCAATTGTTGTCCCGGGAAAGAAAAACAACATGTAGGGGGCCATTATGGAGGCCATCTTGGGTCAGGCAGGGGACAGTACTGTACACTGGTACACTGGTAGCCATCCTAAGGTCAAGTATCTGGCAGTTAAAGTCAAAATCCAGGACAGCGGCCGCAGAGAATAACAAGTCCAGCGTGCACACACCATCACATGCACAAACATGAAAAAGCACACACAATTGTGAGCAAAGACTCTAATATTCATATTGATGCACACACACAAGCACATAGACAGAAAACATCCAAGAACACAAGCACACATAAAATCCCATGCTGAAATACAAAAACACCCAAATACATGCACATACAAACATCGTCACATGCACAGACAAGCACATACAAATGCACTCACACTCTCATACACGCAGACAGGCACACACACACAAGCACACATATGGAAACTATCAAAAACACAGGCACGCAAATAATCACATGCTCCCAGAACAAAAATACCCAAGGACGTACACGCAAAATACATGTACACACACCATCACACGCACAGACATGTGCAAGCACACACTCACATACGTGAACAGAGGGCGCATACAAGTACGCATACAGAAACATCCACACGCACAAGCACACATACAATCCCATGTTCTAATACAAAGACACTCAAATACAGGCACACCCTGTCATACGCACAAACATAAGCAGAGGTGAGGTGCTTCTCTTCAGAGAGGTGCTTCTCTCTCTGACAGCATTGCCTTGGAACAGGGGGTGCCTCAGGGCTCTGCCCTGAGCCCCACCCTCTTCAATCTGTATATGGCCCCTCTGGCTGAAGTTGTTCAATCGTTCGGCATTGAATTAGTCTCATATGCCGACGATACCCAACTTCTCATCTCCCTATCCCAAGCTCCCTCTGTTTCTCCAGACAACTTTAAATCCTGCATGCAAGCTCTGGCGGTTTGGATGACCCAACACTGCCTGAAGCTTAATGGCTCGAAAACAGAGGTTCTAGTTATGGGAGGTAGGGATTCTAGCTGGACCAAGGAGTGGTGGCCTTCTTGTCTGGGACCGCTACCCACCCCCTGTGAAGCAGCCAAAAATCTGGGGATTTGGGTTGACCCTAAACTCTCCTACGACTGCCACGTGAACAGGGTGGTCGGTAAATGCTACGGGGTCTTAAAGACCCTTAACCGCACCCTGGATCTCCTCCCTCTTGAAGCAAGGCGCACTATGACCCAAGCGCTCGTGACTTCCAGAATAGACTATGGGAATGTGCTTCTGCTCGGAACATCGCAAAAAAACATCAGGAGACTTCAAGTCCTGCAGAACACAGCAGCACGTCTAGTCCTTAGGCTTCCCAAGAGAGCCCCTTCCAAACCATCTCTAGATACCCTCCACTGGCTACCCATAAAAAAGAGAATTCTTTTTAAAGCATTATTAATATGCTATAGGATCATCTCCCAAAAAGCTCCTTCCTACATGAAAGACTTAGCCATTCCCTATGAGCCCAATAGAACTCTTCGCTCCAGGGGAACTGGCTTGCTCACAGTACCCCGTATCAGGAAGGCTAGAATGGGTGGCCACTCTTTTCGGGTTATGGCCGCCAAAGAATGGAATGCTCTCCCTATGGAGATTAGACTAGCGGACTCGGAGACTGCTTTCAGGAAAAGCTTAAAAACTCACCTGTTCTCCCTGTAACTCCATCTATGCACCTGACTTCTTTCCACAGCGCGGGGACACGCCGAGATGGCGTCACCAGGCGCTTTATAAACTCCTTTGTTGTTGTTGTTGTTGTAAGCATACAAACAGAAACAACAGGAGGAATCAAAATGGGTGCCAATCCAGAGAGGAGACTTTAGCGAGCAATTAGGTGGTGTCAGTACCGCCCAGACAGGGGTACCGGTTCAGAGTCTGTAAATTATAATGGACTGTAGTCTCCAAGCCCACCTTTCGCCTCCAATGCACTGAAGCAGGGCGTGGAAAGAGTGTGAGCGCCCCACTGGATGTTGTCATCAGTGATGTCACTGACCATGTCATGAATGATGTAATATGTGACATCATCAGCAGTGGATTGCGGTTGCGCGATATATAGTTAGTGCAACTAACTATATATGCGAATTTCAATGGTTTTGTGCGAGTAAATTAAGGTTTTGTAAATGCTAATCCCTAACTATATATGGTCTATAACCAATGGTTTTTTCAGTGAATTTTCAAGGTTTTGTAAATGCTAATTCCTAACTATATATGGTCTATAACCTATGGTTTTTTCAGTGAATTTCAATGGTTTTTTAATAGCAAATATGAAAAGCTTTAAAATGTCAAGTACGTGATAGATAAAAACATTTTTGTGTTTATGCACGCTGATGTGCTTTAAACGCTGCCCCCCCCTCCTCTTTTCTTTTAGGAGTATTCTCTCTTTGCAGATAGTGAAGGGTAGGTAACGCAGGCCTTTGCCCCCGTTGTAAACCGTCGTGCCTGCTTCTCTCTCCATTCCATTGATTATTATCCAAGCATTTACTGTTTTAGAATTGGTTCTCTTTGGTTCATTCTCTATTTACAAACAAGCACAGAGTCGCAATACTCTGTTTAGTCTTTGCAGATAGTGAAAAATCGTTTAAAAAAACAAAAGGAATCAAGCAAAATCAGTAGGCCACTAATGGGATCTCTTTTTGACCTTGCTAAAATAGAAACATTAGGAACAACCCCTCATGAAAAATACGAAACTAGTGACATGAACTGAGCTTGACACCATGATGGCTGCAAGACAGCTCGGCTCCGCCACCCACCCCGCTCAAAATAACGACAAACCCTATGCAAATATTATAAATATATACCACACACCAGCAAAGTAACAGGGTAAAACGTTTTATTAAATAACTATTTACATGGCAGCCTGCTGCAACATCCATCACTATTCCTGTCGAAGTAGCATAGCTGGCTGCCTAGGGGTGGAGAACCGTTGTGCAAATTGCCCGGGGACGACACCATGTGCCAAGACTCGTCCCCAGTACATCCAGAGCTGATGTCCGACAAGTTGTGTGTGAGGATGCCTTGCTGATGCCGCCACCCCCACCACCACCTTTTTGGTGCCTGATCCGGCTAGCTCAATCGATTGAGCATGAGACTCATGCACTCTGATCTCCTTGGCCTCAGTCAAGCATCAATAGTAACATTTTCATACGTGAGTGTAGGTTCATTGTTTCCATCCACAGACTAAAAGCCTGGAGTGGGAGTGAAAGAACCATAACTAGGTAACAAGGAAGGCAGACGCTGTGGGAAGGACTCTGGATATGGTATGTTCCTTGGTCCCCGAGTTACTTCGATGTCACTGCCTTGCACAAATGGCATAAGTCCTGGATGTTGGGTGCCATAGTTGAGTGTTCCGAGCAGCGCTTGTAACACTGTCTGAAGTTTATTTGCAACTACTGCAGCTTCACTATTCTCAAAGTAAGTGGGGGCTGTTTGATGACCTGACTGCATTGAGGCCCCCGAGGGGCGGTGTGATGGCGCGGACCCCCTCCCCAAGTCTTGTTGCCCTGGTGTGGCCTGAGATCACCCCCGACATAGGCGGCCGGCTCCCGTGGTCAAGCGGAACTTTTTGCCTTTTGGTGACTCTTCCATTCTGAACATTGTCCCACAATCCGTTTGACCTGAAGACACGTCCTGCGGTGCCCTAGTCCGACCATAAAATATTCCTGCGCCAGGAGACGGCGTGGGATGCACTAGAAGGGAGAGGCGGCGCGAACAAGCCTCCCCCACATCCCCAGGTGGAGGTTTCTCAGGTACACCCCAGCGATTCACGCAACCAGCTGAGTTGCGCCCGCTCTTGCGGCTACAGCGTCTCGCTCACCATCTAGTTGAGTTGCGCCCACTCTTGCGGTGCAGCGATAGGCGGCTGCCACAGGACTCTCAAAATGGCGGCCGGCTCTTCGGATTTGGGCCTGGTACACTAAAATGGCCCTGGGACACCTTGGAACTCGGACGCTTGTCTGCTAGGGCTTGGGGCCCATTCTCGAAAGCGTCCCCTCAGCCTTGAAGATTTTACAAAAGTCACCGGGGCCCACGACTCCCGCAGACTTCCGGTGGCGAGCGACTGCCATGATCGCTCGCTGAATGGCCACGACGTAGCCACGGGGTGCTCTCATGCTGACGCCAGCTTCAATCTGAAACATCCAGAAACACTGTAGACTACCAATTCGATCAGTTCCGGTGGAGCCTCAACGTGACCCGGTAGAGAAGAACTTGCCCTCCCCTCTTTGATTGATAGTTCTTGTTGCCTGTCCCTTCTCTTGTCATTTAACAGAACTTTTTGGTCTGCTGAAAGGGGTTGTGTTCCGACCGCTGGTTGGTGGAGACATTTTGACTATATTCTGGACCTGCATTGTCGCGTAATGCGTCATAAGTTCATAACGTAAGCATAACAGGTCATGTGACTTGTTAATAAAACTTTTCATTGGTTCATTTTACTTTTGTTATTCTAATGATGAAAAGCTTGGTAATATGACCTAAAAATAACACTTTTCATTGCTTTCGAACATTTTTTTTCCCCAAATGATGAAAGCCCCACCTTTTTTTTTCTCACTCTGACTTGTAAAGCAAAGGACCCAGATGCATTTACAGTTTATCACTAACAATGTTCCAGGCTAATGTATTTTCCCTGGAAATTTACAACTGTCTTGCAAGTAAAATATTCCTTTTTCGAGAAAAAGGGCGTTTCTTCGTCCCATGAGGGAGCCGTTGAGCAAAAGCGACTCGGCCTGCTGTCTTAGTCGCTGATAGGCATGAATATCGGATTCTTATCGATCACTTTATGTTGCAGGAGTGGAAAAAACAACAGCCCTTGACCATTTATCTTTGCTGCGTTCCTGCGTATTATACCTTTTAGTCGTCATGTAATCGGGCTGCTTTATTTCACTTGCCTTTTACTCATTCGAAAACAGTGGCTATTATTCAAAACTATACCAGAAAAGGTAGTACTACCATGTTTTGTTTGAAAAACCTTTATTGTGAAAATGTCAGTATACAAATACGGGCCTATAACCACGTGGGCCGGCCACGGAGCAAACTGGAATCGTACATGATGAGGGGACATTTACACTGTAGAAGAACGTAACGAGCGGGCCATTAGGTTGCAAGAACTAAGGTGTCTAACAGTTGCGGAATCGGTGGACGTACATTTTATAATTAAAATACGACAGGGTCAGTTACAATAAAATTATCTAGATATACATTTGCGGGCAAGTATCATAGGTGACCTTAATTAGAACTTTCAATAGTACAGTAATCAATAACACATCAGAACTTAATATCAATAGGGATGTCCAAATGTTCAATCAATTCTCATCCCCGCCCGCCATGTGCTTCAAAACTGCATACTTATCTCGTGATATCAAGGTTGGGCAACCAGTACACAACAAGGAGTTACGAGTCCCATTTATACCGGCGCCATTTTGTGCGAGGCCGGGCAGGTCCAGGATATAGTCAAAATGTCTCCACCAACCAGCGGTCGGACCAAACACCTTTCGGCAGTCCAAAAAGGTTCCAATAAATGACAACAGAAGAAATAGGCAACAAGAACAATCAGTCAAAAGAGGGGACGCTTTCGTGAATGGGGCCCATGCCCTAGCAGGCAAGCGTCCGAGTTCCAAGGTGTCCCAGGGCCATTTTAGTGGACCAGGCCCAAATCCAAAGAGCTGGCCACCATTTTGAGAGTCCTGTTGCAGCCGGCTATCGCTGCACCACAAGAGTAACCGCAATTCAGCTAGATGGCGGGTGAGTCACTGTACCGCAAGAGCGGGCGGAACTCAGCTGGATGGGGGGTGAGGCACTGTGCTGCAAGAGCGGGCGGAACTCAGCTGGATGGCGGGTGAAACGCTAAGAGGCGCCCCACTGCAGATGAGGTGCCTCCACCTGGGGAGGCGGGGGAGGCCCGTTTAAGCCACCCCCCCCCGGGCACCCCAAGCCGTCTTTCGGCGCAGCATTGTAGGATGGCCACACCAGTGAAACTTGCTGGACACCACCTCGGTGCCATCCGGATCTCGACGCGTTGTGCTGCCTTCGGCCTACTGTAGCAGCAAGTGCGGCCGCAACTCTGCTGAACGGCGAGTGATACGGCAAAGGGCGCCGCACTGCACATGAGGTGCCTCCACCTGGGGAGGCGGGAGAGGGCCGTTTAATACGCCCCCCCCCCCGGGCACCCCACGCCATCTTTCGGCGCAGCACTGTAGGATAGCCACACCAGTGTGGCAACTTGCTGGACACCACCTCGGTGCCACCCGGATCTCGGCGCATTCGAGTCACTGTACCGCAAGAGTAACCGAAACTCAGCTGGATGGCGGGTGAGTCGCTGTACCGCAAGAGCGGGCGGAACTCAGCTGGATGGCGGGTGAGTCGCTGTACCGCAAGAGTTGGAGAAACTCAGCTGGATGGCGGGTGAGTCGCTGTACCGCAAGAGCGGGAGGAAATCTGCTGAACGGCGAGTGAAACGGCAAAGGGCGCCGCACTGCACATGAGGTGCCTCTACCTAGGGAGGGGGGAGAGGCCCTTTTGCGCCGCCAACCCCCCCCCCCCCCCCCCCGGGCACCCCACGCCGTCTTTCGGCGCAGCATTGTAGGATAGCCACACCAGTGCGGCAACTTGCTGGACACCACCTCGGTGCCATCCGGATCTCGACGCGTTGTGCTGCCTTCGGCCTATTCGCACATCGGTCCGCTACTGACGCCGCCTCACAGGCCAACGGATTTTGAAGGCTTTTTATAGCCCAAAGCCGCATAACAGGTCATGTGACTTGTTTATAAAACTTTTCATTGGTTCATTTTACTTTTGGTTTCCTAATGATGAAATGCTTGATCATATGACCTAAAAATAACACTTTTCATTGGATTGAAACATTTTTTTTTCCCAAACGATGAAAGCCCCACCTTTTTTTTTCTCACTCGGCAATCCAAAAAGGTTCCGTTAGATGACAACAGAGGGGACAGGCAACAAGAACCATCACTCAAAAAAGGGGAGGGCAAGTTCTTCCCTACCGGGTCACGTTGGGGCTCGACCGGAACTCATCGAATTGATAGTCTACAGTGTTTCTGGATGTTTCAGACTGAAGCTGGCGTCAGCATGAGAGCACCACCATCTCATAGCTCCGTCGTGGCCATTCCGCAAGCAATCATGGCAGCCGCTCCCCACCGGAAGCCTGCGGGAGTCAGGGGCCCGATGACTTTTGTAGAATCTTCAAGGCTGAGGGGACGCTTTCGAGAATGGGGCCCAAGCCCTAGCAGGCAAATGTCCGAGTTCAAATGTGTCCCAGGGCCATTTTAGTGGACCAGGCCCAAATCCGAAGAGCCGGCCGCCATTTTAAGAGTCCTGTGGCAGCCAGCAAGAGTGGGCGCAATTCTACTGGATGGTGGACGAGACGCTGTAGCCGCAAGAGCGGGCGGTAAACAGCTGAATGGCGGATGAGGCACAGTGCAGCAAAAGCGGGCGGAAAACTGCTGATTGGTGACTGAAACGGTAAAAGGGTGCCCCACTACAGCAGACAAGCCTCCACCTGGGGAGGCCCGTTCACGCCGCCTACCCCCACCCCCACCCCCTGGGGCGCCCCACGCCGTTTTTCGGTGCAGCATTGTAGGATGCCAAGACCAGTGCGGCAAGTAAAGCACATCACCTGGGTGCCGTCCAGATCTCGGCGCGTTGTGCGGCCTTCGGACTATTCGCACAACAGACCGCTACTGACGAGGCACAGTGCAGCAAAAGCGGGCGGAAAACCGCTGAATGGCAAGTGAAACGTTGAAGGGGCGCCCCACTACAGCAGATGAGCCTCCACCTGGGGAGGCCCGTTCACAACGCCTCCCCCACCCCCGGGGCGCCCCACGCCGTTTTTCGCTGCAGCATTGTAGGATGCCAAGACTAGTGCGGCAAGTACATCACCTGGGTGCCGTCCAGATCTCGGCGCGTTGTGCTGCCTTCGGACTATTCGCACAACAGACCGCTACTGACCATTGTTGCTTTTGTTTAAAAAAATGTTTTTAACGTTGTTGAAGTGCTATATATTTTTAATGTGACACATAATTGTGAAGACTTTGATGTACAAAAAGGCATCCCTGGAATCTTCTGCTTCAGGCTCGGTCCCACACACCCTTACAGTGAGAATCCCCTCCCCAAACAGAATACAGGATCGTTATCAGATAGTAGGAACGCGTGTGGTGTGACGGATCTCATAAGGTGGGGGCCTTGATCTACTGTAACTCCTTTGAAGAGGGGTGATTCTTTACAGTTGGGGCAATAAACTACATCCACAGGGCTAGGTGATAGCCTGGGACAGGCCTGGACAATCAGACACAAAGGAAGAGGAGTGTCAAAGGGTGCGGTAGTGAATAGGGTAAAAGGGAGGTGTCGGGCGGGCACAGGGTGTGATTCTCAGGGAAGAGCAGCGCAAATGGGTGGAGGTTTATGGCCCATGCATAAGACAGAGAGCGGGGGTGACCAGTGCGTGGGGGAGATGCTTGCGAGGATGGGGAGCCATGCTGAGGATCGGCGGCGTGCAGAGAGTGCGTCTGGTCAAGGCATCTAAAATGGCTGCCGTGCACGACAAAAGTGTGGCATTGGAAAAAAAGCAAGATTGCGCAGACAATGTTTATCAATACGGATTAAATTATAACAATTATTTTTAACAATATATTTACTCGCAGTGTCAAAATGGCGGTCAACACTTCCTGATTTCCTTCGAATCGAACGTTAACAGACGTCACGATCGGCGGCGTGCAGAGAGTGGGTCTGGTCAAGGCATCTAAAATGGCTGCCGCGCACGACAAAAGTGTGGCATTGGAAAAAAAGCAAGATTGAGCAGACAATGTTTATCAATACGGATTAAATTATACAATTATTTTTAACAATATATTTACTCGCAGTGTCAAAATGGCGGTCAACACTTCTTGATTTCCTTCGAATCGAACGTTAACAGACGTCACGCAGCAAAAAAAAAAAAAAAAACGCTCACGCGCAGCCGCTGGAAGACAAGTATCAACATATATGAGCATCCTCAGCCACCCTCAGAAAACATAGGGGGTCAGGATACGTCTCCCGTACCCCCTTATACACATTTCTCACATTGTTTTTCCTCCATCTTGTAATTTAATTAAAACGAAACACAAAATGGCGAATTCCCGTTTCGCGTCCCGATTCGCTACCCGGTTCGTGAACCGGAAAGCGCTTCTACCGCAAAAAAATCAATTTTTTTTTATTTGCCCCACGGGACCATTTAATAATAATAACCCCAACATCATTCCTAGGGGTCAAGAAGGGTCTACCTTGCCCCCTTTCATTAAATTCCCCCTTCGTTTTTCTCCTCTTCTTGTCTCTCGATCCTACCGAGAGACAAGATGGCGGCCGCTCCGGGCTGTTTAGAATGTTGACAGACACCGGAGAGCCAATCAGCTTCGCTTTGCAAAGCTCCGTTACGCGAAAAGTTCGCGAACCGGAGCGCTACCCGGGACGCTGTCCACAGATATATCTGTTTTTTAAAACGTTAATTTCCCAAAATCCACTGGAGCACATATATTGAGACCCAGCAAAGGCACATCGGGCTAACAGTCCCTACAATTTTGCCAAGTTTCGTGCAAATCCATTCAGCCGTTCGAGCTACAAGTGAGGCCAAACGCCCTATGGAAAACTCAATGTTAAAAATGCGTTTTGGGACCCCCCTTTTTTCTCACCCCCCCTTGACGAAACCCCCCAAAATTTTCAGGGGCTGCTCAGAAACAAAATGCCCCATTTTCCTGAAAATTTCAGCCGATTCCGTCCACAAACGGCAAAGTTATTAGACATAGAATTTTCAAAAGTTCCATAGAGAAAAAATCCTAACTATATATACCTACTGGCGACCGCCAGTAGGTAATATATATATATATATACAGACTGAACCCTTCCTCTAGTGCCCCCGATGCCGTCATCAGCCCTAGCGAGTCTCTTGGTCACTGGCCGGGCTATTTTGTCCGTCCTGGGACGCATATCTAAAATAAAAAGTAGGGGAACGGACTGAATAAAATTGAAGAAGTAGGGGCACAGTGTACCCTGTCGATCCTGCCCACTTCGACCACTGGTCCCGCACAGAGTACACTTGTTTGTGACACCCTCAGGAAGTTTGGGAGTTTCGCACAAGGGCTGTTTTTCATCTGAGGCTCACAGTGGTTTGTGGTCTTTGTTGTTCAATTTTCCTTAGTGTTCTGTAGTGGTTTCTTGGTTATATGAGTGCTATAAAAATGTCCTTAATAAATGAGATATAATCACACATAGAATTGTGAAAAGAGCTTTTAACAGTATTTCAATCTACCTCAAAGTCATTTCTTTATTTCATATATTGCTGAGTTGTTCAGTTTTAAAGTGACAATCAGGTGTGGTTAGTATTGTTTTGAAAATAAGGTCTGTTTTCAGTTAATGAAAGACTGAAATTCCAACATTTCTGCTTTCCGAGAGAGATCTCTCATTTCTTGAAACTAAAAAACGTTTTTTGTTTTGTACGTTTCTTCCATTTAAAACCTCCTCCGCTGTAATGCAGGTAAGCAGGTGAATTCACAACTCTAGATTTCTCCTCTGTGTCTTCCTGCTTCATATTCTGATATGTCTCCGGAAGAGTTGTCACAGCACTCTCCACCCTTCACTTGAATGGGAACGAGTCTATTTTCCAGTAAAAGCGGCCAACAAATAATCTTCGCCCAGTGCATGTCACGTAAGCATGGGCATAAAAGTCTAATATGTTTTGAGCGCTACATGATGTCAAGCAACATTTTAACCCATTTCTGCAAAGCAACAGTGAACGTCAGAGGCGATACTGTAGTCTTCATTAAAAAATAAACATGCATGGGGGCATGGCCAAGCAGCATGGCCGACAGGACGTGAGCTCCTTCGGCTCCCTGCAGACCACCGCTTTGATCTTGTAATTAAGATCCTTCACGTGCTCATCGGCGAAATATTGGGATGTCCATGAGCCCGGACTGCACTAGGCTCTCCCCTGTCCCAGTCTGAGGCGGCTGGCAGGCGGAACGGCGGAGAACTCGGCCTGGACTGTCCGGGGGCGGAGCCGCAGGTACCTGAGGCCGGGGACTGAGGCCTAGCCCCGTGTGACGGAGTTATCCTGATGCGGGAGGACTCACTGCCATCAGGGCCTCCTGCAGTGACCGGGGCGCCAGAGTTGTACCGGGGCCCCTAGCCACCGGGGCCCCGTGTTGGACGACCTTGCTTGTAATCGCCCGGAGCCGAGGGGGCGTCCTGTCCGGTCCGGGGACGAGGCCGCTCCTACTTGAGGCCGGGGTCTGGGGCCTGTGGTCACGAGTTGCGGGCAGACAGGAACCGGGATGCCCACTGACATCGGGCCCCCCTGGGTGAAGTAGAAGTAAGAGACGGCGGCGGACCGGGTCCTGGGTGAGCTGTGTCCGGCAGAGGAGGGTGCACTCTGCACGATTTTGAAGTCGGGACCTCCGGGAGCTGTGGCCAGGGACTGTGACTGCACCTGCGGAGGGCGGCGGACGAGTGACAGGGGACCCGCTGGCATCGGGGCCTACAGTCGCCACGTGTGTGTTTGAGCGGATCGGGGCCCACGCTGGCTGGGGCCCCGCAGAGGTGAGAGCAGCCTGCGGGGGCTGTGCCTGCAGCTGGAGTTCGCGGCCGCCCCACGCATGGAGGTGGCTTGACACGGGGGGCCCGCTGCCATCGGGGCCCCCAGAGGCTGGTGCATGGAACCCCGGGGCCCGCTGTTGGTCGGGGCCCCGGAGGGGAGGACATCTCCTGATACCGCCTGGAGCCTCACGTGGCGTGGAGAGGCTGAGACGGTGACCGGGGCCTCGCGGGCCGGCCCTTACAGGGCGATTTATCCTGGGAGATGCTGGTTGGCGTAGGAGCCGCAGCGATCTTGGACGGTGGGGAGCCCAGATATTGGAACCGTATACTAAGGTAGGGGAACCCGATAGCTGGCACGTGGGTGAGCCCTATGACCCTTCTGTGCGGGACTATGTGAGTGGTGAACAACTGGAGGAGATTCTTCGAGAAGCCTGCAATCAGGAAGATGCAGTTGTGATCCGTTGCTGTGATGCCCCGGATGGCCTGTTGTACAGCTCCTGCCAGTGGCTACGTGTCTGAGAGCGTACCTGAATTCCTTTGAATCCGTGGGAGCAGGTGACCAGAAGGTTCTTGCTAGGTGAGAATTTCCCAACTCCCCTACACCCCTGAACCCAGAGAACTCTGAGCCCAGGAATGAAAGGGAAAGGGGAAGTGGATAACAAACAGAGAGACTGCCACACAAATAATCTTCTTTTACTCTTCATTCAGAAAGATCATCTCCTGTAAAAGTAAGCAAAACATTACTAAAAGTTCCCCACTACACTCTGGCTCTATCACCTAACTCTCCATTTATATCTAATATCAAGTACCTGAATGTGTGCGGACTTTAGCCCCTCTCTATAAATGAGTCTGGAAGGTAGTAGTCCAGATAGGTATGATTGAATCCAGCTAAGAGTTGAGTTTAGGCAGTTCTAGGAGTATCAACCACAGCTGCAGAATTCACGGTGGTATAATACTGTATAATTAATATGCATATCAGAATATACAGTACTATACTTGATGTCATCTAGGCTCAGGAAGGATGAAGAACAAATGCTGCCTGATCATACTCTACAAATGAGTCTCTAGCTCAAGAAAGTCTTAGTAAATCACAAACGCAGTAGATGTCTGCCTCAGGCGTTTAGCAAATCACATACGCTGTAGTTCATCTGCCTCAGACGATTTACGAATTCAAATGCTAGTTCGGAGTGCCTTGGAATACACTCGCACTGAAGGTTCACAGGAGAATACTGGATACTGAACTGGCACAGCGTAGAACAGAATTCTTACCTCCCTCTAGCAGACTAATGTCTCAAAAGAAGTATCGTCCTACCAGGTCCTTGAGGAAAGGTAACTGCGCAGCTGCTGAAGAGGAATTTCAGGACCGGGAAAGGTAACGCGCTAACAGACTAAACTAAGGTCTTTAGCGCTAAGGGGATGCTGAGGGACAAAGACTTTCTCAAAACTTGAACGGGAAGGACCAGGGCTAAATCGAAAAGACGCGCTCAAAAAGAAGCGTCCATTCCTCAGGAAAATGACCGTTGAAGTGCGCCGAGAGAAAGGCACGAGCGCACAAAATGGCCACCAAAGAAAGACTAGAGCGTTAAAGCAACTAGTCAGTGGCACAATCAGGAAATGTTTCTTTGCGTCTAGATAGAGCTACTCTCTGCCTCCAATGACAGGCAGAAAGCGAGTGATTGGAACCTGCCTTGATTCTATACAGAAGTCTTGGAGCAGAACTTTCCACTACCCGCTGGGACCTGACACTACGGCGGGGGAGGTTTTGAGAGCCAGCCGAACATGCTGAGGCCCTGAATGGGCTGCAGAGCAGGTGCAGGTGCAGGGGCTTCTGCTGCATACCCTGGATTGCCAAGGGGATCTGCTGGATCCTCTTGTTGACTGGAGAGTGTCTGGAGCGGGCCTGCCTGGGGGTAGCGTTGATGGGGGGCCTGTCATCGAGAGCATCCCAAGACGGGCATCGGAGGCGTGAGTGGGCCGCGGAGGTGGCCTGAGGCGGATAGAGGGTGAGTCAGAGTTTGGCAAATTGTACGTGTGGGACATTCATCTGAACTTATTGTGGCGTGGAGCTAGTGGGGTTTCCTCGGTCACCAGGGAAGCCCGAAAGGGATTTTTTCGATGTCCACTATGCGAAAGGACAGAATGCTCAGGGCTACGCAGCCCAACACCATTACGCAGTACACTACGCAGTGACTCCCCTCGCAGAGGATCACGCGCCAGTCGGGGCAGGATGAGGGGGACCCGGCGCCTGAGGAGCCCTCCCGTGCGGAACTGTTAAAAGCAATGCAGGGGTCCCACTCAGCCTTGGAGCGTCATATCGAGACGGTGTCCATCAAAGTGAATCTCCTACGGACTGACCTGTGTAAAGTGGCCGACAAGGTTACGGATGCGGAGAGGAATATCACCCAATTGCATGGGAGGTGGCGTCCCTCAAACAAACGCAACTTACTGCCACTACCGAGGCCCTTGAGAGGAGAGCAGAGGATATGGAAGGGAGAGCGCACCGCAGTAACATACGAGTGCTGGGTATTCCAGAACGGGCGGAGGCGGACAACCCGGAACGCTTTCTAGAGCACTGGATTCGTACTGCATTGTGCCCTGGAGGCCTGTCAGACGTATTTGGGATTGAACGAGCCCACAGATCGTTGGTCCCACCGCCGAGGCACATGCTCCTCCGCGAGCCCTCATTGCCAAGATCATAAACTACCGTGACAGAGACTGCATCCTTAGAGCAGCAAGGGAGCCTACAGATCTCACGTTTGAAAATGCACAGGTGTCCATCTTTCCGGACTACACCCAATTGGTCCAGGAGCAGCGGAAGTCCTTCCTGGCAGTCAAACAAAAGCTCCAGGAGATGCACCTACAGTATATGCTGCTTCACCCAGCTAGGTTAAAGGTTATATCCCAGGGAAAGGCGCACTTTTTCGAAGCCCCAGAGGAAGTCTGGGAGTGGATCGAGATTAGGGGGGATGCCCTCCCTCCAGGAGAACGCGGAGGTGCCCGCAGCACATGGGGGCAAGACCGCAAAGGAGACGTAGCAGGAGGCGACGGCGTTGGTCCCGTACAGGTAGAAGAGGGCAACCGAGTCACGGTGGGTGAGGATGGATCCCTCTGCCTGGATTTGATGGAGTCTGACCATTTGCCAGCGGCATCTGAGTCTCCCTCTCCTGGGGAGGTTCTTGTGCCGGACATGTTGCAGCCCACCATGGATGTTGTTTCCCCTACCAGTGCTACGATTCCGGAGACGGCTGGAGCACAGGGGCAGGTGCCAGATGGACTATCGTGAGGAGGGGAACTGGCACTGCATGGCTTGCTGGACTCTGGACATGGTGGTTGACAGCTGTCAGACAGTAAGGGGGCTATTGATTGGAGGGGGCTCTAAATGGTTCTGGGTTTCAGGGGTGGAGGGAGTGGGTCAGGGTTTGTGGGGTTGGACGAATAATGGGCCCCTTCACTGTAATGGCCGGATTACTGTAATTATGTCCTGTTGGCGGCCTTGCGGGGAGCTGAGTGGGGGGGGGGGTTGTTCTTTTCCGTTTTTTCTCTGTGGGTAGGTTTAGCCAGGTTGGCGGATGGGGAGGCTGTGCACGTCCTGGCACCAGCATGGGAAGGGCATATCGGTGGGTTTGGTTGTTGCTAGTATATTGCTCCTGGGTGGGGGTGGGGTTGGAGGGGGATGTTGAAAGAGAATGTTGTATGCATCGCATGTATGACACTTCGGGCACAGGGCTGGAGGGACACTGTGGGTGGAGATCTGGGGGAAAGCGGACACATCGTTGACAATGGGATACAAGTTTGTGAGCTGGAATGTGAGAGGGCTAGGTACTTGCACTAAATGATACAGAGTTGTGTCTTGGCTTCGTAGGCACGGGGTCTTGATTGCATGCCTTCAGGAAACCCATCTTACTGACGAGGGGGCGCAGAAGCTGGGTAGAAAATGGCGGGCCAGGTGTTCCACTCCTCTTTCTTTTTGTATGCTAGAGGGATGTTGATTTGGGTAGCGCCCGGGGTCCTGTTCGCAGTCCAGTACGTAGAAACAGACATTCAGGGCAGATATTTGCTCCTCAGAGCTAAATTAGATGGCAGGAATATTGCCCTCTTGAACACATATGCACCTAATGTTGATGATCCAGGCTTTTTTCCGGTTCTACAGAATGTCCTGATCGATGACCTGGGGGCTCCAATTTTCTGGTTGGGGGACTTTAATTGTGTTCTGGACCCGGTCCTTGATAGGTCTCCACCACGGGAGGGCACGAAACCCCGAATGACTGCCCAGGTTCAGGAGGTCATGGAGAACATAGGGGCTGTGGATATCTGGCAACAGACCAACCCGACGTTGCCGGTTTATACCTTTTTTTCTCCCACTCATAATACATATAGTCGACATGATAGAGTTTTGATCGCTAACGCGGAGATTAACATGTCCATGGAAGTGACACACCAGGCGCGCTTTCAATCTGACCACTCCCCAGTGGCATACCGGGTGCAATGGGGAGCCCCGGTTTCCCGACCACGTACTTGGAGGTTTCCGGTGGACATCCTCCGCGATTTGGTGGGGAAGGCACATGTTGAGATGGCCCTAAAGGACTATGTAGACCTTAATTGGGAGGTAGGGGGCCTGGTGCTGGCCACTAAATGGGAGTCCCTAAAGGCGGTGGTGAGGGGTGCCTGTATGGGACTTGCGTATGGAGTCCGGAAGCAGCTTCTTCAGGACTTGCAGGCGGCAGAGGAGGTGCTCTTAAATGTCCAGACTGCTGAGTCTTCCGACAACCTACAGCGGGTGGAAGAGCAAGCGGCCCTTGGGAAGGTCCATAATATTCTGGACCGACTTGACAAGTATACCCTAGGCCAATATAGGCAGCAGCTCCATAGATAAGGGGGGAAATCGGGGCGGCTGTTGGCCTGGAGCAAACCCCGGAATGTATTGTGGCTCTACGGGATGCCCACGGGCTGTGGTCCACTCGGAATGCGCGATTCTTGAGACCCTCAGATCCTACCTCCAGTAGGTATGCACTGCGGACCCAGACATCTCCGAGGCTCCCCTTATCTGCAGGGGATGACCCTCCCATCCATCTCCGCAGCGGACCAGGAGGAATTGGATGTGGCACTGATGGTGGGGGAGGTGCGGGCAGCCCTGGCCCGCCTGCCGTGTGCGAAATCACCGGGTAGTGATGGATTCCCGCCGGAGTTTTATCACGTTTTGGAGACACGTTGTCGCGTCTCCTGGTGCAGATCTATGCCGAAGTCTTTGAGACCATGTCTCTCCCGCTGAGCATGTCCAGTGGGGAGATTTGCATGTTCCTTAAACCGGGCAGGGACAAGCTCGACCCTTCCTCGTATCGCCCAATCACCATGATCAATACAGACGTGAACATTTTGACTAAGCTATTGGCCACCCGGTTGGCCCCGCATATGGCGCAGTTGGTCCATCCGGACCAATGCAGCTTTATTCCAGGGCGTAACACCACCATCAACCTAAGGCGCTTGAATCACATTATACATGAGGTCCAGGGGTTGGATGATCAGATGGTGCTCGTGTCTATTACCTTGCCAAGGCGTTCGATACAGTAGACTGGGGTTATTTGCAAGAAGTACTCCGGATGTTGGGTCTGGGCCCTAACTTTTGCCGTTGGATCCGTATTTTATATAACTCTCCCCGGGCTCAGGTGAGATTGGGAACGGCCCGATCGGAGGAGTGGCAGTTGGGGCGGGGTACACGACAGGGGTGTCTCCTCTTGCCACTACTCTTTGCTCTAGCAATTGAGCCTTTAGCCATCCGGATCCGTCTGGAGATGTCACAGTGGGGCATACAAGTGGGGGACACATGTAATATTGTCTCCTTGTATGCAGATGATGCCTTGTTTTATCTGAGGGCCCGAGGGAGGCGCTCCCTGTGTTGCTCCATCAGTTGGATCGGTTCGGGGATGCCTCGGGACTGAGACTCAACAGAAGCAAGTCCCTGATTTATCCGTTGTCAGGACTGGGAATGGTGCCCCGGGAGGATTTGCCGGTGCTCGTGCTTCGATGGGAAACGGATAGTTTTCGCTATTTAGGGATCCAGGTGGCGCCGACGGAGGCGCGTTCCCTGGCCTGCAATATTGATAGGGTGCTTAAGTCTCTGCGGCACTCTGTGTCCTTTTGGAACACCCTCCCGTTGTCTCTTATGGGCCAGCAAGCCGTCGCATAGAAGGTGATGCTCCCTAGGACACTTTATATACTACAAAACAGGCTATGTCCCCTTCCCCCTAGGGTCTTTCAGACTCTGAACACGCTCCTTACGTCCCTAATCTGGGAGACCGGTGTAGTAGAGTTGCCCTTCACACAGTGGTGCGATCCTACGAAGAGGGAGGTCTGGAGGCCCGGCGCTTTGACTTGTACTATTATGCTGCGCAGCTGCTACCAGCTGCCAGATGGTTTGCGGATGCGGACGTTTGGGAAACGCAGCTATTGGCGGGCAGAGCGACGGTACAGGAGCTTCAAGTGGCGTTGATGCGGGGTTGGGGATCAAGTGAGACTTTGCCCTACGTCGTGAGACATACGGCGAGTGTTTGGCACCGCTTCGTTGAGAGGGTGCTGCGGACGGCGCCCTTCCACAGGGACCTGCCGCTTTGGATCCTGGTGCCGATGGTGACAATGGAACAACATATGTCCTTTCGGGCCTGGCGGTAGGGGTGCAGTGAGTCCCTGGCTGACCTATATCCCACCGAGACCTTTTTGACCTAAGAACAAGCGGAGGAGGCCTTTGGCCTCTGTAGAGGGCAGTACCTGCATTTCCAGGGGCTGTGGGAAGTGGTGCGGTCGCTGTGGGCACAGTATCCAGAGGTTCTCCAGATGGCTCAAACCTTGGATATTTTGCTGTCTTGTAGCAGGGGACGTGGACTTATGTCCCTGCTGTACGCAGCCATGCGTAGGGACTTTGCTCCGCCAGTACCACTGGCGTGTGCGGCCTGGGAGGTGGATTTGGGCGCCCCAGTGGACCAGGGACAGCGCAAGCAAATAGGGGCCCTTACAAAGAAGGTATCATGTAATGCACGCTTTAAATTGATACATTTTAATTTCCTGCACCGCACCTATCTCACTCCGATCTTCCTGAAGCGTTACTCCCCAGACAGGAGAGATGATTGTCCCAGATGTGGCGCGGGGGCGGGGTTTGTGCACTTGGCTTGGGACCACCCACTAATCCAGAGCTTTTGGTTGGGCGTAGTGGAACACATACTGGCCACAACGGGGCTCCGTATTACATTAACACCTTTGCACTGCCTGTTAGCACTGGTACTTCGGCCAAAGAAAAATAAATTGTCCTACAGATTGATGCAATTGATGCTGCTGCTGGCCAGACGTAGGGTGGCTATTACTTGGATGGGCCAGAGGGCCCCGGAGATTCCCACGTGGCTTAGGGAGGTGCGGGAATGGTCCCTAGCGGAGGAGACGCATATGCAGAGCTGTAGGAGGGACGAGAAATGACAAGAGGACCTGCTGGACTGGCGAGCCATGTGTGTTACGATAGGGGTCCAGGGACACACTTCCCACAGCGAATCAGAAGGGACGAGTGGAGAGTTATTCTCGCCACTGGGCTCGGGAACTGAGGAGGAAGCCGGGGACGCCCCCTGAGACACAAAGGATGTGGGGTGTAGTGTAGGGACTGGTCCAGTACTCGAAGGATGCTAGCTTCTGTATGTTATTCTGCAATGTCTTTTGGGTAACTATGTGTCTTGGTGTGGTCTCAAGTCAACAAACAGTGCCTTAATGAGTCAGTCGATGTGTGTATGTGCTGTTTTGATGCCTATTGGGGGGATGTTTAATGTTTGTATAATTTAAAAAACTGACAAATAAAATTTTTAAAAAAATAAACAAACATGCATGCATGTATGAATGTTCAATCACGCCTGGCATGCAGCAGAAGAGACATTAAGAGATTTACAGGTGGATGTATAAGTTATACATAACAAAGGAGGGAGTGGAGAGGGAACATGTCCACAAGGATACAAGGGGCGGATTCGATCTCCCCTGCTATAGTTAATAAACAAATGGAATCCACCCATATAAGATAGGTGAAAATACAGGAAATAAGGTCAGGAGTTTGATGTGTTCCCTACAATGGTGGGGAGCACGTGGTGTGACACTGCCCCCAGCACGCATGCCCTCACGGGCAGTTGCCGACGTCTAGCGCAGCCGCACAGGGTGTGTTTTGGAGGCTGGCCATCACTGCTCCTGATCCCGAACCTGTTTTGTGATACACCGGAACTTGGGCAAACTGTGGGCACATTCTGTTCGTCACGTACGCCCGTGTAGTGGCGGGAACCAATTTGGCAATTAGTGATGGTATAAATATCGGTCCCTCCCGATTCCTCATTCACCTCGGAGCCGCAGAAGGGACGTTTGTAGCAGGTAGTACCACTACTCATGTAAGTATGGCACAGACGTTTTTTTTCCCAACAGGATTGTTATGATCCTGGAGGCACGCCCCCGACGCCCTGGGCATGTGGCGCGCTAGTCATGTGACTCCCTATAATAAAAAGAGGTCTTGCACGCACGCACGCATTCAGATGCGCGCAGACCGAGCAACCAAGTTATTCCCAGTGTCTGACTGAGTTAATTCTAGGGCCACGTGTTAGGCCTAGTCAGGGTTAGATGCCCCGGAGTGTAGGTCCCAGATTGATACCCCTAGGGCAGCCACTTCCCTACTACAGGACACAACAAGGATCACCATCCCCCAAACCCAGGGAGTACCTCCCACAGCGCTACATTTTTACATTTATTCCTTTCAGAATGCTAACAATCACTGGGTCCCCTCCGTTTTTGCAGGCTCATGATGCCACAGGCTTCATTCTAGCAAGTATGCATTCCATCTACTCCTTTTTTCCACTTACCTGTATGCATTATTATTAGAGAAACTTACAGCGACCAATGGAAATAACATAGAGTGTGTGTTTTTTGTTAAATGTTGGTTTGTCCAATATTTGTTCCTATTTTACAGGGCACTGCACTGAAACTGATAGTTTGACTATTACGTCTAGACACTGTGTTAATTCACCTTTGCAGGTCACGATCTCCACATCAATAGTGTCACCATTTAATATACCGTGTGTACTTTTGCGTTCTTTTTCAGATTGACATTGAAGGCATTTCCTTGTTCATGGCCAACTACCATAGTAGGCACATTTGACTATGTTCAAAACATAATATTATTTATGTAGAGTCGGTATTGGACTGTCGCATGTGAGTAGAGTAGGGATCTGTGCACCCGTCCTGAAGAAGAAGCTTTATGCTTCGAAACATGTTGATGGCCCCAAGAGGTTATGTCCATTAAATACACAAAACCTCTACCACACTATTTTAACAGTACCAGCACAGATGTATATTAAAATTCTTTCCAGTCCTCACATGCCAGATATTTTTTATTATTCACTTATTCCATCACTCCTGACCCTACCACTCACTACCTTCGCACACCACACACAGTGATTAATTCAGTGCTCCCGCGTATTTGTTGGTTAGCAGCACGCCGCGTTCCGTAGAGGGACGCGAAGACCCCTATGATGAAGCATGAAACCAAGGGCCCTTTTGGTGTGAGAGATGTATACGTTATGCAATCTTAATGCCATTACAGCATACACATAGGGTGACCAACTAGCACAAGTGTATATTCAGGACGGTCAGTGTAGAAATTCAGGACAAAGGGTCAAAATTCAGGACAAAAAAATACATTTTACAGACATCAGAGGAGTTGGCACAATAAAATATAAGTAAGTAAATAGACAACCAACATAAATACAAGTCAAAATAAGTTTATATAAGGTTGAGACAATCGTGCCCTCCACAGTTTTTCAGTATGTGCGCAGCTTTGCAAAGCGACATCAGGCCCTTTCTGCAATCAAGGTTTGTGCTAATGTAACAAACATTAAATAGTATTTTTTTATTTAAAAGTTAAAATCTGACTTTTACATTTACAGCGAAAACGCTGTCAGTTATTTTATTTTTATTTTCTCCAGCATGGCGCCAAGACAAAAGCAGAATGCCTTGCCCTAGTAGATGCAGGAGAAGGCACCCCACATGCTGTCACTACAATTCGGACCATTGTCATTCTATAGGTGCTAATCAGCTGTAGTCTCAGAATGCAATGGGCCTGTCCACAGTCTGTGCGAGGTCCGGGAGGGGCCGCTGCAGGCAGCCTCTTCAGTTTAAAAGATAGGTGCGAGAGACCCCAAGTGAAATCTTAAACTCATGGGGCCTCTCGCAGGGAAACAGCATGCCCGAAAAAAGTGCCTGATAGAGACCCGTTTCAAGGCCACCTGAAAATAACTGCTGGTGCTGAGACCCGGACAGACCCAACCCACTTAAAGCCCTGCCCCTCCCCCACTTGCACCTGTCAATCCGGGACCATCATTCTCTGTTCTTTTAGGAACTAGGGATAATCTGTAGGATTGCAGAGGAATCCTTGTCTTTCAATGGCCTGAGGAGGCCAGGAACAGTACTTAATCTGTAAAACAATAAGCGCCTTGGCTCTCATCAGGAGGTCACTACCTCCTGCACTGCACACTGCTACTGTCAGCGCTGCCAACTACAGTAACAACACAACCACTAACCATCACACTTCAACAGTTGAGACAATGCAGACTATTGCAAGACCCCAAAGCCATAAGAACGGCTTCGGCAGTTGGTAATAATCATTTTTAATTCATATTGAATTAATAAACAACTGTGGCAGACTCTCAGAAGTGCCAATGTTGACAATTAAGTGCTGGTGCCGAGCACCGGAAACCACTGCCTCAAATTAAGCACTACTTAGGAATGTAGAAAGTTGCTATGAGCCCCACTCAAAGAGCCGCTATCTGTGAGTGGAGTGGCCCTAAACCAGAGTGTTGCAATCCAACCCACTGACAATGACCTCATTGAGAAGCAAGTTTTTCCTCAATACTCTGTCCTAAATCGAGGTCTGACAGCTGGAAAGGTCTAGAAGCTCTTGGTGGAAGTACTGTTTTTCTTATGGGTTGAAAAACTGCTCTGCCACTCTCTGCCTATTACAAGGCCATCTGCGCCATCCTCAAGAGTCACACCTGAGGTGCCCTGGTAATGATCCAACTGCAACTGAATGGTGATTCCTGCCCTAAGAGATGTGCCGCATGTGAGTGATGCCCCCATGACCTGTCTCTGTACACCAGGGGGCATATTATCTAGATGTGCGTTATATAACGCAAATCGCACATTTCCATATCGCCGGCTATCGCCGGATTATTTTGCCGTGTTAGCGCGTAATTATCAATACGCAGCACGTAGGCGAAATGAAATCCGGCGATAGTCGGGGATATGGAACATTAGCGCATGAAAACAAACGCATGAAAGCAAACAAGTCCTGTGATTAATTTTTGGTTCATTTTCCAACCACCTAGACTGCTGAAATGTTGTCCTCTAAAGTAAAAAATGTACAATCCATAGATTTTTTTCTTTCTTCAGTGAAACTACTAAATTCATTTGGATAACCTGCTATCTGTAGACTTGCTCTAGACAGCAATCTCTTCCTCAGTGAAACCCATTAAAGTCTATTTCTATAATATTTAATTCGTAGGCTTACTCTATATTGTGATCCCATCCCCAGAGATAACCCTTGAAGTCTATGGGCATAATCTGTCATTCGCAGGCTTTCTCTAGGCTGTAATCTCTTCTTCATTTAAACCCCACAAAGTTTTACCCGATAATGTGTCATTCACAGGCTTTTTCCAGACTGTCATTTCTTTCTCAGTGAAACCCCTTAAAATATACTTGTGTGATCTGCCACTTGTGGGCCTTGCTAGCCTGCAATTTCTTCATCTGCAAAATCCCTTAAAGTCTAATTGGATAATCTGTTATATGTATGCCTGGTCTAGACTGTAAACTCTTTCAGAGTTAACTCTCTTAAAGCCAATTCAAATCATCTCTTATTTCTAGGTTTGCCCTAGATTATTATTTATTCTTCAGTGATACTCTTTAAAATGTAATCAGATAAACTGTCATGTATTAGATTGCTCTAGAGATGTCTTTTCTTGTTAACAAAAAGTCCTCTCATTTTGTGTAGATGATGTCTTGAGTTTGGAGTCATCAGTTTTAAGATTCTACTGTTTTTGGAAGAGATTAGCAATAAATTCTAGGACCTTTGGATACATTATAACCACTGAGGGTAAGGCGTTTCCTAAATAAGACCTCGAAGAGACGGACATTGATTTACAGATCTTCATTGAATGAGAATTGATTTGTTGTGATATGAAAGACTCGGAAACAGAAGGGTTGAATTCACTCTAGTGGTGTTTGATTGGTTCTGATATATCATTAAAGTCGCTGGCCAGTACATATAGGCTATCGACCAAGAGTCATGTGACGAAGTCCAGCCTCCTCAGGCGGGGTTCACTCCAGCCTAACTCTTCAGTACTGCGCAACGCTGAGGCGGATCCTGGACTTCCGCGCGAAACTATCCATGAATGCCCTGCGGATGTACCTCTCTGGGACCGCCTTACTTTCTGGGATGAGCACTTCAGCAATGGGCCCACTTTCACTTGACGAGACTGCTTTCTGTATTTGGAAGTGGTAGTACGACTCCCCATCGTGAGTGGACATGCCTTTCATGACGAGATTCAAGTGCTCGCTGGTCACCACCTCTGGACTGCTCTTGCGTATCATGAGGCTGCTGTTCCAGCGGGAGAGGAGCACCACTGCTGCTTCGTGGTAGTGAGGGTCTCCAGTGGTCCAGACAGACGCAGGCTCTGCCATGAAATATGTTTGCGTGGTTGTGGTGTCACTATGTTCAGTACACACCAGCTGAGGTACTGAGCCTTGAGTTGTAGTCTTCCAAGAATCAGCTTCCTTGTAAGTGCACTCTGCAGACTGGAAAGGCCCACAATAGTCCCATTTGGCAGCTATTGTGTAGCACCAGTAGTAACTTTCCCCATGTAGACCACACGGGAAGTCGGCACGGCACTGCTGGTTCCTGGTCGTGACCTGTGGCATCGGGGAGCAGTAATCCCAGCCTTCCGAGGTGTAGCACCAGAAGTAGTCTTTCCCCATTGCCCTGCCACAACTATTCAGACAGGGCATGAACCTGGATGTCATGTGGGATACAATCTTAGCCTGGTCTTGTAAGCCACCCTTTTGTGCAACTTGCCCACAGTATCCCCACTTTCCATTGTCGGTGTGACACCAGGAGTATCCTTTCCCATGCTTAGCACAAGTGTGGTCGGGCTTGCACCGCTGCTTGTCATGCGCGCTGTTCTGCTCAAATGAGCAGTAATCCCACCCATTCAGCGTGTTGCACCAGCAGTAAGAATATTCCTGATTGAACTCTGTGCAAAGCAGGTCATACTTGGAGGAGAAGTGGTCCTTTTCAGATCCTGGAAGTCCAAGACTTACAGCTGCTACAAGGGAAAGCAGAAAGTAGGGATGCATCTTCTCCATTCTGAATAACCTAAAAAACACAAACACAGTTGTAAAAAGTATGGTAATAATGAAAGAGAAAGCAAAGCAGTCACAGAAAAAGAAACAAGCTCAAATGTTGGTGCAGATATATCCAATGGGGGTGGTGGAGCAATGGGAAGGGCCTGTCCCCTAGAACATTGCTGATAGAATGCAAATATTGTGGCTCTCAGCACAATCACGCCATGCTCTCATGGTGTGACCTTGGGACGAGAGCAAACACCTGCATATGAGCAACAAGATAGCCTGAGTCCAGGTTGTGGTAAAAGACTATTGGATCAAAGGCTCCCTATGTGACCGGTTCACTGTAACTGAGGGCTCACCCTACTCCATGGCTCCTTGGGTGACCACATAGAGTTCCTAAACAAGTACCAAGCATAAATAGAACAACAAAGAAGAAAACCTTTACCCCTGCTAGGGACCCCTACATGAAATTACAACATTTCAGGAATAGCACTGACTTCCACAAAAAAGCAGAAAACTAAGAAATACAAAAGGTGCAAAGATGTAAGGTGGGAGCAAGGAAGTTATGAAAGTAGGTGCAGGAGATGATATGTAACCCTGGAAGGCACTACCATCTTTGATCATGTGTGTTGTGAGAAATTGGGTTATTATTTAAGGGGGATGTGAGGCCTACTCCAGCAACAGCCAGAATCCCTGTCAGGATGAACCCCACAAGTTACTAAATTAATTTGTGCTTAACCCTCTTGCAACTTGGCAATAAAACTGAACTTAGAGGAGTATTTATCCAGCTCAAAAACAATAATAAAGTGAAAACACAATACAAGAAAACTCCAGCACTAATTTGGAAAAATAGAGTAAAACTTTATATTTTATTGGACATCAAAATGCCAAAAATCCAATCAGCAGAACTAGAGAGTGCGGATGTTGCATTGCCGGTTGTTGCTGGCAGTATTTGTTGCATGAAGAGTCAGGTCCACCGGAGCTACAAGTTGTTGCTTAGCGCAGGTGGCAGGAATTTGGCACAAGTGGGCCAGTTTGCAGTTGCGGAGAGCTCAAAACGTCAGGAGAATCCCAACTGATGGCAGCTAAGGGCACAGGAATTGAGAAGGTGTAAATCAGGAGCTCGCTCCAGCAGAAACTGGCAGGGCCCACCACAAGTGTGAAGATCCCGCCATGACTTTGGAGCCTTCGCCATGAGTGCAGAGGCTGTTTGTGAATTGGGCCCATAGTGTCTAAATGTGATACTCCCATGGTTCTTAGTAGAGTAACATTTCACCTAAAATTGCTTGTACACTCAAAAAATATAATGTGCACTATTACAAGTTTGGAGCGCTCAATCTAATGTTCCACCAGGGGGTGATTTTGATCCTAAAGGGTTCCACACGCATGTTTATGTTGCTGCACGGGTGATTTGGCACCTACATCTATGCAGGGAAGGCATCTCACCTCCTCTGATGACTACAGACCATACAGAACACCACAGCCAGACTTGTCTTGGATCTCCCTAGATGAACCCACACCACCCCCTACCTCAAGGACCATCCACTGGCTCCCTGTACAGAAAAGATGCCAGTTTCTCAACTCACACACCATGGAGCACTCAAACATTCCACTCCACCAGTTTTGAAAAGGAAGAGCAATACAATTATAAGTAATCCAAATGTAATCTTATATCGGTAAAATAATTTGCTCATATATTTGAATACAAAATCACAATAAAACACTACTTGAACCACTTCCATCAGCCCTCCAGACACCTCCGCTCTGCATTCCTTTTTCTAACCCTCACCCCTGCATCCAACATAGCAGACACAGAGGTCGCTCCTTCTCCTACCTAGTAGCGAAGACCTGGAATGCGCTACCCTTTCATCTACGGAACTCCCATCTCTATCAGAGTTCCGAAATTCCCTGAAGACCTGGCTATTCAGTAATCAACTGGACCCTGTACCAGCGCCTGGTTACTCCTGCGGGTGACAAGTAGTGCTCTACAAATCTACTGATTGATTGAAATGTGACTTTGCAATTAAATGTAATTGTATACTTCAATGTGTATTTACTTTTTAATGTGCTTTGTCTCCCTTGATATGAATCCACTCTTTTTTTTTACAGTGTACAATGTTGACTTTTCAGCACATAAGTTATTGTTCTCCAAAACGATCTCAGACGTGGGACCATTACCATTGACCATCTCTTTTTTATAAAGCACATACCACTTTTGGACGAAAACAATATGGGCATCATTTACAAAGAATTGCCTGGGGGGGCACCTTCTTGCACAAAAAACAATCCAGAGAGGCCTCATGCTATGTGTGCTGCAGAATGCAGCACATGGGAAAAGAGGGAAAAAAAGGAGAAATGTAAACATTTTTCCTCGTTACGCCTGCTCTTGGGAGGCATACATTTTTGGCGTTGTCGCGAGTTTACGTGATTTTGTAATTCTGGGGCAATGTCAAATTCCATGAGTGGGAGCAACCATGCCTTACTCCATATCTATGTGGCCATGCAGAGCCACACAGGGTGGCTTTGCGTCGCCTCACAGATATGATTGAGAGGCCTGCGCCACTGGTGCATTGTAAAAAGTGATGCTCCGGCGTTTTTTTGTAAATGAGGGCCAATATTTTTTCTTCTTAGTCTAAAAGAGCATAAAAGGCTCTTAGGGGGACAAACATACTCTCTCGCATTGCCATAATCTCAAATGAAAGCTACTCATGAGCATGTATGATCCTATCCAGGGATACCAAACTACATACTGTCACCACATTGTTTGATACCCTTTAGTCTGTAAACGCTTTTACGATGGCTACAAGCATTAAAACTGAACAATGTTCCCCGATGCATTTTTTCCGGTCCGAATACATTTGAATAATAGCCTGAACATGAATTACAAATGACTTTGATGTAATAAAGCAACAACATGCAGATAAAGAGTAATGAGATCAATGGTGAGATAACAGGTTCAATCATAAGTTGTAGAGTCAACAAAAATTTTGTGAGAAATTAATGCCGTCTATATATTGTAAATATAAATTGACCAATGTGAATAGTATGTACAGTAAATGATCTAGGTGCCATGATTGTTTGTGTAAACTAATAATTAATTGTTTTGCACTTTCTATCTCTTTTTCACTTAATAGTTGTGCGAATAGACGGTTTCCTGATGAAGGCAGCAGTGCCGAAACGCGCGTAGTTCCTATTCTGCCACTTGCTGTCATCAAATTATCTGTTGTTTCTATAAAACTATTGCTTACTAATCATCATATCTCTCTGATTTGAGCTGAATATACATGTATACAATTTTTGAATAAGAAATGTGGATATACATGCATAATTTTATATAATTGTTGTATTTACACAGCGGAAAAAGAAAAGAATGAGCTATATCATGAATCAATATAAAAAAGAAATGAAAATAAAATAAATATATATTTTTCTATATTATGTTGTAGACCATTTGTATTTACACCTAGAATATATGTGTACTCTTAATTGAAAATATATGTTTGCTATTGCTGTTTTACCTAATTAAAACTGAAACCATACCTTCGATCTTGATGACAACACCACTAACTTGCCCTTCATCAAAATGCACAAGTCCCGCTTATCTAACACACACCTTTCTGAAATAAAGCCAAACTTCATAATGGCAGCTTAAATCAATGTAGTCTGCACTATAAACTGGAACCAAGCAACTTCTACCCTGTCAAAAACCACAATTGTGTCAAAGATCAAACCCACAACCCTCCCAGTAGCCAACATCAGCCATCTATACCGTCTCCTTCTGTCAGCCAACCCACAGGTCCATTCCAGCTAAACAAAAACAGAAGCATTCAAACTAACTCCAAACAGAAGGACTTGATAACTCACAGTATGATTCACAAATAAGAAGTGGTTGCAGCAATAGCACCATTGGCTCCAATACTGGGACTGATGGAAGCTCAGTTTCTCTGCAAAATTTAAATCGGACCATGTAATTTTTTTTTTTTAATAAATCTTTTTATTATTTTAAAACAAGAAAAAAGGAATAGATATATCCGGTGCCATACATACATATGTTGATAATAGGGTGAACAGGAACGATAGCAGGATAGACGTGGAGCAATAGAAGAATCCCTGAGGGGCCAGCGCTAATGAATACATTACAATCGATAAGCAGTTTAAATGCGACCCTCAAGACCCTCCCACCCATAAAATCAAAACAGCAGAAGAATCATGGCAATCAGGCACTAGAATTGAAAAAACTGATTCAGGATATATCGTCAATGTTACTAGTAAAGGAAAAACTAAATAGAGATTGAAAAAAAGGGAAACCAAATGAGCGATAACAAAAATCAAACAAAAAACCCATCCCCCACCCTGCACCCCTGCAACGGCTATCGCCTAACCCCCACTAGCAGTGTGCCTGTCGCCCCAACTAACTAGGTTCTAAAAGTAGAAAGAGAAACTGCGAGGGAGGGCATTTCCATATAAGCTCCCGGTCCCCTCTCCCCTGCCAGAGACCAGCACCCCCTATGATGAAAAGTCAATAATATCTATAATCACCAAAAGATAAATTAGGGGGACCCGTAATGCACCGCCCAACCTCCCGCGAGACAAACAGCCACAAATTCTACATCCATTGAGGTCGTAATACCAACTACAGTCGATCACTCTCAGCCCCGGCCCTTCCGAACCATTATGGGAACTCCTCCCATTACTTCAGCAGGAGAATCAAAGTGAAAAAAGAGTCTGAATAAATGCAGTACAATACAATTCAAAATTAGCAAGTGGCCAAGAACTTCAGCAGCACAGGAACACTCCTTCATGGACGGATAGTCCCAATGTAGTTTTCTCCAAGATCGGAAAGTCACCAAAGAGCGAAAGGATGGAACAGAAGTCCAAGGACAATCACCCACAGGATTTTCCGGGAAGGGGACGCAAATCGATTCTCCCAAAGTCTGCGATGATGGTAGGTATGCCAATATGTTCAAAACACTGGGTTCAGGATTTTCCAGGAAACCGACCAAGGGCTGCTGCAATTCTTGTCGCACGGGGTCCTCATTCAGAATCAAGATGGTCGTACTTGAAATCGTAGGTTGTGGTAATACCTGAGATGTAACAGGGTCCGGTTCCACGCACTCCATCACCAATAAGCCCGTCATCATTTTGTGAATCAGGGCATCCACATGTGAATGAAATGACCCGATGGCTGCCAATATCGTTTTTAGCGACGGCTCACTCTCCCTCCGGTCCATTTCTCCACGCTCAGCAACGATCCCGTTCACCTCCCCCGGGGAGCCGGCTTCCTCGGGGGTAACAGACAGGAGCGGAACGGACGGCGTCGGAGGGGACTGATCGATTCCTGCAGCAACAATATGTATCTCGCTTCCCAAGCGAAGACCCCGACCCACCGAACTCCGGCCGGGCCACACCGGGTCCGCGGGTCAAGGACCTCCACCCCCGGCCACTGTCATGCCACGTCACTCCTCCCTCAATGTTGGTCAGGCAAAATTAGCGCTGTCGAGATCGGGCAAAGAAAAAACCTCCACTACGGTGGACCGGACCCTGACTGCCACTCACGGCCGATGTTGTTCAACTACAACACGGCCAGATCAAAACTCGAGGCCCCGGCTCTCCTGCTGGATTAGGCCGCAAACTTCAACTCGACGCGCTCCGTCACCCAAGCAAATTAAGTTTTCGGAATTGCACCATCGGAGTGAGCATTGGTTCATCTACATGGAGGTCGGGTGTTAAATCAGGATTATCGACAGGATCTTCTGGCAGGATACGGAGGTCGGAGGAGCCGGGAGCCTAAGCTGCCATCTTGGTTGCTAGAGTAGCTCCTCCCCCATGTATTTTGGTTTTAATATGTTAGGTAAGGTTCTTGGATGGGTTTTAAAAGGATTCTATGTTTTGTTTTTATTTAGAAAGTCAGTAACACTGTATATTTTCTCATGAAATCTGTAGCAAAAAATTTGAATCTACAGGGAGTATAAGTACTTTCGATATTGTATGGTTTTTATTAAATGTCAGTGTACGGACAGACAATATGTGAGTGGAGTCTGGTCTGTGTAGAAAGTGTTTTGGTGTCACGTGTGTTTGGCAAGCTTGTAATTGTGCTTTTGCCTTGGAGTAAAAAAAAAGTAGGAGAATAAATGTAATCACGTGTGAGTACATAACATCTGTGGGTGCTTGCTTAGTGCCAGTTTAAACACACATTGAATATGGAGCATAGAAAGTTGCAGCCCTTGATAAAAAATTCTTCATTAAGTTTTGTGGTGCAGCAAATATCATACAATGCAATTCAGCCAAGAAACCAGCCACCAAATACACACCCATCCCCCCCCAAAACAAATCCTACTGGAAACCAATGAACTTGACCAAGAAACAAATCCCCTCACCGCTTCACCTCTCTCATTACGCCACCACCCACATGAGACTCTAATTGAACCCTTCTCTCATCCACCACCTCCCCCATCACTCCTACATTATTTGTATAGGAAGGTACCCCACGCTTCTGCAAACGTCTGCAAGTTGTCATTGAGTCTGTATATTATTTTCTCAAACGGCGTTGTTTCATACGTATCTACCGACCATTGCCTATGGGTTGGTGCCTCTATGGTCTTCCACACTCTCATAATCCCCACTTTCGTCATCGCCAGTGTGGTGGATAATCAGCGCTTTACATGAAACAACAGTGTGGGCAGAGCTAAGAAATTGTGCTTAAGAACTACCTGCCCTCCCTGAAACCGCAGGGTCTCCCTCAAGTCCGTCTCTAGAGTGGCTTGTATTTGCCACTAGTATTCTTACACCATCTCGCATTCCCACAGTGTATGTAGTACACCCCCCTCTTCCCCACACCGCCAGCCCTGGGAGTGTACACTCAGCCGAGCCTTCTGGAGTCGGGCCGGGGTCCAGTGCCACCTGCGTATGTTCCTAATATGACTGTATTTCATCCACAACCCGGCTATAATCAACGTCTCACACTCCGCATTCCAAATCTAGGGGCTTATATACAAGAACCTGGCGTTGCCGATACGTCCCTTTTTTCCATATTAAAAGTGATGCACTGGCGGCACAAGGGGCTAAGCACCCTCTGTCAAGTCAGTTCCCACTATCGCCGCAGCCCAGTAGAATATACACTGTCAGTAAGGAAGGTACAAATTCCTGAAACGGTGATCCCAAAGTTCTTCCATGAGGGTATGCATTTCTGTATCTGGGAAGTCATGATTATTTAGGGGGCCTCCCGAGAGTCACACGCAAGGTGCTCTTCAATTGTATGTATCTCCAGAGCTGTCTACCTGGTAGACCATATGTGCTGCAAGACTTCAAAATTTATTAAATGACAGAGTTTTATATAGCACAAACTTGACCCGAATCGGGTATCTGAGCGCTTTAAATAGCACTAGTTTATTACATGAGGACACATTCATTTTTGTTAGGCATGGGGAGATTAAGTGATTAGCGCAGAATCACAGGTTGTTCAGCGTCATTGCCGAGACTTGAACCCAGTTCCCAAGATTCGAGGTTGACCGCCCTAGCCATTTGGCCAACTCCTCTCCCCTTCCTCCTGTCCGCCAGACATTTGATGCTACAATTTTTCCATATAGACAATTGATCTCTGCTCAACTCACCATGGTGGATACGTCTTACCCCAAGGGAGCAGCCATCTGCAATGTCACCGGACACCCCACCCATGCAGGTTCCCTCTTCCTTGCTACCTTAGAAGAATGTATGATCGAGTTTCCCATTGTCGATCCCGCCAATGATCCCTTTGTCATAAATCATTAAATCACCGGACGTCCCCAGCAATGCCGCTCCAGGGGGACCAAAGGAAGGGTTTCCCTGAACATGTGAAGCATGTAGACTTAATGGGTCCGTTGACACGAAAGCCAATAACATTCCACGTTAGGTGACCTCAGCCGCCCACCTGAGATGTGGCATAGAGCTCTGAACGGGGCTACCCTTGGGAGACTCACTCTTTATCGACCACCATATATGCTTTGGAGTCCACACAGGGTCTGTCAAGGATCAACCCATAGGAATGGGCATTACACTGTCAGCCATGGATGTGCTCTGATGGACTTTAATAGGAGGGAGAGACACACCCATTATAAGACATGCACTGATTGGGCACAAGGCAACCAGCCATGGAATATGCCCTGACGAATCCGCCCAGGAACAGTAGGGTACAACCCTGAAGAGTCCTCCCAGATGCCGCGGGGGCATGCCATAGGAAGTGGAATGATACAACCAGCCACGGTACATGCTCCGATGGGTCTACCATGCAGTGAGCGAGGGTCTACCATTATAGGACGGGACATGACATAGGAGAGGACATTATGCAACCCGCCGTGGCATACGGACTGAGGGGCCCGCCAGGAGCAGAGGAGGAGCGGACCCTATGGAGGGATCATACAACCCGCCGTGGCATACGGACTGAGGGGCCCCCCAGGAGCAGAGGAGGAGTGGACCCTATGGAGGGATCATACAACCCGCCGTGGCATACGGACTGAGGGGCCCCCCAGGAGCAGAGGAGGAGTGGACCCTATGGAGGGATCATACAACTCGCCGTGGCATACGGACTGAGGGGCCCCCCAGGAGCAGAGGAGGAGCGGACCCTATGGAGGGATCATACAACCCGCCGTGGCATACGGACTGAGGGGCCCCCCAGGAGCAGAGGAGGAGCGGACCCTATGGAGGGATCATACAACCCGCCATGGCATACGGACTGAGGGGCCCCCCAGGAGCAGAGGAAGAGTGGACCCTATGGAGGGATCATACACCCCGCCGTGGCATACGGACTGAGGGGCCCCCCAGGAGCAGAGGTGGAGCGGACCCTATGGAGGGATCATACAACCCGCAGTGGCATACGGACTGAGGGGCCCCCCAGGAGCAGAGGAGGAGCGGACCCTATGGAGGGATCATACAACCCGCCGTGGCATACTCACTGAGGGGCCCACCCAGGAGCAGAGGAGGAGCGGACCCTATGGAGGGGATCATACGACCCGCCGTGGCATACGGACTGAGGGGCCCCCCAGGAGCAGAGGACGAGTGGACCCTATGGAGGGATCATACAACCCGCCGTGGCATACGGACTGAGGGGCCCCCCAGGAGCAGAGGAGGAGCGGACCCTATGGAGGGGATCATACAACCCGCCGTGGCATACTCACTGAGGGGCCCACCAAGGAGCAGAGGAGGAGCGGACCCTATGGAGGGGATCATACAACCCGCCGTGGCATATGGACTGAGCGGCCCCCCAGGAGCAGAGGAGGATCGGACCCTATGGAGGGATCATACAACCCGCAGTGGCATACGGACTGAGGGGCCCCCCAGGAGCAGAGGAGGAGCGGACCCTATGGAGGGATCATACAACCTGCCGTGGCATACGGACTGAGGGGCACCCCAGGAGCAGAGGAGGAGCGGACCCTATGGAGGGGGTCATACAACCCCCCGTGGCATACGCACTGAGGGGCCCACCCAGGAGCAGAGGAGGAGCGGACCCTATGGTGGGGATCATACAACCCGCCGTGGCATACGCATTGAGGGTTCCCCAGGAGCAGAGGAGGAGCGGACCCTATGGAGGGATCATACAACCCGCCGTGGCATACGCACTGAGGGGCCATACCAGGATCAGAGGAGGAGCGGACCCTATGAAGGAATCATACAACCCGCCGTGGCATACGCACTGAGGGGCCCACCCAGGAGCAGAGGAGGAGCGGACCCTATGGTGGGGATCATACAACCCGCCGTGGCATACGCATTGAGGGTTTCCCAGGAGCAGAGGAGGAGCGGACCCTATGGAGGGATCATACAACCCGCCGTGGCATACGCACTGAGGGGCCATACCAGGATAAGAGGAGGAGCGGACCCTATGGTGGGGATCATACAACCCGCCGTGGCATACGCACTGAGGGGTCCACCCAGGAGCAGACGAGGAGTGGACCCTATGAAGGGATCATACAGCCCGCCGTGGCATACTCACTGAGGGGCCCACCCAGGAGCAGAGGAGGAGCGGACCCTATGAAGGGATCATACAACCCGCCGTGGCATACGCACTGAGGGGCCCACCCAGGAGCAAAGGAGGTGCGGACCCTATGGAGGGATCATACAACCCGCCGTGGCATACGCACTGAGGGGCCATACCAGGATCAGAGGAGGAGCGGACCCTATGAAGGAATCATACAACCCGCCGTGGCATACGCACTGAGGGGCCCACCCAGGAACAGAGGAGGAGCGGACCCTATGGTGGGGATCATACAACCCGCCGTGGCATACGCATTGAGGGTTCCCCAGGAGCAGAGGAGGAGCGGACCCTATGGAGGGATCATACAACCCGCCGTGGCATACTCACTGAGGGGCCCACCCAGGAGCAGAAGAGGAGCGGACCCTATGGAGGGATCATACAACCCGCCGTGGCATACGCACTTAGGGGCCCACCCAGGAGCAGAGGAGGAGCAGACCCTATGGAGGGATCATACAACCCGCAGTGGCATACGCACTGAGGGGCCCACCAATGAGCAGAGGAGGAGCAGACCCTATGGAGACGAGGGTCATACAACCCGCCGTGGCATACGGACTGAGGGGCCCCCCAGGAGCAGAGGAGGAGCGGACCCTATGGAGGGATCATACAACCCGCAGTGGCATACGGACTGAGGGGCCCACCCAGGAGCAGAGGAGGAGTGGACCCTATGGAGGGATCATACAACCCAAAGTGGCATACGCACTGAGGGGCCCACCCAGGAGCAGAGGAGGAGCAGACCCTATGGAGACGAGGGTCATACAACCCGCCGTGGCATAGGGACTGAGGGGCCCCCCAGGAGCAGAGGAGGAGCGGACCCTATGGAGGGATCATACAACCCGCAGTGGCATACGGACTGAGGGGCCCACCCAGGAGCAGAGGAGGAGTGGACCCTATGGAGGGATCATACAACCCGCAGTGGCATACGGACTGAGGGGCCCCCCAGGAGCAGAGGAGGAGCAGACCCTATGGAGGGATCATACAACCTGCCGTGGCATACGGACTGAGGGGCCCCCCAGGAGCAGAGGAGGAGCGGACCCTATGGAGGGATCATACAACCTGCCGTGGCATACGCATTGAGGGTTCCCCAGGAGCAGAGGAGGAGCGGACCCTATGGAGGGATCATACAACCCGCCGTGGCATACGCATTGAGGGTTCCCCAGGAGCAGAGGAGGAGCGGACCCTATGGAGGGATCATACAACCCGCCGTGGCATACGCACTGAGGGGCCATACCAGGATCAGAGGAGGAGCGGACCCTATGAACGGATCATACAACCCGCCGTGGCATACGCACTGAGGGGCCCACCCAGGAGCAAAGGAGGAGCGGACCCTATGGAGGGATCATACAACCCGCCGTGGCATACGCACTGAGGGGCCATACCAGGATCAGAGGAGGAGCGGACCCTATGAAGGAATCATACAACCCGCCGTGGCATACGCACTGAGGGGCCCACCCAGGAGCAAAGGAGGAGCGGACCCTATGGAGGGATCATACAACCCGCCGTGGCATACGCACTGAGGGGCCATACCAGGATCAGAGGAGGAGCGGACCCTATGAAGGAATCATACAACCCGCCGTGGCATACGCACTGAGGGGCCCACCCAGGAGCAGAGGAGGAGCAGACCCTATGGAGACGAGGGTCATACAACCCGCCATGGCATACGCATTGAGGGGCCCACATAAGAGCGGACCCAATGGAGGGGGTCATACAACCAGTGAAGGCACTCGCACTCAGAGGTATACACGGGCAGCAGAGGAGGTGAGAGATAACTAGAGAGTTTCACCTCCTGGGCCTTGCAGTGCACTTTGTTCCGCTAATTTGTACACAACAGACAGTCGGATGTAGGGCCGGCATTAGTGCTGTACGACTGGTGCAGCTGCACCTGGTACTGAGAATATGAAATGGGTTTAAAAGCACCTGCGACAAAGTTCCTTTTCTGTCTAGCAGTTTTCAAGCAGCAATAAAGATATCAAGATAACTCTGGTGATTACTATTCCCGCTGGCAAGAGAGCGGAGTCTTAGCTTGTGGCAGTTTTGATTCATCTACGGTAGCGCAGAAGGTTAATGTGCCTGCTGCAAAGAACGTGCACCATGCACATCACAGAGCTGTATATTATGTGGCTAGCTCAGAGGGTTACATACTTTGTCACAGAGATCCTTTTGTTAATTGTTGTTACAATCTTGATATAGCACAGTGAGCTATGAACCGTCATCAAGGAGCTTTATGCAAACTGCATGGTATAAATTAGAAAGTCATGTTTTCCCCAGTCTTTTGTTTTCTTAATGTTACTAAAAAAAGGACTGGTTTGGATAAAAATAAATTCTTATTAGTAAAGCCAACCCCAATCACTGTGCTCCGTTTTAAATCCTGAGTTTGTGCTTCCCCAGACCAAGCACAAATAAAATATACCGCTAACTAGTATGGATGACATGTGACTCCTACACCTTGTAATCATCATTGTCTTCTGTAACATTTCCTATACATTGATTTACAAATGTATGATTCATTTGCTCTGTATAATGTGTGTATGACATAAACAGCTCTGACACTCTACCCTGGAATGTGTAGCGCTATAAAACAAATTAAATGCATGTAAGAGAGGAGCTATGGAGAGATGAGAGGCACTGTGTGGGGTGGTCATGAGGGAATCCATGGAGAAGAGAGCCACTGGGCAACACAAGCCCTAAAGCCCGCCTCCAACTACCCTCACTGCCCCAGGGGATGGGGTCCCTGGCGCTAACAATGGCTGGGGAAGGGGGCCATGCACCCCTCTCCAAGAAATAAATATTTTGCGTTCTCCCTGGGCCCCCCCCGGCCCTAGTGGTAGGGGCAGTTTGACAGTAATGTGGGCTTTAAAAAAAAATTGCCAGAGCAAAAAAAAACAACAACAAAAAAACGATTTTGGCCCTAGTCACGGTCACTACAAAGCCTAGGGGATTAGGGTATACCTACCGTACCCCTTCTGTCTTTTTTACACCTTTATTTAGGACTCTGGACTGAGACCCGAGTGTTAAGATGGCTTCCACCACATCATTGTTGATGTGGTGGCAGTCAATCAGATCTCTCCAAGAAATATGGTCGGTACACGGATCCTCCATGGTGTGATATATTTGTTTTTTAGGCATTAATTGGTCAAAAACGACTGAACACATTTACACCAAATCAGAATAAGCACTCTTTCTTGACTAAGATCTGTCTTCTTCAAATCTGGTGTATATCCGTTCAGTATTTTGAGCTGTAACTGTATCTAAAGTTCCTATGCAAAAATAAATGGGAACAATTAGGTTTTGGGACCCCACCTTTTTCTCGGCCTCCTCTTGAAGGATCCCCCCAAAACTTCCTATATGCAAAGAAATCAAACAGAAGCACTGTTTTGCAAAGCATTGTGGAGATTTGTCAAATGACGCCAAAGTAAACAGAAAATGGAAATGGAAACACGATCCCAACTATAATTATCCATTGACTACACTGGGTTATCCATGCCGAGCTAGAAAGGGACAAAGTCTTATGACTTTTCTAAATCAAAGTCTTTAAGCATAGAACTAGCACAGTGCTGTCCTTGCCGAGCTGTAAAATGACAAAAACCTTTTAGCACTCCAGGCACAGTATTACAGCTTTGGATTGGTAAAATACCATCCAAGCCAACCTGGATTAAAAGCAACACCTGGCGTGTGTTTTGCTATCATTATTGCTCTTCGGAGCGATTTAGCTTGTCCAGAGTCAAGGGAACACCCAGTATAAGTGTTGGTGTTGGTGGTGTTGAGGGTGCTCCATACAGGAGCTGCTCCTCACCTAAACTTGAAAACTATCCAGAGTTCCATGTTTCTGTTTTTATATATATATCAAATCTGTGCTCAACCTTGCAGCCAGGCTCATCACCGACTGTAAACGGTTCAAACACATTTCCCCAGCCCTCAAAACTCTTAAATGGCTCCCCACCGAAGGCAGATCTGCCTACAAAACTGCGTGCATCACACACACAGTCCCCCACCAACATGCTCCCCATACCTCGCCAATAAACTCTGCAAAGCCGGCAGCACACAACCTCTGAGAAGCACTAACGTTCTCCTCCTTGTCCCACCCCTGCTATAAACAGAAGTCCACACAATCCCGCTCCTTGTCCGGAAATGCCCTTTACATCTGGAATGCCCTCTCCAAAGACCCACGATGCAACCCCTCCTACTCCAGCTTTAAAAAAGAAATCAAAATTCAGCGCCTCAATAATTATTGGGGGCCTTTACCTGCGCCTTAAACTCGATCTGCCATATCTATTAGGTATTTAACTCGTTGCTCTGACAATCTGTTTACATGATATGTATGATCTCAAGCCGTTCTTTCTCTGTTTTACCTGCTGTTGTTCCATGATGTTGTAATTTTGCTTTACTGTTACTAGCTCTGTCGTGTAAAGCGCTCTGATGTTTATGTTATTCCATAATGTTGTAATTTTGCTTTACTGTTACTAGCTCTGTAATTTTGCTTTACTGTTACTAGCTCTGTAATTTTGCTTTACTGTTACTAGCTCTGTCGTGTAAAGCGCTCTGATGTTTATGTTATTCCATAATGTTGTAATTTTGCTTTACTGTTACTAGCTCTGTAGTGTAAAGCGCTCTGATGTTTATGTTATTCCATAATGTTGTAATTTTGCTTTACTGTTACTAGCTCTGTAGTGTAAAGCGCTCTGATGTTTATGTTATTCCATAATGTTGTAATTTTGCTTTACTGTTACTAGCTCTGTAATTTTGCTTTACTGTTACTAGCTCTGTAATTTTGCTTTACTGTTACTAGCTCTGTCGTGTAAAGCGCTCTGATGTTTATGTTATTCCATAATGTTGTAATTTTGCTTTACTGTTACTAGCTCTGTCGTGTGAAGCGCTCTGATGTTTATGTTATTCCATAATGTTGTAATTTTGCTTTACTGTTACTAGCTCTGTCGTGTGAAGCGCTCTGATGTTTATGTTATTCCATAATGTTGTAATTTTGCTTTACTGTTACTAGCTCTGTCGTGTAAAGCGCTCTGATGTTTATGTTATTCCATAATGTTGTAATTTTGCTTTACTGTTACTAGCTCTGTCGTGTAAAGCGCTCTGATGTTTATGTTATTCCATAATGTTGTAATTTTGCTTTACTGTTACTAGCTCTGTCGTGTAAAGCGCTCTGATGTTTATGTTATTCCATAATGTTGTAATTTTGCTTTACTGTTACTAGCTCTGTCGTGTAAAGCGCTCTGATGTTTATGTTATTCCATAATGTTGTAATTTTGCTTTACTGTTACTAGCTCTGTCGTGTGAAGCGCTCTGATGTTTATGTTATTCCATAATGTTGTAATTTTGCTTTACTGTTACTAGCTCTGTCGTGTAAAGCGCTCTGATGTTTATGTTATTCCATAATGTTGTAATTTTGCTTTACTGTTACTAGCTCTGTCGTGTAAAGCGCTCTGATGTTTATGTTATTCCATAATGTTGTAATTTTGCTTTACTGTTACTAGCTCTGTCGTGTAAAGCGCTCTGATGTTTATGTTATTCCATAATGTTGTAATTTTGCTTTACTGTTACTAGCTCTGTCGTGTAAAGCGCTCTGATGTTTATGTTATTCCATAATGTTGTAATTTTGCTTTACTGTTACTAGCTCTGTCGTGTAAAGCGCTCTGATGTTTATGTTATTCCATAATGTTGTAATTTTGCTTTACTGTTACTAGCTCTGTCGTGTAAAGCGCTCTGATGTTTATGTTATTCCATAATGTTGTAATTTTGCTTTACTGTTACTAGCTCCGTCGTGTAAAGCGCTCTGATGTTTATATTATTCCATAATGTTGTAATTTTGCTTTACTGTTACTAGCTCCGTCGTGTAAAGCGCTCTGATGTTTATGTTATTCCATAATGTTGTAATTTTGCTTTACTGTTACTAGCTCCGTCGTGTAAAGCGCGCTGATGTTTATGTTATTCCATAATGTTGTAATTTTGCTTTACTGTTACTAGCTCCGTCGTGTAAAGCGCGCTGATGTTTATGTTATTCCATAATGTTGTAATTTTGCTTTACTGTTACTAGCTCTGTCGTGTAAAGCGCTCTGATGTTTATGTTATTCCATAATGTTGTAATTTTGCTTTACTGTTACTAGCTCTGTCGTGTAAAGCGCTCTGATGTTTATGTTATTCCATAATGTTGTAATTTTGCTTTACTGTTACTAGCTCTGTCGTGTAAAGCGCTCTGATGTTTATGTTATTCCATAATGTTGTAATTTTGCTTTACTGTTACCAGCTCTGTCGTGTAAAGCGCTCTGATGTTTATGTTATTCCATAATGTTGTAATTTTGCTTTACTGTTACCAGCTCTGTCGTGTAAAGCGCTCTGATGTTTATGTTATTCCATAATGTTGTAATTTTGCTTTACTGTTACCAGCTCTGTCGTGTAAAGCGCTCTGATGTTTATGTTATTCCATAATGTTGTAATTTTGCTTTACTGTTACTAGCTCTGTCGTGTAAAGCGCTCTGATGTTTATGTTATTCCATAATGTTGTAATTTTGCTTTACTGTTACTAGCTCTGTCGTGTAAAGCGCTCTGATGTTTATGTTATTCCATAATGTTGTAATTTTGCTTTACTGTTACTAGCTCTGTCGTGTAAAGCGCTCTGATGTTTATGTTATTCCATAATGTTGTAATTTTGCTTTACTGTTACCAGCTCTGTCGTGTAAAGCGCTCTGATGTTTATATTATTCCATAATGTTGTAATTTTGCTTTACTGTTACTAGCTCTGTCGTGTAAAGCGCTCTGATGTTTATGTTATTCCATAATGTTGTAATTTTGCTTTACTGTTACTAGCTCTGTCGTGTAAAGCGCTCTGATGTTTATGTTATTCCATAATGTTGTAATTTTGCTTTACTGTTACTAGCTCTGTCGTGTAAAGCGCTCTGATGTTTATATTATTCCATAATGTTGTAATTTTGCTTTACTGTTACTAGCTCTGTCGTGTGAAGCGCTCTGATGTTTATGTTATTCCATAATGTTGTAATTTTGCTTTACTGTTACTAGCTCTGTCGTGTGAAGCGCTCTGATGTTTATGTTATTCCATAATGTTGTAATTTTGCTTTACTGTTACTAGCTCTGTCGTGTAAAGCGCGCTGATGTTTATGTTATTCCATAATGTTGTAATTTTGCTTTACTGTTACTAGCTCTGTCGTGTAAAGCGCGCTGATGTTTATGTTATTCCATAATGTTGTAATTTTGCTTTACTGTTACTAGCTCTGTCGTGTAAAGCGCTCTGATGTTTATGTTATTCCATAATGTTGTAATTTTGCTTTACTGTTACTAGCTCTGTCGTGTAAAGCGCTCTGATGTTTATGTTATTCCATAATGTTGTAATTTTGCTTTACTGTTACTAGCTCCGTCGTGTAAAGCGCTCTGATGTTTATATTATTCCATAATGTTGTAATTTTGCTTTACTGTTACTAGCTCTGTCGTGTAAAGCGCTCTGATGTTTATGTTATTCCATAATGTTGTAATTTTGCTTTACTGTTACTAGCTCTGTCGTGTAAAGCGCGCTGATGTTTATGTTATTCCATAATGTTGTAATTTTGCTTTACTGTTACTGGCTCTGTCGTGTAAAGCGCTCTGATGTTTATGTTATTCCATAATGTTGTAATTTTGCTTTACTGTTACTAGCTCCGTCGTGTAAAGCGCTCTGATGTTTATGTTATTCCATAATGTTGTAATTTTGCTTTACTGTTACTAGCTCCGTCGTGTAAAGCGCTCTGATGTTTATGTTATTCCATAATGTTGTAATTTTGCTTTACTGTTACTAGCTCCGTCGTGTAAAGCGCTCTGATGTTTATATTATTCCATAATGTTGTAATTTTGCTTTACTGTTACTAGCTCTGTCGTGTAAAGCGCTCTGATGTTTATATTATTCCATAATGTTGTAATTTTGCTTTACTGTTACTAGCTCTGTCGTGTGAAGCGCTCTGATGTTTATGTTATTCCATAATGTTGTAATTTTGCTTTACTGTTACTAGCTCTGTCGTGTAAAGCGCTCTGATGTTTATGTTATTCCATAATGTTGTAATTTTGCTTTACTGTTACTAGCTCTGTCGTGTAAAGCGCTCTGATGTTCATGTTATTCCATAATGTTGTAATTTTGCTTTACTGTTACTAGCTCTGTCGTGTAAAGCGCTCTGATGTTTATGTTATTCCATAATGTTGTAATTTTGCTTTACTGTTACTAGCTCTGTCGTGTGAAGCGCTCTGATGTTTATGTTATTCCATAATGTTTTAATTTTGCTTTACTGTTACTAGCTCTGTCGTGTAAAGCGCTCTGATGTTTATGTTATTCCATAATGTTGTAATTTTGCTTTACTGTTACTAGCTCTGTCGTGTAAAGCGCTCTGATGTTTATGTTATTCCATAATGTTGTAATTTTGCTTTACTGTTACTAGCTCTGTCGTGTAAAGCGCTCTGATGTTTATGTTATTCCATAATGTTGTAATTTTGCTTTACTGTTACTAGCTCTGTCGTGTGAAGCGCTCTGATGTTTATGTTATTCCATAATGTTGTAATTTTGCTTTACTGTTACTAGCTCTGTCGTGTAAAGCGCTCTGATGTTTATGTTATTCCATAATGTTGTAATTTTGCTTTACTGTTACTAGCTCTGTCGTGTGAAGCGCTCTGATGTTTATGTTATTCCATAATGTTGTAATTTTGCTTTACTGTTACTAGCTCTGTCGTGTAAAGCGCTCTGATGTTTATGTTATTCCATAATGTTGTAATTTTGCTTTACTGTTACTAGCTCTGTCGTGTAAAGCGCTCTGATGTTTATGTTATTCCATAATGTTGTAATTTTGCTTTACTGTTACTAGCTCTGTCGTGTGAAGCGCTCTGATGTTTATGTTATTCCATAATGTTGTAATTTTGCTTTACTGTTACTAGCTCTGTCGTGTAAAGCGCTCTGATGTTTATGTTATTCCATAATGTTGTAATTTTGCTTTACTGTTACTAGCTCTGTCGTGTAAAGCGCTCTGATGTTTATATTATTCCATAATGTTATAATTTTGCTTTACTGTTACTAGCTCTGTCGTGTGAAGCGCTCTGATGTTTATGTTATTCCATAATGTTGTAATTTTGCTTTACTGTTACTAGCTCTGTCGTGTAAAGCGCTCTGATGTTTATGTTATTCCATAATGTTGTAATTTTGCTTTACTGTTACCAGCTCCGTCGTGTAAAGCGCTCTGATGTTTATGTTATTCCATAATGTTGTAATTTTGCTTTACTGTTACCAGCTCCGTCGTGTAAAGCGCTCTGATGTTTATGTTATTCCATAATGTTGTAATTTTGCTTTACTGTTACCAGCTCCGTCGTGTAAAGCGCTCTGATGTTTATGTTATTCCATAATGTTGTAATTTTGCTTTACTGTTACTAGCTCTGTCGTGTAAAGCGCTCTGATGTTTATATTATTCCACAATGTTGTAATTTTGCTTTACTGTTACCAGCTCTGTCGTGTAAAGCGCTCTGATGTTTATGTTATTCCATAATGTTGTAATTTTGCTTTACTGTTACCAGCTCTGTCGTGTAAAGCGCTCTGATGTTTATGTTATTCCATAATGTTGTAATTTTGCTCTACTGTTACCAGCTCTGTCGTGTAAAGCGCTCTGATGTTTATGTTATTCCATAATGTTGTAATTTTGCTTTACTGTTACTAGCTCTGTCGTGTAAAGCGCTCTGATGTTTATGTTATTCCATAATGTTGTAATTTTGCTTTACTGTTACTAGCTCTGTCGTGTAAAGCGCTCTGATGTTTTGTTATTCCATAATGTTGTAATTTTGCTTTACTGTTACTAGCTCTGTAATTTTGCTTTACTGTTACTAGCTCTGTCGTGTAAAGCGCTCTGATGTTTTGTTATTCCATAATGTTGTAATATCTGTAATTTTGCTTTACTGTTACTAGCTCTGTAATTTTGCTTTACTGTTACTAGCTCTGTAATTTTGCTTTACTGTTACTAGCTCTGTAATTTTGCTTTACTGTTACTAGCTCTGTAATTTTGCTTTACTGTTACTAGCTCTGTCGTGTAAAGCGCTCTGATGTTTATGTTATTCCATGATGCTGTAATGTTTTTGTTACCATAACTAGCTCTATCATGTAAAGCACTCTGATACCTCCGGGTCCAGCCAGCGATATATGAAACCTCTAAAGTGAATAAAATTTAAATAAATAAAATAAATAAATAAGGTGGGTACATCAAATGAATCTACATACTTGGTGGTATTTGTAGCGCATGCATACATCTAAATAGGCAGTGATAAAATATCCTATCAAAGCGTCTGCTGATAGCTCAGCGTATAATGCGCCGTTCTTACCGCCTCGTGTTTTTGCGTCGATAATTTCGTGGCTTGCGCTGTTGCAGGGTCTGTCCTAGTCTAGAGCTGGCTTTGTGTCATCTCCGTCTGACTGTAAACACGACTGAAGCTAACTCTGCAGTGACCCTCAATGCAACCAGGCAGGCGATGACACCCCCAGGCAGACCTTGGATGGCTTCCTAAATCAACAGCAAATTTCCTAATTCGTAAACAGAGCTTTGGCTAGAATGCAGCAGAGTTCTGTCCTATCATTTCAGAAAATCAGTTTGAGTTTCATTGGTTTTTCACCATTTGCCATTGCTTGAAAGGACGGTCCTTTAAAGCTGTGGCATTTTGTTGATGGTTACTTTGTTCTATTCCTATTCCAGTTGAGTTTTGATAATGGTAAAGTAGACAGGGTTTTTGTGGACAGGAAGTGGTGGCGCTCTGCAAGTATTGACGTTAAGTGTAAAGGTAGAAACAATTTGGTATGGTGCTAACAGGGATGGGGAGACCCTACAACCCCTTAATCTGTGAAGGAAATTCCAAGCAAAAATATATTTAGCAGCAGTCCCGCGCAATTATACATTATTATTAAAACATCGGGTTGACGTAGTGTGAAAGCAAATGGAACCAATCCTACGTTGATGCAGCTGCCAGGTTTTTTTTTAGGGGATCTCAGATAAATAGGGCGCTCTACCTAGTATGTACGATGAGAGTGTCTCAATGGTTAGGTGAAGGTATGGTGCGTAAGAGTGAACGGGAAAAGCCCTTAACCGTTCAATTGGAAAGTCTGCAAGGACTCTCACAGTACATAAAGACAGCAATACTCTCGCACACAAACACAAGGTATAACACTGGTAGTCATGTAATGGTAAACATAAAACATATGTGGCCAAAAAGTAGACAGATGCAGTTTTTCGGATATATTCTTAACGTGGGTTGTTTAATTGGGTCCACAACCAGCCGACACGTGTTTCATCGTGTGGGAATGAATCACAACGACTCTTCAGGGCTTGTGGCACAACCTACATGCATGTAGGTCCGGAGGATAAAGATTCGCTTTAGGTAGGAATCAATGGTTCTTAATGGTATTCGTACGTATATCAGTTACAGAGTCAAGTATTCCATAAAAACTATAAGTGTGGTCGTCTGTCGATTTCGAGCACACAGGGTAAGCGGGTGCTCTATTAATTGACGCTTAATACGTGTGGGTATTAAGTCGGTACCGGGAGGGGATCCACCTTCCGTAAGCATACAGCAGGTATCAATTGAAATCTTGGCGTTTGTTCAGATACGTGGCATCCCTCCTCCTGTAATTCCCGGTCGCCGTTTTCCGAACAACGGAATCCTACGTTGAAGTCCTTGATTTCTTTAATAGGTCATCGCTCAAAAAGACATACAGCCAGCCGACACGTGTTTCATCAGAGAAACAGTGTTCTCCGACTCTAAAGGGCAGGGAATGATACAAACGATGACCTGAGAACAAGGCAAGGAATCACAATGTCTGCAAACCACATCTTCCCATATTAGTGGAGAGTAAAGAACAAACCAATGATATCACCCAACACGCGTGGAAACCAATTAATAAAAGACAAATAGCCCACAACAAATAGTGAAGGGAACTACCCAATGATTTCTTAGTCATCAGAACAATGTTCAAACATGAACAGTTGATGCAAAAGTAATTCACCACCCCTCCATGATGGTAATATTCTCAGCATTAAGTTAAAAGTATACCCATGCACATTACAAAAGAGGGCGGATTTGCTATATCAAATCTGCACATCACAAATTGTCTCTTTCCTATACATAAAACATACCATATATCTATATATGTTCACTATTGAGTTCAGCCTTGATGTCAAAATGCTTATCCACCTTAAGCATTAACCATAGACAATCTGCCCACCAAAGGTGTCACAGAGTGTCACATTCATGAAAAACAGAAACACCAGCGCACATCTAGTCACTCTTCCTCAATGTCAGTTTTTGCCCAGATACTCCTTTTCAGTCCAATTGAGTCTCGTGGTGTAGACAAGTTTAAGATTTTATTTCTTTTTTTTTAAAATAAAGTGCTTCACAGCCGACGCGCGTTTCGCCCCCTGCGGGCTTCCGCAAGGCAGATTTCCAATATGGTCAGTAATGTGTCTATCAACACTAGTAAGATTCAATAACCCTTGAACTTAAACTGTGGCTGCGGAGATAATAGCGCAAGAAAACTCTGGCGTTTGTGATGGAACTTATCATGGCTCCGGGTAAACATTAAAGGAAGTCAATTGTTACTCGGGTGAAGCTTTGGACAGATAGAATTATACGTTGGGTACATTACAGTTCAAGGGTTATTGAATCTTACATTGAAGAAGAGTGCGGAATACACAGGGATTACAGTGACTAGATGTCATGTGCGCTGGTGTTTCTGTTTTTCTTAAAAGTATACTCAGTGGAGAAGCCCTACATAATAGTGACACCGAATCTAGGGTGAGGAAAGGCAAGTTTGTGCATGTGTACAATGAGTATTAAGAAGATAAAAAGTGCCAAATGGTATATCTAAAGGAAATGGCCAAACAAGTACAGAAATAACGGGGTACCTCTATGGCTGAACTTAAAGTCTGTGATATCTGGGACAAAAAATGGAGATAAAAGGAAAAGGTGGGGGGGGGGGGTTTAATTGTCCTAGCTGTACAAACAAGCCAAGGGGTCACTCAATAGCTCGAAGTAGAGGTGGGTATAGGGAGAGACTAAGACATTAATGCATATCCTTACCCCAAAGCCGTGTTAATTCCAACCCGGTAGGGTATGATAGTTCTCGGTGAGATGATTACTTTTCAAGGATAAGAAATACGAGCTGCAAAAATTATATAGAGAGAGACAAAGAGGGTAGATAAGTCAAGAGATTTGGAATAAGCCAGGGCACATGCACTCAGTACGGTGGCATGTAAACACTTTCCCGGTAAACGCCAAAGATGGCGTGTACTGTAAACAATGAAGGGGGGGGAAAGGGGGAGGGGGGTTATGTAGCACAATCACTAGGGCAGAGGAGAAGCCACGAGGGATGTAAAACACAACTCCAATTAAAACCCTTACCGCATTAGATACGGCAACGTCATAGGTCTATTATCTCCATGGTGACAAAGTTAACCCTATAAAACTTCATCATCATGCAATTAGCATGTTATGTTATGAGTTTTTATATAGCACATGACTCACCCGGGGGCATATCAGCGCTTTACCAATGGAAATTCAGAGAGGGGAACAAAGAAAGAGCTATATTATGAAGAAGCAGGCTTAGAACAAGAATGTTTTTAATTGTTTCCTGAAAGACATATAGGTGCTGGATTTTCGCAGGGCCACTGGTAATGAATTCCAGTATTTGGGGGCTATTTACGAGAAAGCTCTGCCACCTGTGCGGGTTAACCGAATACGAGGGATCTTCAAGAGAGCTAAGGCATTAGATCTTAAATTGCATTCATGTGATTGTTTGGACAGTTTGTTTTGAAGGTAGGATGGTCCCTCCCCTATAAGAGCTTTAAAGGAGAGACAGCATATTTTGAACAAAGATCTTTTTTGCAACGGAAGCCAGTGCAGTTGTCTGAGCAGGGGGAGGGATGGGGTTCCAGGGGGACAATTTAGAACCATTCTGGCTGCGGTGTTCTGTATTACCTGCAACTTTGCCAGAGTGGTAGCACCTACTTCAGCCAACAGGGCGTTTCCGTAATCTAACCTGCTCACTACTATTGCCTGTACTACAGTTCTACGATGTTCCAATGGTAGATAAGGAATGATTTTACATAGAAGACGCAGGTTATAGTAACATGATCCTGCGATATTTTTTACATTATCTTTCATGTTAAGCATAACATCCAGCTGGATTCCCAGGCTTTTCACTGAGGAGGACAGCGTTGGTGCATCACCCAATTGGGGGGGGCCACCAGTCAGGAGTCCAAAAGTGGGTGTCCTTACCTAAGAGCATAAGCCCCATTTTTTCCGGGTTGAGCTGCAGATACCCCTCCTTCATCCAGTTCGCGATTGCTAGCATAACGCCCGAAAAGCGTAGTTTCTCCTCAGTAATATTTTTGCCTATTGAAAATAGTAGCTGCGTGTCATCGGCGTGCGAGACTATCTCAAAGCCGAAAAATTGGACTATCTTGGCCAGAGGGCCAATTATATATTAAAGAGGGTGGGGCTAATACAAGAGCCCTGAGGCACCCCTTTGTACAACAGGAATTTTTTTTTTAGACGAATGGTCCAAGTGCAGTGGTTTGCCATCTGTCCATTAAGAAATTCCTCAGCCACTGTAAGGCTATGCCCCCGGTGCCACACTCAATTAGTCTCTCCGCTAGCCGCTGATGAGATATCGTATCAAAAGCTGCGGAGAGATCTAAGAGGATCAGGATCGAGGATCCTCCGGCATCGAGGGTACATCTCAGCGAATCAGTAACAGCCAAAGTGGCTGTTTCTTGCTGAAGCCGGTGCGAAAGCCCGCCTGGGAGGGATGTAGTATGTCGTTGGATTCCAAATACTGACTGAGTTGTGTATTTATTGTGGACTCCAGCAGTTTCCCCAGTAGGGGTAACAGGGATATTGGCCTGTAATTACTTAACCCCTGGGGATCTGCAGATGGCTTTTTTTAGGATGGGCCGCACAGAGGCCTCTTTCCATGCGCTCGGAATAAGGCCGGTAGAGATAGAGGCATTGAGGATGTTTTGGACAATGGGAGCGCAAGTTGGAGATAAAGGAGCCATAAAACTAGGTGGACATAGGTCCATTGGTGAGCCGGATTTTGCTGTTCGCAATAATTTGTTTATATCAGCAAGTGAAATGGGCTTGAACTGATTGAAAGAACTTACAGTTGAAGTGGAGGAGTTTTCCAAGTTAATGTTTGGACAGGAGTTGTTGATGTCGGTGGCAGGAAAGTTAACATAAATTTTGGCAATTTTGGCATAAAAATAGTGTGCTATAGAGTCACATAATATTTGGGATTCAGGGGGTGTTTGTTTGCATGCTAAGGGAGAGGAAAAGTCTTTTACAATGTCAAATAAAGCTTTAGTGGAATTTCTGGATTTTTCGATTTGAGTATGTAAATATAAACATCGGGCCGTTTTTATTGATTGATGATAATTGGATAGGGATGCTTTATAAACTTTCCTATCCTCGGGTGATTTTTCCTTTCTCCATTTTCTCTCATTTTCTTTGCACGTGGATTTTAGGGATTTCAATTCATCTGAGTACCAGGGAGCCGAAGGTCTCCTCAATGAGGGGTTGACCGTTTTAATGGAATCACTATATCGAATGTTTTCGTTAAGGCTGAATTAAAGCTAGATAACATAGCTGAAGGGTCTCGGTCATTTAGCTCAATACTGGGGGAGAATTGGATAAATGTTTCGTTAAAATTATCCAGAGTTAGGTTGTGCCATGGCCTTTTGCTTTTCCCGGTTTTATACGTAGGATTAGTCCTATATTTTGGTTCTGATTGAAGCCAAAGGGAAAATTAAATAATATAGTAGTCTGACCAGACAAGGGGAAGCGGCTGTGATACTCTCAGTTGTTCTGAGTTGGTAAAAATGAGGTCCAGGGTATGGCCAGCCGAATGTGTTGGTCCGGACACCATCTGTTTAAGACCAATATCGCTCAAATTCGAGAAGAGCCTCATTACCTCTGTTTTTTTTCCTCCTCACCATAAAAATTAAAGTCTCCCAAAAGGATGAAATTGCTGAAAGCCACGGCCTGCATGGCAATGAGTTCTGTCAGGGCCGTGGAGAAATTAGATTTTGATTTGAGACCAGGTGGTCGATAGAGCAAGGCCCCATCCCAGGAAATTGTTGGGGACACTGACACTTTAAAGATGCCTAGTTCCATTATATCATTGCTAATGGAAGATATCCATTGTACTTTAAGATGGTTTTTAAAGGCAATTCCTATTCCACCTCCTGACTTTCCCCTTCTGTCAAGTTGGATACATTTATAATCCATTGGTATGGCGAGATTAATGGCCGGTATATTAGTGGGATTTAGGCAGGTCTCTGTAAAAAAGCATAAATCCGGGGAGAGGGTCCCAGATCTCTATAGAGTGTTTTACAAGAGAGCGGACATTACATAGAATATGGGTAAGATTCAGCTGGTGTTGTAGGGGTTCTGTTAATGGGTCGCTTGTGGGAAGCCCCCCCTGTAGGCTTTGAATGCAGCATGAGAGGCAAGATACAGGACCCTCCAGCGTGGCCGGAAATGAGAGATTACACTGACCTCACAGGCTAGGTCCGCTGGGTATGCTGAGTCCTATTTCACGCAGGGCTGCTCCTGAGCAAGTATAGAACTCAGGAGCTTGGTCACTCATAGTAAACAGGGCAGCGACTCCCGCCTCCTGTCGCGTTCTGGCACGGACGGGCGCAGACGGGCTTGCCTTTGGCGCGCCCGCTGCACGCGTCCGGGCAGGTGTACCCATTTTATAAAGGAGTAGTTAGGTCAGGTGGAGTCCTGACAGCTAGCCCGCCGACCCTGCACCCTCCCAAGATGGCGGCTCCTTGTTTGACCGGTACTTCCCCGTCTCCAAACAGGCCCGAAATCGTCTGTAAAGGGGAATCAGGAGGATCCGGTGTAGCACGCGCATGACACTGGGATTCCAAATAAGAGCCAAAAGTCAGTGTCCCACATGTTCTTGCCAAATCACAATAAAAGGTACATATTGTTAGTATAAGTACCTTACCTAATCAAAAGATGCTGTAGATCTAGACGCCAGTAAAAGCGGTCAAGGGGAAATTCCCAACTGCAAATGATACCTGAGCGGCAAAGCACATACACAAAGGACATTTCTGTAAAGATGTAGTACAATTAACCACGTGTAACTAAAATTTATGCGCGCACGGTATCGTGTAACTTACATGAAAAGGATCAAATAACCCGGATCGGTCCTGGTGATGCACGTGTATGTGCCTTCCGATACTCTGCGGTGTAAAGGCAAAGGGAGGGAACTTAAGTACGGGATAAAGTGCTAAGCTGCGTCAGCTAGATGACAGGGAAAATAAGCCCATGGCAGAAACTCGGCAATTTACTTTGCCCAGTCAAGATGTTGGCGTCCTGGCGTCTGCAGTACAATCCCGGGGTGATGTTGAGGCAAACCAGAAGTCAATATATTGGCATTACGTAGCCTCAAACACTTAGGCCGTGCTTTCCAATGGTATTCGAGCGTAAGGACAAGAACAGGAGTGCCAATGTCAGTAACACGTCGTGGAGAAATGTAATCGCGGTGGTGTGCAAAGTAGTCCAATAATAAAAAACCTTTCACGGTATCGTGCCTCGAGCATTTCCTAATACGTAGGGCTCGAGTCGGGGTACCACGCGGGTGGATGGCGTACCCCCACTTATTTTACCGTGTGGACGGCGTCCCCCCTGCCAAACAGCTGGACTTCACTCTTTGGCCTCTCTGGGACAAGGAGCTCGGAGCTCACAGCACGCTGCTCACGCGCTGACTTCTTAGATGCAATCGCATCTAAGGGGTGAGCGAGGGGAGGCAATGAGCCCGATGGTGCAAGCCACCTTTCATGGCGTCACTTCCTGTCGTGACGTCACTTCCGGTGACAGCGTCCCCCCACTTCTTTTTTTAGGACTTTTGCCCTGTTAATAAGTAATGCACCAGAGGAATGTTGGGGCAATCGACAAAAATTAACAAGACATAAAATATGTTATGAGCGTAATAATAGCAGAGTAATGCCCACAATTGAAAAGTCAAAATTCCAGTTGAGTAATATAAGGTGTGACTGTATCATTCCTTGTTCCACACTTATTACTGTCCCAAAACATAAACTGTACGTTAAGAAATCGTGTAAGAGTTTACAACATATACTCTACACCATTATGGTAAATAGGCACGCATTATCCAACATATTGTTGCAAGATATTTGCAGGAATGAACCTGTACCAGTCGTCTGAACGCAAGAATTAAGCGTTGGTTGAAGAAGCCATCAATGTGACATTCGCATGATCATTAGTGTTGAAACATCGTGAGGCATAACTGTATCATTGCTCAATCAAATTTGTACATTACATGACCATACATTAAAATTCCGTGTGAGAGTTTACAGCATATACTCTACACCATGAGGCAAGTATGCAAGCACTCCCCAACATATTGTTACTGAGTAATTGCAGAACTAAGCCCATGTAAATGGTCTGAAGGCTAGGTCAGATCGATCAATTGCAAGTAAAAATCGATACTGGAGTTCGCCGTATATACTCACCAATGTAGGGGCTTGACTTAAATGATATCATGTACATCACCTATAGTGACCTGTACCTGCCCCTCTTATGGTACCAAAATGTTCAACCATATTGCACGGCAAAACATATTCTTCAGTAGTATTTACAGATAAGATACGTATGTGTTCATTGTTTGGGGTAACTAGCCCCCCAAAAAGTGTTGCATCTCTGAGTCAAAGTTCAGGCCATGCTCAACTGTGTGCAAGCGCATGATCCACATGGCTTCTGTTCTCCTGAGGTGCAATTCCCTATTGCCACCCGCGGACTCTGCTGTATATGTTCAATTCCAAAGTAACATGGTACATCCACTGAATTCTTTTCGTTGGCCTTGTGAGATGCATGATGCTGCATGTGTGGCTACCGGATACCTCACGTCTTGTTGGTGTAAGGCCCTAATATGCTCGCCAATTCTCTCTTTTAAAGGCCTGATGGTGCTGCCCACATATTGTTTGCCACATTTGCATTCAATTACATAAACTACAAACCTCGTTGTGCAGTTAATATTGGATTTGATCTCATAACTCCCGTTGTTGCAACCATTAAATGTTCTGACCTTATGTTTGGCCCACCTGCACACACCACAGAAACCACATTTGTGGAAACCACTGGAGTGGGGGGTAAGCCAAGTGTCAGTTTTGCCAGTTCTGGGTACCGTACGGCTGAGTCTGTTGCGTAGAGTTCTTCCCCGTCTGAAAGTGATCTGTGGTTGCCTAGTAATGCAACTGGTCAGAGCGATGTCTGACAGGAGTATACCCCAATGTTTCTTTAGACTTTTGTGTAGGGTGTGGCTCAGCTCATTGAAATCAGTGACCATACGTATCGTCTGGTTCTTCTTGCTCTGTCTGTCCCTAGTCTGTAAGGTGTCTTCTCTTCTCACTTTGGAGATTCTGTTCTCAGCTTTATTGAGATGGGCTGTCATATACCCCCTCTTCTGAAATCTTGTTTTCATATCCTTAATGCATTTTTGAAATTCAGCCTCATCACTGCAGTTGCGTCTGGCTCTGATGTACTCACCGTAAGGGATGGAACTGATTTGATGTATGGGATGATGACTCTCTGCATGTAAGATAGAATTGCACTAGGTGCTTTTCCGATATAGACAACTGTTAAGTTTGTCCTCTTTAATATACAATTCGATATCTAGAAAGTTGATGTTAGTGTTACTGTGCTCCATAGTGAATTGCATTCCATAGTCGTTGGTGTTGAGATAGCCACTGAACTGTTCCAATTCTGATTGAGTACCTGACCATACTAACAGGCAGTCGTCAATGTACCTGCCCCAAAATATGATATGGTCAGACCTATTCTTTCCAATATACATACAACGGGCTTTGGGTCAGTCCTTTGCTCATAATTGGGTGGCTGTGTTGTCTGTTTCACGTCCTTGCTCCCGATTGGATATCTTCTTTCCTGTTCATGTCAGTCCGACACATTGCTGGCCTGGTTTAAATTCTGGGACCTGTTTTTTCATTTCCTTTTGACCCTGTAGTGAAGTGCTTGTGTTTTCTTGCTCTCTCCCCAGTGTGCTCTTTGCCGTTCTCTTTTCCTGGCCTCCCTCACTTTGTGTGGGACCCCCCCACTGCCTCCCCAGCTCGTTGGTTGCTTTCTTCGTCCCTCCCCATGTTGGGAGTTTTTGTAATATTACTCCCTGCTCCTCCGTTGCTCCTCTGCTCCTTCCTGCTTTTCACTCCCTTCCCAATAATTGTTAATTTGTTTTAAAAGTTTTTTATGCCCAACACACTATTTGAGGGTTTCAAGTTTAAATTGTATTTTTGCTCCTTTCAAAATGGCCACTTATGAATAAGCTTGCCTACGCACTTATACTTTTTTTTCTACTGCAGTGTTATACAGCCTGTGCTTGGCACAAGGAAATTAGACTGCTTTACATGAGAACCTGATTACTTTACACAGGTTTAGGCACTGGTAGAGTAAGTCAATTGCCCAAAACTACAGGATGGTGATCCAAGGCTGGGATTCGAACCTGGTTCACCAGTTCCGAAGTTGGGAGCTGCAGCCATTAAATAGATTTGTATTATTTTAACAAATCCATTCAAGGATGGCCGCCACGGTTGTGCTCAAAGCCACAGCGCCATCTTTGAATAGGTTTGTTAAAATAATTGAACCACCCTCAGCCCCTGAAGGGTGTATTAAATAATGTGTTAATTGCAACTAAAGTTTTAATCCTGTGGTGGTTTGGTGGTGTTGGAAGGGCCCTTTACTTCTGGTTTGAGGCACATTATACCGTTTAAAGAAGTACATGGATTTCCAGATTCAGGTTACGAGAGAATACCCTGTCTTTTCCAGGCTAAACCTTCCTTTTTAAAACATATGTCACCCCTAAAAGTCGGCCCTAGACAGCCCATGGGAGGGGGGCGGGTACATTGTATTTAAAAAGTAGGCATGTGTTTTTAAGTTTTACATGTCCAGTAATGAACAACTCTTAAATTCATTTTTCATTAGTCTAAGGCCTAACTTTTCCACAGGACAACATTGGGTTACCTTATCACATTGAACCTTTGATTGGGAATAGGTAGAAACTATATGTGTGGTCTCAAATTAACTGTAATTTAAAATCCTCTTTAAAGGGAAATTTGGATTTTAGGTAATGATTCTGAAAATGCCACTTTGAGAAAGGTGTCATTTTCCTGTCCTACTTATTTGGCACCTGATGTCAGTGTCCTGGGTCATATGACCCTGCTGTAAGGCTGTATGTGTTCCTCTGAGACAGTAAGACAATAGGGTGTAGATGTGGGCAGGATAGTTGATTCTGGCAGGATGGGTGGGGGTGGATCTGTTCCCTACCCCACTTGCACTTCAAAGACACTTGCTACAGCACACACAAAGAAACCTATCACAAGTCTTTTGTGAATGAATGAATGAATGATTATTTGTAATGCGCAAACTTAACCCAAGGGCATCAAGGCGCAAACTAAAACATAAACTATAACTGGACAATTTACAGATACAAAAAAACGGACAGCAGAATAAAGATTCAGTGATAGGCCTGGGAGAAGAGCCAAGTCTTCAAGAGCTTCCGAAACGTATTCAGGGAAGGTTGGTTAGACAGCTCAGGGGGGAAGGTTGTTCCACAATTTCGGTGCCAGAGTGGAAAAGGCTCTTCCTCCCCATTTTGCTTTTTTAAATCTGGGAACCGACAACAGGTTTTTTGAGGAGGATCGGAGGGTTCTCTTGGGGGAGGCACCAGGCATACATTTTGAAACCTCAGAACAACTCTTCAGTACACTGATGGACCTACGGACATTACAGAGGAAGGACTGCCTTGTTTCCCAGAGGACTGCCCTGCTGCATGAAATTTCCATTGTTCCCCAGAGGGCGGTCCTGCTGCTGGAGGCCTTCCTTGTTCCCTAGAGGAGTGCCCTGCTGCTGGAGGCTTAACATGCTCTCTGCGAAGGAAGACTGGACCTGGTTCAATGATCCCAGGCTTCCTAAGTGAATCCAATGGTCAGTTGGCTGACCTCCTGTTTGACCACCAGGGACATAACAAGCTTCCAGAGACCTTCCTTGCAACTGCCCCACTGTCCAGCACCAACTGGACCTGCCTGAGCTCTGCTGGCCTCTGCTAGAGAGATTTTCTGATCCCCAAGAGGTGCCTCACCAGTGACTAGACTCTTGCCATGCATCAGTGTGCACTCTTCTTCAAGAAAAGAGAAATTATGAAGTTCTGGACTCTTCACGCTGGACTTTGAGACTAATGTTTTCAGATGAATTACATGCTCCCTGTATTCGGCCTGCAATCCATTACATCCGGCAGAGGCGGTTTCTGTTCTAGGGCACTGGGGCTACACCCCTCTACTTTTCAAAGTTATAATAAATTGCCTTGGTCTTCCAATGCTAAAACTCTCTGGCTGGGTGTCCCAGGTACGGAGCACGAGCAGGGCCTGGGTCAGGCAATGAAAGTCAGCCCACTGCGAATGTCTGGGCTTACCTTTTTACAGCCCCTGGATATTATAGGAGAGGGGGCTGCATCAAAGTCAGGTACATTGACAAGAGACGTCAGTAGTGTTGGTCGCACCATTGTGTAAGACTCAATCGTGGTTTCCAACACTGTTGGAATTGTCAGTGGACTTACCATTTCAACTATCTGTGTTTCCGATGCTCCTCCAGGACCCAGTGGGATCCCCTCATCCTCTGGTCCCTCAGAACCAGTTATCACTCATGGTTTGGACGTTCTCAGGAGACACGAGTGAATTGAGGGCGTTTCATCAGTGGCTGCCGAGTTTATACAACAAGCTTGGGCTCCATCCACCCGCAAACGATATTCTGCATCATGGCAGTGATGGGTGGGTTGGTGCCTTCAACGACAGGTGGATCCCATGAGATCTGATGTGAAGGAATCATTGAACTTTTTATCTGAATGTGCCGAATCAGGTCTTTCTTATAGGTCTGTTAATAATTTCAGGTCAGCTCTGTCGGCTGGACACAATCACATCAATGGTAAGCCTGTGGGGGTACATCCTCTAGTGTGTAAGTTGCTGAAGGGCATCAGAGTTGCTCGTCCGCCTCGTCCCAGATACACTACGTTATGGGATGTTTCTAAGATTTTGTCTTTAGCAGAGTCTTGACCAGATGACAAAGATTTATTGTTAAAACAATTATCTTCTAAACTTACTATGTTATTATGTTTAATCTCCTGTAAAATAGTTTCTAATGTGCACGCTTTAGATTTGGCAGGAAGGATGTTCTCTCCACAGGGTGTGTCTTTTATCATCTCTAGGAGGACTATGTCACACTCAGTGGAGTATCCTGCTTTTCCTCACAAGGCCAAAATATGTGTTTTAAAATGTTTGAAAGCATATGAGGAGCGCACATTGGTTCATACAGGATCCTTCACGACCGTATGCGTCATACCTCCGTTTGGCTTAGGAAAAACTACCTTCAATTTAATGGTGGTAAAACGGAGGTAATGTTCTGTCCGGGTAACACCCTACCTTGCCACCTACCACTGGAGTACAGACTTACATCGGAAGAAGAACCCCTGACTCCGGTTAAGGTGGTACCGAACCTTGGGGTTATGGTGGAGGATAACCTTCAGATGGAGGCCCAAGCCAACAAGACAATCAGTGTCTGTATGGTCCTCCTACGAATGCTGCGACAGGTGCTACCTTTTCTCCCGAGTGAGACTCACCCCCTGGTGGTCAGAAGTCTGATACTTAGTAGACTGGACTATTGTAATGCTCTGTATTTGGGAGCCCCGCAGTATATCATTCAGAGCTTACAAAGAGTCCAGTCTACAGCGTCTAAATTAGCCCTGAACTGGGAGCGTCGCTCTTCTACTTCGTTGGCTCTGAAAGAGCTACACTGGTTGCCAATTTGTGAAAGAATTCGCTTTAAATCTATGTGTATAGTGTTTAATGGACTACACAATTCAGGCCCAAGGCCGCTTTCTAACAGGTTTAACTGGTACCAGCTTAAGAGGACGCTTCGCTCCTCTTCGCTAAACCTAGCGGTGACGTCCAGATTTAAGCGATCAAGGATGGGAGGCCGGGCTTTTAGTGTGTCAGCAGCTCGACTCTGGAACGAGCTACCACTCCAGATTAGACAGTCTAACACATTGACCTCGTTTAGGAAAAGCTTAAAAACCTGGCTGTTTCCTAGAGGCAGCTAAGTCCAGTTCCTTTCTTTCTCTCTGACCATGTTACTGTAATGGGGGCTTTGTGCGACAATCTGAGCGCCAAGATACCCGTAGGGTGAAAGGTTTGCGCTATATAAGAAATAAATACATACATACATAGAGCAAATCCCTTGGGTCAATTGCTGTTGGCATTACAAAAATCTTTCCGTCCAGTTTCAGCGCACACCTTGGCACGTTGGGTCTGGTGGGTTATGTTTGAAGCACGGATTGACATTTCTGTTTATGGTGCGCACTCCAGCAGAGACGCTAAGGCATATATTTTTGGGTCTTGTTAAGAGGACATTTTGGTCTTCGAATTCAATGTTTAAAGTGTTTTTTCATAAACCTATTACGCAAGTTTCTTCTGTTGTTGTTGGTCAGCTTTGAACCTGCATAATCTGAGCCTCCGGTCCTGCCATAGAATATAAAATTCTCCAACTATCGTGACAAGAATTTTTGATTCTATTAAGGACACGGAAGTGAAGATTATCCCACTCATTGGGACAGGTAAGATGTCAACTGCCATGTTGTTAAAGGATTACCTATGCAATGTTTTTTTCACACCCGAGATATCAAACCTTTTGGGTTCCCTATTTTCAAACTTGTTTCTGTTTCAGGAACTGACTCCAAAAAGAATTAATGCAACGATGATCCATGGTATGGAACTCTCATCGTTGGAGGATAGCTGTCGTATCAAGGAATGTTGGGACCTGCTCTCTGTTGAGAGTTGGATCTGCTGTTGCTGCTCTCCGTTGAGAGCCAGTACTATTTTGTTTTTGGACATTTAAAAGACTGTTTTTGGCAAAGAAAGAGGTAGTCAAGATGGTGCCTCGTTATTTTGTATGCTAACCTCTGCTGTTATTGGTTAATGAAGGAGGCGTGGTTCAAAGCCTCATGGGAAACGTAGTTTACTGTAATGTTGACTTTTTTCTCATTGGCTGTTGTTGAATAGTAAAGAAATAGAGAAGCATGATCCTCACCTCCGTGTCCTTAATAGAATCTAAAGTTCTTGTCGCGATAGCTGGAAAATGTTGTATTCTGAGGGCCTGCCTGATGCCGTCATCGCTATATGTTTTGTCCCAGTTAAAGCTCTTGTTTTACAGTCCGTCTTCAGTGTTTACGTTAAGACAGAGCCTGCCCAGGAATGTATTGCCTTTGCACTGATGGCTGATGGAGCCAACGGGAGGGTATGTGATTGATTTAAATGAATGTATTTAACATAGTCAAAACATTTGTTAAGACAAATTGTCCATTATTCAGCACACGCACTCCATGCAGAGTGCAGACTGGAGATTTATAAAATGAGAGTTAGCTCCCCCCGAGGCAACAACGTATGTAGACTAGAGGTAATTATTATTACAGTGAGGTGTTTTTGCGATAATAGAAGTCCAACGTCATAGTACCTGTACGCAGTTGTATGTTTTTTATGTTCATATTTCATCTATGGGCTAGAAAGTAAACACTTGAACTGAATATAGAACCCTAAAGTCCAATTAACCATATAATGTGCCAGTGTAGTTAGTACCTCCTCCTAAGTACTTAAAATAGTTGGTTTCAAATGCACTATTTGTGGCTACGTGCAGAGTTGATTTAGCTGAAGTGGGACTCTCATTATACATCATAACTATTTTGGAGGTGACCAAATCAGTAAATTGATAGAACAATAATACTTCTGCCCCTTCTATTATTCTGTGCTCATAAACTGTCCATCATGGAATCTTCCTGCTTTTGATAAATTCTTGAGAGTTATCTCGCTGGAGAGTCACCTTACATTCACAGTACGGCATGCGTGTCTTTATCTCGAAGCGCAGCTACCTTTATCTTGCAGTTTTTTAAGTTTCTAATATGGGGCCTGACTCGTCATACATACACAGCCTTGCTTGCCTTTGATTTATCTTACCCTTGGCTGTCTACCGAGCAGTGTTTGTATGATGTCATTACCTTTTACTTAGAGTAGAACAACCTTTTTCATGAAACGTGTTAAACTGTATGTGTGATTGCATGTTTGCATGCATGCATATATGCATGAGTATGCCTCTGTGATTGAGTTCTTTTTCACGCTGCTGCTTGAACGGTATTCAAGGTTATAGGGATGAAATGGGAGCAGCTGCTTCCCGCGGTGTGAAGGGCGCTAGGGCAGGGCGATCTGGCGGGTAATGGTCTAGCTGCCTGGAAAAGATGATGGCAGAACTTGCAGCACCAGCTAAGTTAGTATACCCGGCAGAGGTAATATGGTCTGAAATAATCGTGTGCAGAACATGGATGGGTGCAATAAACCAAGGCGCTGTTGAAAAGTCCGGACGCAAATTGATAAGATGTTATAATCAAACTGCCCATTCTGGCGTATGGGGAACAGGTAGCCTTGCAATAGATAAAAATGAAAATGGCTGTAATTCACTGTCAGGACATGCCACACACAGTAAACAGACATAATATCGAATCCAAAATATCGTTTGGACAAAATATCGAGAAAAAAATATAGACTAGCCAAAATATCGACCAGACATAATATAGACTACAAAAATATCGAGTAATATCGATATTAATAGCCAAAATATCGAATCAAAAATATAGACTAGACATAATATCGACTAGATAGAATATAGACAAATAAAATCGAAAATAAGGTAGTTTTTAATATTTTTTAATAATTGTGTAATATAAATCTGTAGTGGGTTGTGGGTTTATAGGGGAATAGGGTGGGAAGTAATTTCATAATAATTAATTAATTATGTAAATTAATAATAATTGTTAATTATTAATTGGTAAATAATTAAAATATAATTGGTAATTAATTATAAATATTTAATTGATAAATAATTAATATTTAGTAAATTATTTTCAGTAGTGGGTTGTGAGTTTATAGGGGGATAGGGTGGCAAGTAATTTAATAATAATTAATTAATTATGTAAATTAATTAAAATTGTTAATTGTTAATTATTTAATAGTCATTTTAACCACTACGCTATCCAGCGCTTTCCCTACTGTTGCACCCACTGGAGTGGGAATAGTAATTTTAACCCCTACGCTATCCAACGCTTTCCCTACTGTTGCACCCACTGGAGTGGGAATAGTAATTTTAACCCCTACGCTATCCAACGCTTTCCCTACTGTTGCACCCACTGGAGTGGGAATAGTAATTTTAACCCCTACGCTATCCAACGCTTTCCCTACTGTTGCACCCACTGGAGTGTGAATAGTAATTTTAACCCCTACGCTATCCAACGCTTTCCCTACTGTTGCACCCACTGGAGAGGGAATAGTCATTTTTACCCCTACGCTATCCAACGCTTTCCCTACTGTTGCACCCACTGGATAGGAATAGTAATTTTAATCCCTCCGCTATTCAATGTTTTCCCTACTGTTGTACTCTTTGGAGTGGGAATAGTAATTTTTACCTCTACGCTATCCAGCGCTTTCCCTACTGTTGCACCCACTGGAGTGGGAATAGTAATTTTTACCCCTACGCTATCCAACACTTTCCCTACTGTTGCACCCACTGGAGTGGGAATAGTAATTTTTACCCCTACGCTATCCTGCGTTTTTCTACTGTTGAATTCACTATAGTTGTTACAATAAATTTTAACCATTTTGCTATGCTACGGTAAAAATATTATATATGTTTAGTTAATAATATGTATTTATATATATATATATGTATTTATTATTTTTGTTATATAATTTTTGTAATTTACATTAATTATTTATTAATATTACATTTATTTAATCATTTTAACTAAGTTTATATTAAATATATTTATTATTATAATAGTTTTAACTTAATTTAAAGACATATAAAAAACGATATTTTGACAGTCTATATTATCTACAGTCGATATTTTAGAGTCGATAATTTGTACTTACCTGTATGAAGATAGAAACTCGATATTTTGTCCCTCGATATTTTGTCATCGATATTTTTGTAACTCGATATTAATGGGCTCGATATTATTTCAGTGATCCGCCACACACATCAGGGCTTGTCCTACGTTATACCTAAAATGCCCCCTACCCTTGGGCCTACCATAGGGACTGGCAAGTGGGTGCACTTGCCCAGTCAACATGGCAGTACCAGACTGCACACAGGCTCTGCAATGACAGACCTGAGACACACTTTACAAGCTGCTCAGGTGGGTGGCACAATCAGTTCTTCAGGTCCACCAGCAACATTGGATTTACAAGCCCTGGGCACACGCAGTGCACCTTACTAGGGTCTGACAAGTAAACCAATCAAGCCAATCATGGAGTCACTAATCCATACATCAATTTACCATGGGGAGAGCATATGCACTTTAGCACTGATCAGCAGTGGTAAAGTGCCCAGAGTCATAAAACCAACAAAAACAGGTCAGACAAAATACAAAAGAAAGGCAAAAAGTTCAGTAATGACCTTTCAAAAAAGGCCAAGTCCAACAGACACCTCGAGCTAAGATGAGTGCTGTCATTAAATGTCTAACGCCTAACTGGGAGGACGATGTAGGATGTAAAATGACAAGGATGATTATGAATGACCAAAAGATGAGAGATGTATAAACCATGTTTTAATAAACTGCGGCCTTTCTAGGCACCATACCATGTCGTCACTGGAATGTTTGATGGGGAAAGGGACGCAGTTGTGCAGGGTGCAAAGAAGGGGGGCCGGGGGGGACTCGTCCCTGGGAGGTGTTAATGTCTAGTTGGATAAAAGTTCCAAGCACACCTGTTAACGAATTCGCAACAGACTTTGTTGCAGTGTCTGTGATACATGAAGAACACTAGCTGCTTCCTGTCTGCAGATAGATTAGTGATGCCCCCTCCACACACTTACCCTGGCTGCTGCCTTGGGGCTGGGCTGGGCTGGGCCAGGCCTGAATCTCCTCACCTGCTGCAGGGACTGATCACCATCCATGACCACGTGAGCGCAGAGCATCTCTTGTCTGTCTTTTACTTCAACGACGACTCATGTAGAAGATAAAAGACAGATAGTGGGGTTTAGTTCGGTCCGTCCGACTTGGAGTGCAAGTGGTGCAGCCACTTGCACTCCACACTAATGATTACAAAAAAGTGATGGATGGAATGGTTGAATTTATCGCCCTCTACGCAGGAACAACAACCAAGCTCCTGAGACGGCAGCAACGCATCCAGAACGCCTCGGCACGACTGATCCTCGACGTCTCCCGACGCAGCCACATTACACCCCACCTGAGAGACCTGCACTGGCTCCCCATCAAGAGGATCACCTTCAAACTCCTCATCCACGCACACAAAGCCCTACACAGCACCTGACCAGCATACCTCAACGACCGTCTCAGCTTCTACACCCCCACCCGCAGCCTCCGCTCCGCCAACCTCGACCTCGCCACAGTTCCACGCATCCAGAAAACCACCACCAGTGGCAGATCCTTCTCCTACCTCGCCGCCAAGACCTGGAACACTCTCCCTACCAGCCTACGACAGACTCAGGACCTGCTGGCCTTCATAAGACTCTTCAAGACCTGGCTGTTTGATCAGTAGCCCACCCCCCCAGCGCCTTGAGACCCTCACGGGTATGTAGCGCGCTTTAGAAATGCATTGATTGATTGATTGTCTACTCCCAGTCGCATCCCAGTCCATGGTTATTCTGCACACCATGCCACCTCAGTTTAGACCCAGCCTTGTAAATCACTCTTGACACCAGTCCAATGGGAAGAGTCCAGCCCAAGCTGCCAGACCAGGTCCTCCCTGAACTGAAACACAAGCAACCCAGGACCAGATTTGACCTAACGAGGGCTCAAGAGTCAAACACAGCTTGGTTCTAGTGACACAGTGTGCAGGTGACCCACGTTTAGGCATATCCATCACACTTAGTGCAATACACCTAGGACATGTTTCTCTCTAGTTAGTGCTCATCACCCAGGTGTACCTTGAGGTTAATTCAGGCAGTTCTCTTGCTGAAATGTGTTCTCCATGACGGGTGGGGGAGGGTCACCCGCCCATTCTGTCCACCCGGGTCGGCTCCGCATACCATAGCAAAACCCATCCTCTCCCCTGTCCTGCCTTGTTGCTTGTTCGCTGAGCAACTGGGACAGAATTGGTGCTGCTCCTGAGTGTGTGAGTGAATGTCCCAGTTCTGGGCACTGCATTGTGAGAGTCATGTGAAGGACTTAGCTCTGGGATATCAGTGAAGTGGGCAGGTGCCTACAGGTGTGCATCGCGAGAGTCCTGTAAATGGCTCAGCACTTGAATATCAGTGCACTGCACAGGCTCCAACTGAAGTCTGTTATGAGAGTCCTGTGAGTGGTGAGCTCTGGGATATCAGTGCCCTGGGCCGGCCCTTACAGAAATTTACTGTGAGAGTAATGTGAAAGCTCAGTCCTGGGATATCACTGCACTTGGCCTGTCCTCACAGAAGTGTATTGTGCGAGCCCTTTAAATCTTACCCAAAATAAGTGCATGGGGGCAAACACCTTTAATACATGCTTTACTTTCTTTTTATATCAGACCTTGCTCCATTTTGTAAAACTACACAGTAACAAGCAATGCATTAAACATATATGGGCACATGCAGACTAGTGACCCTTTACATTTAGTAGGGTGATACATTTCTTAATACCCATCAGTGGCTTTGGCCTCTTCATACAGACACTTCTTTTTAGCAAAATATTAACTTCCTGATAAAGAAGATCTGTATTTATCCAGGTCCAGAGCAGTGCCAGAAATAAGAACAGGGAAACGAAAGCCATGCAGTGCGTCAGGAGCAAGAAACGAAACCGTCCTGTGAGGCAGATCAGACCCCACCAATCACAAGCTGCAGGAACTTTGGTCAATCAAACTAATATAAACAGTTACTAAAAAGCAAACCAGTACATCTATATGTCTGTACCTTCCCTCTCCTCTCCCTTTCAACATAAAACATGACACCCATGCAATTATAGACAGTTCTGGCTTGTGAGTCCATCTGTTCCCTGCTAGGTCAACCTTCCAATCATTCCTCAGCTGTCCTGGCCTCCCAGTCTTAACTCCCTGGACCTCCAGTCTTGATTCCCTGGACCTCCCAGTCCTACCTCCCTGGACCTCCAGCCTTAACTCCCTGGGCATCAAGTCTTAACTCCCTGGACCTCCAGTCTTACCTCCCTGGACCTCCCAGTCTTGACTCCCTGGACCTCCAGTCTTAACTCCCTGGACCTCCAGTCTTCACTCCCTGGACCTCCAGTCTTGATTCCCCGGACCTCCAGTCTTAACTCCCTGGACCTCAAGTCTTACCTCCCTGGACCTCCCAGTCTTGACTCCCTGGACCTCCAGTCTTAACTCCCTGGACCTCCAGTCTTCACTCCCTGGACCTCCAGTCTTGATTCCCCGGACCTCCAGTCTTGACTCCCTGGACCTCCAGTTTTAACTCCCGGGACCTCCAGTCTTAACTCCCTGGACCTGAAGTCTTAACTTCCTGGACCTCCAGTCTTAACTCCCTGGTCCTCCAGTCTTAACTCCCTGGTCCTACAGTCTTCACTCCCTGGACCTCCAGTCTTAACCTCCTGGACCACCACTCCTTGACACCCTGTTGGATTTGTGGAGACGCGTGCAGGGTTGGAAACACTGCTGGATCTGTGGAGACGCATGCAGGGGAGGAGACACTGCTGGATCTGTGGAGACGCATGCAGGGGTGGAGATACTGCTGGGTCTGTTGAGATGCATGCAGGGGTGCAGACCCTGCTGGATCTGTGGAGACGCATGCAGAGGTAGTGACCCTGCTTGATCTGTGGAGACGTATACAGTGGTGGATACTCTGCTGGATCTGGGGAGACTCATGCACAGGTACAGACACTGCTGGATCTGTGTAGACAAGTGGAAAGGGGGAAACCCAGCTGGTTCTGTGGAGATGCATGCAGGGGTGGAGACCCCGCTGGATCTGTGGAGACGCATGCAGAGGTGGAGACCCTGCTGGATCTTTGGAGGCGCATACAGTGGTGGATACTCTGCTGGATCTGGGGAGACTCATGCACAGGTACAGACTCTGCTGGATCTGTGTAGACACGTGGAAAGGGGGAAACCCAGCTGGTTCTGTGGAGATGCATGCATGGTTGGAGACCCTGCTGGATCAGTGGAGATGCATGCAGGGGTAGAGACCCTGCTGGTTCTGTGGAGATGCATGCATGGTTGGAGACCCTGCTGGATCAGTGGAGATGCATGCAGGGGTGGAGACCCTGCTGGATTAGTGGAGATGCATGCAGGGTTGGAGACCCTGCTGGATCTGTGGAGAGGCATGCAGGGGTGGAGACCCCGCTGGATCTGTGGAGAGGCATGCAGGGGTGGAGACCCCGCTGGATCTGTGGAGACGCACGCAGAGGTGGAGACCCTGCTGAATCTGTGGAGACGTATGCAGGGGTGGAGACCCTGCTGGATCTGTGGAGAGGCATAGAGGGGTGGAGACCCTGCAGGATCTGTGGAGAAGCATGCAGGGGTGGAGACCCTGCTGGATCTGTGGAGGCACATGAAGAGGTGGAGACCCTGCTGTATCTGTGGAGATGCATGCAGGGGTGGAGACCCTGCTGGATTAGTGGAGATGCATGCAGGGTTGGAGACCCTGCTGGATCTGTGGAGAGGCATGCAGGGGTGGAGACCCCGCTGGATCTGTGGAGACGCACGCAGAGGTGGAGACCCTGCTGAATCTGTGGAGACGTATGCAGGGGTGGAGACCCTGCTGGATCTGTGGAGAGGCATACAGAGGTGGAGACCCTGCTGGATCTGTGGAGAAGCATGCAGGGGTGGAGACCCTGCTGGATCTGTGGAGGCGCATGAAGAGGTGGAGACCCTGCTGGATCTGTGGAGACGCATGCAGAGTTGGAGACCCTGCTGGATCTGTTAAGACGCATGCAGGGGTGGAGACCCTGCTGGATCTGTGGAGAGGCATGCAGGGGTGGAGACCCTGCTGGATCTGTGGAGACGCACGCAGAGGTGGAGACCCTGCTGAATCTGTGGAGACGTATGCAGGGGTGGAGACCCTGCTGGATCTGTGGAGAGGCATAGAGGGGTGGAGACCCTGCAGGATCTGTGGAGAAGCATGCAGGGGTGGAGACCCTGCTGGATCTGTGGAGGCACATGAAGAGGTGGAGACCCTGCTGTATCTGTGGAGATGCATGCAGGGGTGGAGACCCTGCTGGATTAGTGGAGATGCATGCAGGGTTGGAGACCCTGCTGGATCTGTGGAGAGGCATGCAGGGGTGGAGACCCCGCTGGATCTGTGGAGACGCACGCAGAGGTGGAGACCCTGCTGAATCTGTGGAGACGTATGCAGGGGTGGAGACCCTGCTGGATCTGTGGAGAGGCATACAGAGGTGGAGACCCTGCTGGATCTGTGGAGAAGCATGCAGGGGTGGAGACCCTGCTGGATCTGTGGAGGCGCATGAAGAGGTGGAGACCCTGCTGGATCTGTGGAGACGCATGCAGAGTTGGAGACCCTGCTGGATCTGTTAAGACGCATGCAGGGGTGGAGACCCTGCTGGATCTGTGGAGAGGCATGCAGGGGTGGAGACCCTGCTGGATCTGTGGAGGCGCATGAAGAGGTGGAGACCCTGCTGGATCTGTGGAGACACATGCAGGGGTGGAGACCCTGCTGGATCTGTGGAGATGCTTGCAGGAGTTGAGAACCCGCTGGAACTAGGAAGACGCATGCAGGGGTGGAGACCCCGCTGGATCTGGTACAGACACTGCTGGATCTGTGTAGACACGTGGAAAGGGGGAAACCCAGCTGGTTCTGTGGAGATGCATGCAGGGGTGGAGACCCCGCTGGATCTGTGGAGACGCATGCAGAGGTGGAGACCCTGCTGGATCTTTGGAGGCGCATACAGTGGTGGATACTCCGCTGGATCTGGGGAGACTCATGCACAGGTACAGACACTGCTGGATCTGTGTAGACAAGTGGAAAGGGGGAAACCCAGCTGGTTCTGTGGAGATGCATGCAGGGTTGAAGACCCTGCTGGATCAGTGGAGATGCAAGCAGGGGTGGAGACCCTGCTGGATCTGTGAAGATGCATGCAGGGGTGGAGACCCTGCTGGATCTGTGGAGATGCATGCAGGGGTGGAGACCCTGCTGGATTAGTGGAGATGCATGCAGGGGTGGAGACCCTGCTGGATCTGTGGAGAGGCATGCAGGGGTGGAGACCCTGCTGGATCTGTGAAGATGCATGCAGGGGTGGAGACCCTGCTGGATCTGTGGAGATGCATGCAGGGGTGGAGACCCTGCTGGATTAGTGGAGATGCATGCAGGGGTGGAGACCCTGCTGGATCTGTGGAGAGGCATGCAGGGGTGGAGACCCTGCTGGATCTGTGGAGAGGCATGCAGGGGTGGAGACCCTGCTGGATCTGTGAAGATGCATGCAGGGGTGGAGACCCTGCTGGATCTGTGGAGATGCAAGCAGGGGTGGAGACCCTGCTGGATCTGTGAAGATGCATGCAGGGGTGGAGACCCTGCTGGATCTGTGAAGATGCATGCAGGGGTGGAGACCCTGCTGGATCTGTGGAGATGCATGCAGGGGTGGAGACCCTGCTGGATTAGTGGAGATGCATGCAGGGGTGGAGACCCTGCTGGATCTGTGGAGAGGCATGCAGGGGTGGAGACCCTGCTGGATCTGTGAAGATGCATGCAGGGGTGGTGGCCCTGCTGGATCTGTGGAGACGCATGCAGGGGTGGATACTCCGCTGGATCTGGGGAGACTCATGCACAGGTACAGACACTGCTGGATCTGTGTAGACAAGTGGAAAGGGGGAAACCCAGCTGGTTCTGTGGAGATGCATGCAGGGTTGGAGACCCTGCTGGATCAGTGGAGATGCATGCAGGGGTGGAGACCCTGCTGGATCTGTGGAGATGCATGCAGGGGTGGAGACCCTGCTGGATTAGTGGAGATGCATGCAGGGGTGGAGACCCTGCTGGATCTGAGGAGAGGCATGCAGGGGTGGAGACCCTGCTGGATCTGTGAAGATGCATGCAGGGGTGGTGGCCCTGCTGGATCTGTGGAGACGCATGCAGGGGTGGTGGCCCTGCTGGATCTTTGGAGGCGCATACAGTGGTGGATACTCCGCTGGATCTGGGGAGACTCATGCACAGGTACAGACACTGCTGGATCTGTGTAGACAAGTGGAAAGGGGGAAACCCAGCTGGTTCTGTGGAGATGCATGCAGGGTTGGAGACCCTGCTGGATCAGTGGAGATGCAAGCAGGGGTGGAGACCCTGCTGGATCTGTGAAGATGCATGCAGGGGTGGAGACCCTGCTGGATCTGTGGAGATGCATGCAGGGGTGGAGACCCTGCTGGATCTGTGGAGAGGCATGCAGGGGTGGAGACCCTGCTGGATCTGTGGAGGCACATGCAGAGGTGGAGACCCTGCTGGATCTGTGGAGATGCATGCAGGGGTGGAGACCCTGCTGGATTAGTGGAGATGCATGCAGAGTTGGAGATCCTGCTGGATCTGTGGAGACGCATGCAGGGGTGGAGACCCTGCTGGATCTGTGGAGAGGCATGCAGAGTTGGAGACCCTGCTGGATCTGTGGAGACGCGTGCAGAGGTGAAGACCCTGCTGGATCTGTGGAGAAGCATGCAGGGGTGGTGGCCCTGCTGGATCTGTGGAGACGCATGCAGGGGTGGTGGCCCTGCTGGATCTGTGGAGAGGCATGCAGGGGTGGAGACCCTGCTGGATCTGTGGAGAGGCATGCAGGGGCGGAGACCCTGCTGGATCTGTGGAGAGGCATGCAGGGGTGGAGACCCTGCTGGATCTGTGGAGAGGCATGCAGGGGTGGAGACCCTGCTGGATCTGTGGAAACACATGCAGGGGTGGTGGCCCTGCTGGATCTGTGGAGACGTATACAGTGGTGGATACTCTGCTGGATCTGGGGAGACTCATGCACAGGTACAGACACTGCTGGATCTGTGTAGACAAGTGGAAAGAGGGAAACCCAGCTGGTTCTGTGGAGATGCATGCAGGGGTGGAGACCCTGCTGGATTAGTGGAGATGCATGCAGGGGTGGAGACCCTGCTGGATTAGTGGAGATGCATGCAGGGTTGGAGACCCTGCTGGATCTGTGGAGAGGCATGCAGGGGTGGAGACCCTGCTGGATTAGTGGAGATGCATGCAGGGGTAGAGATACTGCTGGGTCTATTGAGATGCATGCAGGGGTGGAGACCCTGCTGGATTAGTGGAGATGCATGCAGGGTTGGAGACCCTGCTGGATCTGTGGAGATGCATGCAGGGTTGGAGACCCTGCTGGATTAGTGGAGATGCATGCAGGGTTGGAGACCCTGCTGGATCTTTGGAGGCGCATGCAGGGGTGGAGACCCTGCTGGATCTGTGGAGATACTGCTTGATCAGTGGAGATGCATACAGGGGTGGAGACCCTGCTGGTTCTGTGGAGATGCATGCATGGTTGGAGACCCTGCTGGATCAGTGGAGATGCATGCAGGGGTGGAGACCCTGCTGGATTAGTGGAGATGCATGCAGGGGTGGAGACCCTGCTGGATTAGTGGAGATGCATGCAGGGGTGGAGACCCTGCTGGATCTGTGGAGAGGCATGCAGGGGTGGAGACCCTGCTGGATTAGTGGAGATGCATGCAGGGGTGGAGACCCTGCTGGATTAGTGGAGATGCATGCAGGGTTGGAGACCCTGCTGGTTCTGTGGAGATGCATGCATGGTTGAAGACCCTGCTGGATCAGTGGAGATGCATGCCGGGGTGGATACCCTGCTGGATCTGTGGAGATACTGCTGGATCTGTGGAGATGCATGCAGGAGTTGAGAACCCGCTGGAACTAGGAAGACGCATGCAGTGGTGGAGACCCCGCTGGATCTGTGGAGACGCACGCAGAGGTGGAGACCCTGCTGAATCTGTGGAGACGTATGCAGGGGTGGAGACCCTGCTGTGCTGGATCTGTGGAGACTCACGCAGAGGTGGAGACCCTGCTGGATCTGTGGAGACGCATGCAGGGGTGGAGACACTGCTGGATCTGTGGAGAGGCATACAGAGGTGGAGACCCTGCTGGATCTGTGGAGAAGCATGCAGGGATGGAGACCCTGCTGGATCTGTGGAGGCACATGAAGAGGTGGAGACCCTGCTGTATCTGTGGAGATGCATGCCGGGGTGGAGACCCTGCTGGATCTGTGGAGGCACATGAAGAGGTGGAGATCCTGCTGTATCTGTGGAGATGCATGCCTGGGTGGAGACCCTGCTGGATCTGTGGAGATGCATGCCTGGGTGGAGACCCTGCTGGATTTGTGGAGACGCATGCAGGGGTGGAGACCCTGCTGGATCTGTGGAGATGCTTGCAGGAGTTGAGAACCCGCTGGAACTAGGAAGACGCATGCAGGGGTGGAGACCCCGCTGGATCTGTGGAGACACATGAAAATGTGGAAACCCTGCTGGATCTATGTAAGGGAACAGTTTCTTTCTCCTCAGGGTAAGATTGCACTGGCCCTGGAGATCCCCAATCTTCTACCTCTGATGCCAACCCATAGAATCTCTACCATTGTGAACGAGAGAAAGCGTCAAGAAAACAATTTTACACATTCACTATCGGCTCCTTAAGTTCCCGGCCCGTCACAGAGACAGCAAAATCAACAACCACAATACTTTTGAGTAAGCATGTGCCTTTTGATCAGTTTTTAGGAAACTGTCTTTTGTTATTGATCTGTTGACTATTGCTGTTTCTGCCTCATTGTCAACTGCAAGCTTCACTCTCTTGTTAGCAAATTCTTCACCCAGAAATGCACTGCTACAAAAACCAGAAAATCTCTTGAAAAGGCTGGAGTGAACTTTATTATCTCCCAGCTCCCTGGCCGGTCTTCCGTGCACCAATACAGTCGCATACTGCGGCTGCAGCAGGGTCGTATGGTATTCACAAGGAGTCCACCCAATCTCCCTCAAAGTCCTGCAGCGTGTGGAGGTCTCATCTGATCTTACTCTGCTGTGAGGTATTGTCATAGCTGATCCAACTTTCAGAGCAAAATTTTCTCCCAGACAAAATCACAACACATAATTGTATTTTCCTTATCTTCAATTGTTACCTCCCTTCAGCCTCGTCACCAGTTAGGTGTGGGTCGGGGATATCAAAGGTAGAATATAGAAGGGTCACAAAGTTGTGACCAGAATATCAAGGGACAAAATATCGAAAGGTAAGTTTGTGTAGATTTTCTTCACCTAACTACACCTATACATGCATCAGCGATTTCTATATTCTCAAAGCACATAGACGAGGAATTAAAAATACTATATCCATACCTCCCTTTGTGCCCTTACCTCTTTGATATTTTGTCTGTCGATTTTCTGGTCTAGATGATGCAGTTCTTTTGTATTCTGTCTTTCATGTTCCCTACAACAGTCACACCAGGGCATCAATTTTTTCTATTTTGGCACCCAAACCTCTATTCCATTAGGACTAAAAAGTAAATTTGTCAGTCGAACCCTCAGTGAGAATGGTACCCCAAGATCCAGAGGCGCAGCAAAAGGGCGGGGGCACCATGCTGGTATGGCAAATTCATGGATGATGGAAGTGGGTGCAGCCTATTGGAATGAACATGTGCTTTGCTTTAAGGAAAACGTTTTCAAATGTATTAATGTCCATAGAAACCCACAGTACACACTAACAGACATACTCAGATAAACTTGTTAGTGATTTAGTAGGATGGTATGTTTTAGAAAATCCATCAGTAGCTCTGGCCTCATTGTACAATAACATGTTTTATCTAAGGTTAATATTAACTTGCTGATAAAGAGCATCTGTAGTCAGCGAGGAGCAGTGCCAGGAATGAGCTCAAGGGAGTGAGAGCCAGGCAGGGTGCCAGAAGCAAGAAACAAAACTGCTCTTTGAGGTACAAAAGGGCTTGCTATTCACAAATACCCTTGGCCTTTCAGTTGTAAATGTAGTTATCCTGAGCAGGAAAACTATTCTGCAAGAAAGTCTGTACACAATAACAATAACACATCATATTCTGTCCTTTACACTTTGGGCGCTGGGACAGGAATGTCCCCTGTCTGGTGTACAGTCATGTTCCCTTCCCTGAGTGCCCGGCTGTGAGTATCTGGTATCCTGGTTTTTCACTCTAATCCAGTCTTTGTGCCATGGTCTAGGCCCGTCCCCCACATGCAAAAAGAACAATTGATGGACAGAATGCAGAAGAATGTCATACATTCACCCCAGTACAGGGCTCTGGGCCTAAATCCATTGTTTTTTTGCTCTCCATGCCATTCCAGTTTGAACCCAGCCATATGCAAATCAGTCTCGACCCTGTCCCCCACAGAGTAAGGTCCTGGATATGTTCTGTGATGTAAAACTCTAGGTGACAGAACAGGCCCAGGACCTTACTCACCCCATACTCCTTCAATGACTGACAGAAAACTACTGTCCCTGTCCTGGGTTTAGAACAAGGAGTGGTGGTGGCAGTGTGCAGGGATTTGTGAATACATGGTTATGTCCAGACCTTTTATCTGTGTCACTAGTGTAGAGAAGTTCAGAGCCACTCGTGTAAAGTACCACTTCGATGCACTTGTCCGACTCCTAGCCATAAAATCCCAAGTGTATGTCGTGTGTTAAGGTGAATGTAACCTGTGTGGTTTGTGCATCATGGTTGTGACTGAAGCAGAGCAATGGAGCTCTGGGGGTTCCATTTTGGATAGTCCAGGCCTGGCCGGGTGCACAAGATGGGGGTGAGACTGTTTTCCCAGACAGGGGACGTGTATTGCTGCCCTTCCTGAATCTGGAGAGAGGCGATCTAGACACTGAAGTGAGAGATAAGGAGACAAGTTTCTTTTTATCAGTTAAATTAGGCCTTCGCTTGTGCCAGTATTAGCTGATTGGCCTTCCTAAACACTGTGATTCAAATGTCTGACAAAATATCGATAACACAAATATCGATATATAAAAATATCGGAACAAAAATATCGAAGTCAAAAATATAGGAATCCTATCCCTAACAAGGTAAGTACAAATATATCGAAAATAAAATATAGAATGACAAAAATATCGTTTTTTGTAAAATATCGTTTTTTTTAATATAATAAAAATGTAATATTAACAAAATAATACTTATAAATGTAATAAACATATTTAAAAATGTACTATAATATTTAAAATTAATACATAATGTAATACAAATTAATATTAATAAATATATACAGCATAATATATTTTTCATTAATAATAACTCTAAATTATTTATTTTCATAACTTATAAACAAATAAAAATGTAATAAATTACTAATACATTTATTTACATAAAATATTCACATAAATAACAATTAATAACAACACAATACTAATAAAAAAGCAAAATACATTTTAGATAGTGTATGAGTAAAAATTACTATTCCCACTCCAGAGAGTGCAACAGTAGGGAAAGTGTTGGATAGCGTAGGGGTAACAATTACTATTCCAACTCCAGAGAGTGCAACAGTAGGGAAAGTGTTGGATAGCGTAGGGGTAAAAATTACTATTCCCACTCCAGAGAGTGCAACAGTAGGGAAAGTGTTGGATAGCGTAGGGGTAACAATTACTATTCCAACTCCAGAGAGTGCAACAGTCGGGAAAGTGTTGTATAGTGTAGGATTAAAAATTACTATTCCAACTCCAGAGAGTGCAACAGTAGGGAAAGTGTTGGATAGCGTAGGGGTAACAATTACTATTCCAACTCCACAGAGTGCAACAGTAGGGAAAGTGTTGGATAGCGTAGGGGTAACAAATACTATTCCAACTCCAGAGAGTACAACAGTAGGGAAAGTGTTGGATAGCGTAGGGGTAACAATTACTATTCCAACTCCACAGAGTGCAACAGTAGGGAAAGTGTTGGATAGCGTAGGGGTAACAAATACTATTCCCACTCCAGAGAGTGCAACAGTAGGGAAAGTGTTTGATAGCGTAGGGGTAACAATTACTATTCTAACTCCAGAGAGTGCAACAGTAGGGAAAGTGTTGGATAGCGTAGGGTTAAAAATTACTATTCCAACTCCAGAGAGTGCAACAGTAGGGAAAGTGTTGGATAGCGTAGGGGTAACAATTACTATTCCAACTCCAGAGAGTGCAACAGTAGGGAAAGTGTTGGATAGCGTAGGGGTAAAAATTACTATTCCCACTCCTGAGAGTGCAACAGTAGGGAAAGTGTTGGATAGCGTAGGGGTAACAATTACTATTCCAACTCCAGAGAGTGCAACAGTAGGGAAAGTGTTGGATAGCGTACGATTAAAAATTACTATTCCAACTCCAGAGAGTGCAACAGTAGGGAAAGTGTTGGATAGCGTAGGGGTAACAATTACTATTCCAACTCCAGAGCGTGCAACAGTAGGGAAAGTGTTGGATAGCGTAGGGGTAACAATTACTATTCCCACTCCAGAGAGTGCAACAGTAGGGAAAGTGTTGGATAGCGTAGGGGTTTAAATTACATACTTATAATTTTTTTTTTCTTTTTAATAATACAAATATGATCTATTAAATAAACATAAAACATTTACAATACATATACATGATTATTAAAAACATGATTAGCAAAATATATATAACCTAAAAAAATGATGAAATACATACCATTTTATAATATTTAATTACCAATTAATAAATAATTAACAATTATAAAATTAACTTAACAATTATGTTTAATTCATTATTACTTAATTACATTAAAATTAGTTCCCACCATATTCCCCTATAAACACACAACCCACAACAGAACACATCTATCAATTAATTAATTATTTAAAATTAATTACCAATTAATTAAATTTATTTACCAATGAATACAAATTAATGTATGCTTCCTACTAATTAATAATTTATTCTACATAATGAAATTACTTCCCACCCTATTTCCCTATAAACCCATAACCCGCTACAGAACATATTTATCAATTAATCAATTAATTAAAATTAATTAAAAATAATTCTCAATTAATTAATTAATAATTCCTACTAATTAATAATTAATTTAACATAATTAAATTACTTCCCACCCTATTCCCCTATAAACCCATAACCCGCTACAGAACATATTTATCAATTATTCAATTAATTAAAATTAATTAAAAATAATTCTCAATTAATTAATTAATAATTCCTACTAATTTATAATTAATTTAACATAATTATATTACTTCCCACTCTATTCCCCTATAAACCCACAACCCGCTACAGTACTAAAAGACAATATTTAATTAAATTACATTAAAAATAAATAATAAAACATAATAAATACAATATGATATACACACAATTTATTTAAAAATCGATATTAGTAACATCGAAATTATTTACCTAGATATTACTGACATCGATATTTAAAACTTCGATATTACTAATATCGATATTAAGACTGTCGATATTACTTACCTTCTATATTATGTCCCATCGATATTTAAACTTCGATATAATTGTATATCGAAATTTAAAACTCGATATTTTGTCTTTGTACCGGTGGTAGGGGCAAAAGGTGGCACGGTAGACTTCTTTTTAAGGGAATGGGATCCTTTATGTGATGCTCATCCTTATCTTGGCCTGATAACTCTTTCAATTTGACTGATGACAGCCAGGAACAGCAAGCTGCTATGTATTTGTGCCTCTGTTGTGGGTGCTCCAGGCTGGAGACTACCCTGATGCAAGGGGCATCAAGGCTGTGTCTGGAGAGCAGCCTGGAAAGGATACTTGAAAGGAGAACCACTCCAAAACAGCTTTGAAAGTGCAAACAGTGAATCCACCTCTGCCTGCTTTTGGTGTATATATGTGGACCACACTTGTTGTCCCTGTTCCAAGTCATCTATGGCCATGGAAGGGGGTGCTCCACTGAGAACTGAGGGGGCTCCTGTGTAGCTGGAGCAGGTGTTAATGTTAATGTTAAATGGGGTGCTTCTATAGCGCACAGCTCTTCCTGAGCGAAAGCTTCCCAGTAGTGAGAGGACATCACCTGAGTCTACCCCTTGCTGGAGGAGCTGCACACCTGAACTGAAGCGCCTAGACGCCTGCCTGCCCGCCTGCTGAGAGAATGAAGGAGCCTGCCAACGCTGGAAGAATACTGACTGTCCAGGAGGTGTGAGGTACAGCATGCAAGAAGGGAAAGCTCAGGTGCATCTGAATGAATCCCGGTGTCACCAACATACACGGGGATAAAGTCAGCACATTTCACTGAGGCCGGAGCAGGCTCAGTAATAGCTTCTGGATGGGAAACAACCTTTACATCGTGGACATTACACTGCAATACCTTCACAATGTGGTCCTTACAACGACCGCATTATTACCACGTCATTACATTAACTTGCAGTAGATGGCGATCTAACATAAGGAATAGTATAGTGTGCTATTCCAACACCTTCCCTACTGTTGCCTAGGCTAGATTCGGAATAGTAAATTATACATGCCTAATGATACGGCGCCATATACTGCAAGTCGATGTAATGACTTGCGTAGTAATGGCAATGCGTGGTAATTGTAACAACCGCATTGTGAAGGCATGCGATGGAATGACTCGCGTTAAAGAGTCATATTCCACCAAGGTACATTTAAGAGGTGTGCATATTTCATTGAGGTATGGGAGGAAGAGAGGGTTACAGGTCCGCTATGTCTTTGAGGGCAATTTTAAAAGTGCGGTGAGAGAAGATACTTGTAATAGGGGAGTCACATCCAGTGGTGGGGTGCAGCAAGATGGAATGAACAGAACCGTGAGGATGCACATCCGGGTCTGGAGGGGACAAGAAGTTATAGGGTTGTTGATGGAAGGTTTTGCTACAGTACATATCTGGTGGCTGTCTGGGGTAGATAGTTCTCCTGTCCTTACTGCAAGTCCTGTACACCGTCCTGTGCAGTCTGCTTGCACCCACACCCTCCGACATACATGCACTCATCCAGGCAGTTCAACACTGTCTCAGACATGGACTTCATCATGACCGCAAACTCCAGGAACAAGAACTGTGGTGCAAGTGAGCAATCCATCGGAATTGATGTCCATGAAAATATGATATTTGATTTGTGTTACAATTTGGTAATTGCAATCTGTTTTTTATTTATTTGACTTTATACCCCACCTGCTGTATCTACTACACCCCTTCCCCGGGTTATTGGCTTTGTCTGTGAATCCAATACTAGATTTCGTGGACCAATCAATACATATGGATTGCTCACAGTCATCCCTGTGTTTCTTCCTCTCTGTGGCACCCTCCCCCTTGTCTCTCTTCTCTTTCTTCACTTTAGGACTCCGGTTCCCAAGCCCTTCCACATCTACTGCTGCTCCATAGGAGGGTTGTATAATGTCACAAGGACACCTCTGTGTTATATGAACAGAGTCCACTGTGGGGGCCTTTGTGTCAAGCTGGAATCCTATTGTGGGGGAAACCCACACTCAATGTATTATTTACCAGCCTAATTATGGTAAGTTCTCCTTTGGGGTGCATAAAACAGACAATGAGGCTGAAATAGTTTCAAATCCAAATGACAGTGTAACTCATAAAAAGTGCACACAACGCAATGCTTAAGTGTGTGCATGAACATTAAAATATGACAGAGATGGCCCCCTTCGCCAATTCATCACCAGTGTTATAAAGAAGATGAACTCTGAGGCAAGGTAAGTTCAAACGTCTTTATTCTGTCATCCACTCTCTGCAACTGACAACACATCCAACATTCCAAAGTGAGCTCTAGAGGAACATTCCAAGAGGCAGGAAGGGGCGGGGAGAGTGGGGAGATACCAAGTGGGAAGGAGAGAAAGAAAACACACAGAGGAGGGTGCAGGGGAAAAGAGAAGAGAGATTACAACAAAATGCTTGCTGGTTCTTATGCCAAGTTGTTCAAATATACATGTGTGTATAACATAGCAGTGAGGATTATAAATAATTCAAAGGAGATGTATGGCGACGTTTCAACCCCTTGTAAGTGAAAGGGCCTCCTCAGGACAAAGTCCCATGGCTCAATATTTGCACATGTCGGGAGACAGAAACCAGACCAAACATCTGTCTGCATTGGAAACACATCTGCCTGTGGACTATATGATGTGTGTTTTCTCAAAAGACTCACCGATATATGACAAGGCGGGGTATGTGCGGAGCAGCAATATCACTGTATGTCCACCGCACAAACGCTGGAAGTCTATCAACGGGGTGGTCTTATCGCCTGTGGAAGAAAGAGTCTCCTATTTCAAACGCACGTGCCACCACCCGAGGGGGGCCTCGTGCTTCCATTTCTTTCTCTCATTGGGTGGTCCTCTGCCCTATAGTTTGCACCATCCCTTGCACTAGGCTGGCATCTCCTTGGTGGTCTCACAGCCAAGCTAATCCTTTCACACCTTCCATATATTTCCACTGATACACAGCTATTTACCATTGGGTAACATATACTACTGCCTCTGGCAGGATTCACAGGGTCTGATCTTTGGGTAAACTGACCTTTACCCTTTTGTAGAGCTCCCTGGAATCTACTATCATGGGATTCTTCCCACCAAATCACGTTCTCTTCCTCTGCCTAGAATGGTACAAATGTGTACAATGCACATATGAAAAATAAAGCTGAAGTGAATGCTTCAATTCTTCCATGACGCCCTTCATTGGATGAACTCGTCACAGTGGGCAACACACGGCCGTGGCACAAGTTCCCCTACAATGCACGGCTCCTCAGACGTAGGCAACGCTCTATGCAGTACCTAAAACAACTAAGTACTAACTACATAAAACATGTCTTGATTTTGCACCACAACTCCCTCATCATGCGTGTTAGAATATCTGGGCCAGGCTGCAGGATGCAGTGACTGGTCTTGAATTAACTTGGACCAAGGTGGTGATAGAAAATTCAGCTATTTCAAAGACAAGACATTACCTTTTTAAATTATTATTTTATTTTAGACCAGTCAATAGCTCATAATAAGAAGTTCAAACCAGATATATTTAGCCTTAATAGTCATCAACTGAAACATTGTAAGGCATGAGTAAGGGCGCTCACCCCCTCCTCCATGGCCCCTACACCTTCAGATCATATCTAGGCAGGACAAGCCAATCAGAAGCAGTGTCTGAGACAGTATCTTCATGCTGAGAGGTGGGATGGGCTCTGGATTCCATCCAAGTCGAGAGGGGGTGGTCAGCCCCTGAGCCTGACGCGGATGCATGAGGTCACACATAGGATCAGGGAAGCAGCTTGGAACCTATAATCCAACATGGAGATGCCAACGTCTTCTCAGTGTGCCCCAAGTACTCAATCAGGCGCCACACCGCTGGCACAGACTGTTAAGACCGTGAGTAACTGATCCGTCTCCAGTACTTGCTACAGACGCTGGAGCTCCACAGGCTTCTGATGACTCCCTGAGTCCAGCTTTGCTGCAGTAAACATCTGGGGCAAATGTCCTATCACTTTAGATCATATATTCCATGTTCAACTATCACATTCCAAATACATCAAAGCTTGATGTTTGAATTGTGCAGTGACCCACAGACGCTTATGCTGCACTCCCATCAGAGCTGCAGCTTTTCACAAACCACCATTAAAGCACAACCCTGCACAGCCCCAGCAGTCTCCTGGGGGGTATGTGGGTGGAGCTTGTCTGGGCTACAGTACCAGTCCACCAAGAGTTTAGATGACTTTTTCTGTAATGCTTTTTTTAATCTACCCACCACCTCACTCAATCCCCTAGTTGCAATGCCCTGCCCAGGCCCTGCTCTTATGTGTCACAACAATGGGGGTCACATTTGGCTCCCAGAACCTCATTTGCAGAAATCCACCAAACCCGTCAATACAAGTGACTTGAGTAGCCAGAGTCCGATAGGGACTTTGAGGTCTGCTTTCCTTGGGAAGGTAGATCATGTTCCTAGACCTTCGACAACAAGTGATGAAGTGTCCATGCAACAGCCTACTTTCGAAGTCCTAATTCTGATCAAACGCTCCAGGCCATATTTAGATCTCGGCAGATGGAATACTCCATCACTAATGTACGGATATCATGTCCACCGAGTTATGAGCGCCATAGGATACACTGAGATCGTAATACAGCGGACGGAATTTCCGCCACGTTTGTGACATAGTATTCTTCTCCGCCAAGATCTAAATTAAAGCCCATAGTCTTATTGTGCATGAGACGAGTCATGAGTCTCCTAATAAGTGCTCTGTATGATTTTGATGGGATCCTCACCTACAATGCATTAGTAGATGCAAAGCGATACTCCTTTTAACATGGATATCTGCCCCCACCACCAGGTCATGATACTACTACTTGCTGTTGAGCTCATTATTAGCATTAGAGGACATCCTAGTTTGAGGAGTGATTAGAGCGTTTACCTGTGCCAAACTGGTGACCCTTCGATTTCTCAAATTGTATGCATCAGTGCTTGGGTGCATGAGAGGTGGGAGGCCATGTTAGGTTCCGCAGTAGATAGTAGCTCCGTATGCCATCGTATGCTCCATAGGGTTTAGTAGTAGTCACTAGTGTTGTCTTCATCCATTCTTCGCCCTACTACCAGCATATGCTCACCTTTTCACTCGGGTCTGCACAGAATGCCAGAAAGTGTCATGATTCAGCTGTATCTCTGTTGTCGAAATAGCCTCAAGCGTTATTCCAAAACACGTGCTCCAGTCTCACGTTATGGCCTTGAACTATAAATCCTTTTCTACCAGGTACTGAGGGAGCCCATTCTCAGACATCCATTTGTTTTTACTTTTTTTTTAAAAGCCATATATTTGTTATTAACAGCAAAACACATCCTTTGCCATTGTGTCTCCAGAGAGCCCAGGTTGGGGAGTGTGTCTAAGGACCTTATTATGACTTTGGTGGTGTGGAGTGGGGCCGCCATGCTAATGCCTGCTCGCACACTGCCTAGGCCAAAACAGACCGCCTGCCAGATTATGACTTTTTAAATCGCTGGCGGGCAGTTCTTTAAAATTCCCACGGTGGTGCCTTTGAAATAGGTACCGCAATGGAAACTTCAAAGCATGTTCCTGCATGGACCGAAATGCACAATGTTGTGCATTTGCTTCTGCGCAGGAACGTGGGGGTGCATGCAAACATGGGAGCACTCTAGGTGCCCCCCTGCATGCACCCATGCCTTTGTTCCCCAATGCCACACATTTCATGGCGGTCGTACCGCCATGAAAAGTGCGGCAGTGAGGAAACTCCTTGGGGCATATCATCAATCCCCTATGGCCACTACAACGTCACTTTTTGGGACGTTGTGGTGGTGATAGGGTCAGCGCCTTATTATCAAGGCAGCGCTAAGCCACTTAAAGTGGTGTAAAGCCACGTTAAGTGGCTTAACGCTGCCTTGGTAATAGGGCCCCTTTCATGCTAAACTTAGCCTGAAAGGGGGCGTACAGTGGGTGTTGCTGTGGGCATTCCACCGCAACACCCATTGAAGTCGACGCTGCCACCTATTATCAAGTTTGAGGATAATAGGTGGCAGCGCCGAACTTAAGATCAGAAAAATCCTGGTCTTAAGGAGGCGAAATGAGGAGAAAGGCTTTATTTCTCCTCGTTTCTGCTTTTTCCATGGATGCTGCCTTGTGCAGCACACAGGGAAAATGCCATGGATTGTTCATGTACAGGAAGGTCCCCCTTCCTGTACATAAACAAGCCGTTTTTCAAAATGCCATTTTGTAACTTCCATGTGTGCTGCACGAAGCGGCACAGGCGTTTCCGAAGTGGCAGAGAGAGGCATTAAGCCAAGACGGCTAACGTCACTTCCTTGGTAATATGCCCCCTAATATTCTAGCACCCCTAATATGCTAGCAGTGCTGCAGCGGCACCACTAGCATATTAGGGGCCTCAGACCGCTGCGCCACAGTCAAGGATCGCGGATCCCTAGCGGCAGCAGCGGTCCCGTGCAGTCCAAACGCCACAGTCCGATGAGCAAAGACAATCCCGATTCACGCGGGTGTTTGTATTAGAAATCGTCAGTCGTTTAGCAGTGTTAAAGAATTTAAAGATGACACTTATAACAACTTCTGCACCAAATGCGATCTAGAAAGTTATTTCAGGGGGCGTGTCTGTCAGTTACGGGTAGGCGTGGCGGATATGGAGACGTGCATTCTTTTCTGTCTCCTGCCACATTGAAGCTTGAAGGACACTTCTTTTATCCCCACTCACTGAAGGATATCGTGTGAATGAGGATGAAGGCCTATCTGTGCCCCGCAGTCAGACTAATGCAATCCTTACGCTCCTGCCTACATTACAGCCGCATTTATGGCATTCCTCGCCTCCATCCAAATGCCAGCCCTTTTCTGGGTTTGAACTTTAAAGCGTTGCTGAACAACACAACCCCATTTGTGCTTCAGTTGAAAAATATAGACAGGTATCTTTAATAACAGCTTGGTTCTATTTTTTTTTTTAAAGCGGGGACTTGGCTTTGTCTCAGTGACAGGAAAAGCGCCCTTCTGAAGGGTACCATATTTAATTAAGAGTGGGATTTGCATGGGGCAAATAGTTAAAAGACAGCAGAGCTTTGCTCAGATGATAGTCGAAAATAAAGGTGTTGGAGATGATCACAGAGGTGTCCAGATGGGTTTGAAAAAATTGCTTGGAGGAAAAAAGCATTGTAAAGTGCCCAAAAACAGTTTGACTTTGGAGAAAGGGTCCAATTTTACTTGCTGGATTCCGTTTGAGAGGAAGGATTTCAACTTCTAAGTGCATTCAAACTCTGTTATCAGCCTAGTACACAGAGTAGTTTTTGTTGCAGTTTTATATAGCGCACACTCGACCCGATGGTATCAGGTCGCTTTACACAAGCACCAGTTACATTACACAAGGACACATTCATTTTTTTGTCGGCACGGAGAAAATAATAGATTTGCCCAGAATCACAAGATGTTGAGCCGCGAACCTGGTTCCCCAGCTCCACAGTCAACAGCTCTGGCCGTTAGGCTACATCCTAATTGACTTAGCTCACAGTACTACTTGTAACGTGTAGCTGTAAAAGGAAGTCTGCACAGTCCTGGCCCCTTTTCGTATCCATGAAATGTTTTCTTCTTTTGTTCCTTAATGTTGATTTCAAACTCTGCGGGGTGTGAACCCCAACTAGAAATCCCAGCGGAAAGCTGTGTCCAGACAACCAGGTCATTTTGAACCCACAGAATAAGTGCCAGATGTAGGTCGCCCAAAACTGGTAGGTAACGGCCTCAATTACCGAATTTCGGCTATTACCGACCGGTATTAGGTATTAGGCTACTATCAGGCATATGCAGGGCTTTAAGTGGGCCGGGTCTCAAGGGGTCGGAGCACCGGCAGTTTTTTAATGGGGGCCTCGAAACGGGTCTCTATCGGGCTCTGTTTTGAGCCCAGGCACAGGTGGTCCGTTTTTTTTCCAGACTGCAGTGACAGCAGTTTGCTGTCAGTGCAGTCCGGAAAAAAGTGCCAGGGCGCAAAACAGCCCGGTAGAGACCCGTTTCGAGACAGTAGGCACATGGATGTGGCTGCCCTCACTTCTCACTAGTGGAGAAGTTACGCATGACGTCATACAAGGTGAGCGTTGTGGGGGAAGGCAAATCCTTTAAAGAGTAATTTTCTTTATGGATTTCCCTTCTCATTTTGAAAGAGCAGCAACATTGCGGTAGGGTCACCAGGGCTTTAATTGGAAGCTTTTTCAATGTTATATGTAACAAGCCATAGTTGCAGCTTATTTTATCTTATGCAACTAATAACCATTGACAAAGCCAATAGTACTTACTTGTTGTAAGTATGATGTTACTTGTATCACATATCTGGATGCAATGACGGAAACAGCAAAATACAAGTCGGGGGCACACTATGCTAAACACAGATTTTTTGCATGTTATAAAGCCACGCCCCTAAGTACACTGGCCACGCCCCTTTGAGAGACCCCCCCAGTTTTTTCATCCCACTTAAAGCCCTAGGCATATGCATCAAAGTAAATACCGGGAGCAAAGGGGCAGATTCTCAGAATCTGCCCCTTTGCTCCCGGTATTTCTGCATTTGGGATGCATAATCCCAAATGCAAAAATCGCAATTTAAGGAATCTCTAAATTGAGATTCCTTAAATTCCGATTGCATTTAAGGAATCCCAAATTGAGATTCCTTAAATGCAATGCATGGAACTCAAAAAAATTGCAAATTCGCTAATAGGAGTAGCAAATTACCATGAAGTTGAACTTCATGGTAAATTGCTAAAACTTTGAAAAAAGCACTTTTGTGGATTTTTCAAAGTTTCATGTTGCGCACACACATGGCCTTAGGGCATGTGTGTGTGCAACATATGTGCAGAGATCAATTTCAGGGGTGCAACAGGGTGTCATTTTGACACCCTTGATAGAGGGGCCTTTTTATCGACCCTGGTAGCCTGAAGGCCCTACATGGCCCTGCGTGATAGAAATCTGAAAACATGCCAAAATAACTAGCTTTCCTCATTAGTAAATAAAGGCCCCAGGGCCCACTATGCTTAAGGCTTAAAAACACACGTTTCTGTGCATTGAACTGAACAAGGTAAAATTAGGCCTTCAAAGATTAGTTAGTTTCATTGCCAGCTTCAAGACGAACACACACACACACACACAGGGTGCCCGTTGGTACAGCTTCCTGAAACCCTTGCTAACGTTATATTTTGAAACATAGCTTGCACAAGTATAAGCAGCAATTTCTAGCAATAAACAGCATCTATCATGGGAGTTCACACTTTCAGATATGTAGAAATGTACGTGACAGAAAAATGTCCTTTTTTAGCAATGTACAACATGTAACCATTTTTTTAGAAATAAGTGACGAAAATGTTCTCTTTCTAAGGTACAAGATGTCCTGAAAATGTTCTCTTTCTAAGGTACAAGATGTCCTGAAAATGTTCTCTTTCTAAGGTACAAGATGTCCTGAAAATGTTCTCTTTCTAAGGTACAAGATGTCCTGAAAATGTTCTCTTTCAAAGGTACAAGATGTTCTGTTCTAAAAATATACAGAACATAATGTACTGAAAAGATTTCCTTCCGGTGTAAACCGCCTGCACTGAAAGGGCGTAGGTCAGCGTCATCATAGAACCCTAGTTCCTCAATTTTGGGTATATCAGGCCCAAACGTCAAATCTGAAGCCAGAGCTCTGCTGATGCGACCTTTGCATGCAAGCTCTCCGGCTAGCCGATTGTCTGACTTGGGACTTCAAATCCTCTCTCTCAGGTGGTGGACTTCCTAAGCCAGATAATACTCTTGTCTTTTTAAATCTCTGTCCTTGCTCTGTATTTTCCATTCACACCCAATTCCTTGCATTTTTAGGTTCCCTTAAACTATTAGGCCCTGCTGGGATAGTCTCCATAGTTAAGGTGCTTCTAGGCACTAGACTTTATAGAGTGTTCTGCTTTCCCTAACTAATTTCTATTGTGCCTTTTAAAAGGTCCCAGTCCTTTTTGCACCTTGGATCTCTTTGGAATGTTAAAACTTGCATGGGTAATTCTCTTCAGAAAAGCACCTTTGTAGGCGCTATGGTTTCTTTGAATGTATTCTGAATGTGAACTTGCGTTTTGTTTTAACCCTGACAGATTAAAGTCAGACTTTCAAACATTTCATTGCTCAGGCTGATCAATTAATAAATGCATTTTCTGATGTACTTAAGACTTAACAAATAAAATGCCACTTTAAATGTGATCTTTTGTCATCTCATATCATTGTTCCTTATTCCTCAGTGAAGTGTTGCGTCGATGATACGTGCACACGGCTCATGACCACAGCAGGGTGGTTTGTCGGTTGTGACTCGTGACCACACCCCCAGAGGGCTTCTGTTCTCCCTCGCTCAGCTGGCGCCCAACGTGAAATCGTACTACCTACTGTTTGCGGCGGATCCGGTGCACATCTACGACAGGTCCCTGAGGGGTCCGGGCTCCGCTCCTTTGCAGCAGAGACCACGGGTAACACAAGGTTTTTGTTTTTCCTTAAATCTCCTGGGTCTCTGCTGCCTGAGGGTGCGACCGACTCTTTTTGGACTGTCTCTGGCTGCCACCTGTCCCCTGCAGCACTATCTCTAGTCACGATTTGAACCCTCTCTCTCTCTGTCTTTGTGAGGTCACGATTTGTCACTTTCTTGTCAGAGGCCAGTATAGGCTTTTCTGCTGCATATTGGTTCATAACAGTTGTGCCTTCAAGGTTGGTGGTTTTCCTGTTTTGCACTCTTGTTTGCCCTGCCGGTTCCGGTCCGGAGGGAATGATTATAGCGTCAATGGTTCTAGGTTTTTGATCCCTCGACAGTTAAAGTCTGTGCGCAGGGTGTCCCCCGGAGCCTCTGTGTCCGGGGTCGGAGTTAGAGTCTCCCCTTCTACAGTTCAAATCTGTGGGCAGGTTTATGATCCCTCTCCAGTTCAAGTCTGTGTGCAGGGTGTCCCCCGGAGCCTCTGTGTCCGGGGTCGGAGTTGAAGGCTCCCCTAGTTCTCCATTGTTGCATTATGGTTTGACGTGCAATCGCATTTTGTTCTGTGCCATGTTCTAGGTTGATAACACATTACTACTTTGCATATTGTATTGTTTTTATTTCCTTTTTTTCTCTCCAAACGGTTTATTGCCTATTTACATAGCATTTTGTGCTCTTCCTCTGTTCCGGTCTGTTCAGTCCTCATCCTCGCACTTCCTTGTTGCCCATTCTTCTCTCCCGCGCCCTTCCTCTGCCACTTGTGCCCCTACGTTCTCTTCCAGGAGTGCTGCCTTCACGCCCTTTCATTGTTTACTTTCTTCTCCTTACGATTTATTTTAGCAAGGTTTGGGTGTCCATATCTTTTGTTCAGTTCCACTTTTAGTCTGCTTTACTGACTGGCTTTGTCAGTTGCTGCCTTGTTCTCTCGTTCCACGAAGGTACAGAAAGAGGAAGTCACTTGTGGTAATTTCAGATTCCCCCCTCCTTCCTCGCCCATTCTTGCGCACCATGGTGCTCCACCGTGTTTAGTGACATTTCATATCTAGGTCCTTTTTACTGTGCTTTCAGTTTTTTATGATGCATCTTCATATGTTTTTGATTTGTCTTTGAAAGTTTTGTAATGGTTGATATTTGTTTTGTTCCATGTCATCTGTCCATTGCCTTGCTCTGTGTAAGTACATGTGCTTTGAAGTTGCTTCTCTGTGCGTCCAGTGACGTAGCGCCTCAGTCCTAGTTGCACCTCCTCCCACAGTCTTTTTTGTCTATCATTAGCCAAGCACCTGATAGCCAAAAAGGGAGGACGAGTATCCAAGTATTCCTCCTAGCCCCTTGACTTCCTCATCACATCCTCTATATCCGTGATGTCCAACACCACCCCACGTACTATAAATTGCTCTATCCATCTGGTACATGACGTCCCTATATCAGTCCATAACACCACTTTTAACACGTTAACAGAGCTTGATAACAAGAGCCGAGAGAGACTAGCCACTGCTTGGGAACTTCTGGGGTTCATCTTCACTCCCAACACCCAGGTTCACATCTCTATCATTTCCATGACTGACGTATGTGCCACCACACATACATTATTCTGCAACTCTGACAACTCGTCTAGTTCTGACGCCCTATCCACGTCTCACTCCGCTCATTCGATCCATTCCGGTCTCTCAGACGGCTCAAACTCCATTGTCATCACTGATGAGGAAGACTCAGATTCATCAGATCCTCCGCAGTCTGTTGTAAGTCCACCCATTCGTCACCACCAAGACAAAAATCCACATGCAGATGCGTCAGGCAGTGTTTGAGAAATGAACACTAGATCGATTCCCCAACTTTCCCAACGTCTAAGGTAGAGATACATAGGAAGGGCACACCCACCCTCCGTGCAAGCAAATAGCATTTCTCCTAGCTCACAGGGAACAACATACATACTAGTGTCCCTATAAATAGGATACTGAGTTCTACTGTATATAAAATACCTACTGACTTTCACTATATATTTTATCTTAAAAATTGAAAGTTGAGTAAGACTGATAATTCTATCAAGCTATTGAACAAAATAACCACTTTAGTCTAAGATTGCCTATGCCAGTTGTGGCGGCCAGCTCCACTACCCTGGTTGCGTCCCTGCACAGGATAAAGAATTAGAAGACGGTATATACCTCTATGTCATTAAGGGTATAGGAGAGGGACCTATACCAGATCTCAATTACAGCCACTAAGAAAGAAGAGCATAGGCAGAGTGTGGTTCACACCAAAGGCCCCCATTAAAAGATTATCTTGCATTTATACATTTAACTTGGGGGTCATTTAACATGGAATGCTTCTAGGTGGGCAATAAATAGCAGCTAAAGCTTCAATGACCCTAGCACCAAGGAAATAATATGAGGAATAAGACTCCCAATGCTGCATAATTTATTACTCTAAAATAAGCTTTACAAATATTGGAAATTCAAAAATTGTTTCTTCAAAAATAACATTACGCGTTAAGAATATACCAATCTTTTATATCAAATATGTGCGTTTCAATTTTGATATACATACATTAATTCAACAAAGCACTAAATAGGTTTTAATTTCGTAAATTGAACTGCATACTGGAGAGCTACCAGTAGCTCAAGAGCTACTGGTTGGAGAAGCTTGTTGCAATCACAAAGCAGTGGTGGTTGACATGAGCATGTAGTGTGTTTTTCATTGTAGGTTACATTTTTAAGTAGTTCCATTGATTTAAGATATTATTCTTTGCATTTTGAATGAGTCTGATTTGCACTCTAGAAATGTGCATGTAAATGCCAAGACTTTGCCAGATGCCCAGTGTAATGTTGAAAACAGTTCTTCTACCATATAAATGAGGTATTTTCTCTATAACGTGCACATCTATTTATGTCATAAATTTGCAAAGCACCCCCTCAAATAAAAGCCGCCTTGGTTTAGTGCCACAGGACCATGACAGTTCACCCTTTCATTGCATTTGTATGTGCTTTAAAGTTGCAAATTTGTGCACGGTTAAAATTTCCGCATTTAGGGATTTCTGACTGTTTACTATTGAACTTTTAAATAGTCATTCTAAACTAATAAGTTATCATGATAGCTGCACCTGTCAGTCAAATGACGGCAGTCAATATACCGCCTGCGCTGCTACAACAGCTCACCATGCAATACATCCAGGCCCCATTACAGCCTGCCATATTATACGTAGCGACCCAGCCACAACAATATGCACAATACGTTCAGGCCCAACGACAGCCAGCTGATCAGTACATACGGCCACAGCCCCCAGTACCATACATAGCAGCACAGCATGCCTGCAGAAATGACCAACAAAATTATTATATAAATAACAGAAAGAATGCCTCCAGAAAATCAGGTATACAGGGAAGAGTAAATGGAATGGTACAACTGAGGCTCCAGTCACAGCCAACACAGCGCACTTGTTATTATTGCCACAGAATAGGTCACATGCAAAGACAGTGCCGCAATAGGCTTCGAGACCAAAGCCAGCAACTTATGAGTCCAGCACAGCAAGGACTAAGCCCCTATGGCCCCTATGAATGTGGCCCAAGTCCAACAATAGTTCCTGTGAATGCACGTTCCCATGCAACAGCAACAATAGACACCTATACACAAAATGATGCCCCAAAAAGAAAAAAAAATGCTGCAGCACCCAGGTACTAAGTACAAAATAATTTATTCGTACCAGTATCCGAATTCAGTCCAACAGATCGGGGAGGGTGTTACAACAGGGCACTGACAGTTGATGCTCGCCATTACAAAATAGGGTTTGTGAAATTTTGGCTTGCGTTCAAGTTGAATGATGCCACTAGCCTTAAAGCAACGTAGATGTCGGAGCAGATAATATTAAAATAAAAGAATCTCCCACAGTTTCTTATGCACAGAAATAGTGAGAGAATAGGGGGATAAAATGATGGAATGGAATATACGGCGTTTACTCAGCGTGCACGACATACAGAGAACATGAGCCTGTGTTTAATGTGATGTTAAATATTCTGGTCAGCATAGCCTACATTTAAAAAAGCACATGTTTTTAGATGTTACAAGGTGACAAAAGAGTTAACAGGCTTTCTCTGCCGTTTGAAGTAACCAGCCACAGATTCTGGGCGTTGAGCCAGGCAGGAAATACATTTCCTGTGGTCTGCAACGAGAATTTTTTTGCAGTTGGGACATCGATGATCGCAGGATCACACAAAATGAGAAATATACACATGTGTATATATATAAAAATATATATATATGTGCATAACAGAAGTAATATGTAGGTATATTAATAATTTTATTTCTAGGTTCTTCAAAATTGCAGGAAATATTGTGTAGTGATACTGTACGGCGACTGTGCTAAAATGCTTTTAAGCGGTACATGAGCCAGGGACTAAAATACTGATTGTGCATTGACAAAGACAAAAGGCTAACAAAATATTTGAGGCCTACTGGACGTGGCAAGGCTTGATTATTTCTATGTTGTAAAGAAATGGTACGTTCCTGATTCAGGTAGTTTAGTGAAATGTTTTAGCCTTTCGGTTTATGAGCCTGGGGCAGGTTATGAACAGGTGTCACTGTGACAGAGATTTTCAAATATGTTTTACGTTGAGACAAGCTATAGCCCAACATTTTTTTAAGTTCCTTTTTTAGATAATGGATTCTTCTTTAAAGTAACTTATACAAAAAGGCAATATAATTCCCAGATTCTTTCCTTCATTTGGAGTTCCCTCCATACCCCAGCTAGCCAACATACAGAATACAGCAGTGAATAGCACTACTATTACCAGGCCGGCTGAAGTACAGTTGCAGACTTCAGATGGTTGTACATATTTTTTACCTGCTTTAAAAGTTTAAATACCCTGGAATTATGACAGTATCATGTTTTAGGTGTTTAGTGTATTTTTTTTAAAGTAATGGATGTTCCAAGGTTTCACAAAATTATTATTTATGCATCAACACAAGTGAAAACTCTTCTGAAATAATGAAAAATATTAAAAACAACAAAAGTTTGTATACACTAACATGCACTGCGAGGTTTCTTTCAAAGTCAGGTTTCCAGGAAGTGGGGCCACATCAGTTCTGGCCTTTGACATGTCAATAATGGAACACAGATCTTGGCCCAAAGACTTTTTGGAAATAATAGACTACTAACCAGCAGCTGTCCCCTTTGCCAAGAGGAAAGAAATAACGGTACAGACTTCAGGGTCAACTCTACAAATCAGAGAAGAATAACTTGTTTCCATTTGACTGTCCAAAAGGAAGAAGGCGGTGACAGCTTGGTCGTTTATGGATTCAGACGTAACCACAACACCTGCCGCACAGAAGTGTCTTATCTAAAGTTATGTATTTTGTATTATAATATTTTGCAATACTGGCAGAAGTGGAATTAGATAGATTGAATTGGGTTTGTCTCATTGTGTTAATAGGAAGACTTGTATTGCTCATATTTGTGAAGTTGCCAATAGCAACAAAGTCACTTCCAATATATCTGTTAGCACATGGAGTAAATAGCCCTTGCAAGCATGCAGAAAGGTTCAACACCCCCTCTACCAGCACAGTTAGCACCCCAGATTAATTGTGTTTGCAACATGTGTCCTCATCGCCCTCCTCTGATGGAAGTAGTAATGCAATAATAAGAAATAGTGCCCAAGCAGCTAGACAGCATCCTGCTCACGATTCTCTGCAGAGTATGAGATACAGTCAGATGACAACAATAGGTAGACAGAAGACTAAGGCACTGTTACATGACTCATACACTCCCCATGCAGGGAGAACAGATAGATTTTCTCACCTAGGAAGATACGACCACAGACTATAGAACACCTCCTGCAGGATACACAAACTAATGTCAGATTATTGAGGCCACTGTCTCTAAAGTGTTTATACATAGAACAGGAAGGGACAACTCTTCCACCTCACTGATGCATGAGGTCATCACTGACACATGCAGAATGGAAGTGAAGACAACAAGGCTATTTCAGATGACTGTTCATGATATGGCCCATAGTGTAGTTTTTTTTTTGCAGCATCAATGGGTTTATGATAGCGGGTTCTATGTTAGTCGAACATTGCTCCGTCCCCCACACCCTACATTGCCCATAACAGATTAGAACGGCGCTGTTGTTATTCGCAAAAAGTTACGCCCATGGCAAAATTCAGTGCCCGAGGTCAGTTAAGGTATAAAGAAGCGCTCTTAGGGCAACATAGGGTAGACTAGGATTATAAAATAAGATAGACAGGTTGTCCACTTAGGGTGTATAAAATAAAGATGTCCAAAAGCATGAACTGATTTCAAACTAAAAGACACCTCTTCTCTGTTTTCTAGAATGGCATGTTACCTGTGGGGCGACACTCAAATTGAAAACAGCAGTTTTTTCAGACAATAAATATGGCATCTCTGACCGAATTGACTTTTTCTGGGCCTGCAGAGAATGGCTCTATCTCCAACAGCCCTAACGAAGAAGCAGCCTGAGCTCAAGAGAACATTGCACCAAGTCTCCATGATGGTTCCACCAGCAAATATCTCCAACATCGATGCCCATCTCTGGCTCTGTTATCTGGCTTCACGGACAGGAGCAGTGTGCTCAGTTCTAAGGGTGGACAGTGTTCAAAGACCCACCAAAGGAGTTTGCCGGTTGAACAGAGACCAGCTCTTTTTCCCACAGCATCATTGTGAAGCTCCACACCAAGGCAGAAGGACTCTGGCTTCGAAATACCAAGAGGAGAGTATGCCTTTGGATAAGGAGTGAGCTGTACATTACTAACAACGAAGAACATGGCTCAACTGACCAATGCCATCAACAACTTGAACAAGATAGAAAAGAAATGGATTGCTGGAGGAGATGCCATAGTAGAGAGCCACAGATTTGTTGAACTTTGACTGGATACCTTTGTGGCAGTTCTAAAAAGTTTTTATTTTTTGCTGTTTCTTTTTGTGTTGCATCCCGCAGATGAATGTCATTGTAGGAAAAGAAAGTTAGCACCAAGATAGTGGGGAAAAACTACACTAGCATAGGTATTTACAGGTAGCTGGGTATGAGGACAAAGGTCGTGTTCATTGGGATGGGACTGGAATACGAATGGAGATGAGCGAGTTAGCAGCGCACCTAGCACCCACTATGGAATACAAATAGCTCCTCCACTTCTCCCAGGTAGAGACTGTCTGAGTAAGAGCCCAACAAGAGCCCAATATGAACGCCTGCTTAATGAGCAAGATGCAGAGTATGCGAAAATACTCATTAGGCCAAAAGAAGATAAAGCCAACGAAATAGATCAACAACAAGGTAGCTTTAAGTGTTATGTTAATGACATGCCCTGGATACAGCAACTGGATGAAGGGTCGCAGAGATAATAAGTTAAAAGAATGTTCATTGAATGAACATGAGGAGGGAGATGATAGAGGGGCCTTTTTATCGACCCTGGTAGCCTGAAGGCCCTACATGGCCCTGCGTGATAGAAATCTGAAAACATGCCAAAATAACTAGCTTTCCTCATTAGTAAATAAAGGCCCCAGGGCCCACTATGCTTAAGGCTTAAAAACACACGTTTCTGTGCATTGAACTGAACAAGGTAAAATTAGGCCTTCAAAGATTAGTTAGTTTCATTGCCAGCTTCAAGACGAACACACACACACACACACAGGGTGCCCGTTGGTACAGCTTCCTGAAACCCTTGCTAACGTTATATTTTGAAACATAGCTTGCACAAGTATAAGCAGCAATTTCTAGCAATAAACAGCATCTATCATGGGAGTTCACACTTTCAGATATGTAGAAATGTGCGTGACAGAAAAATGTCCTTTTTTAGCAATGTACAACATGTAACCATTTTTTTAGAAATAAGTGACGAAAATGTTCTCTTTCTAAGGTACAAGATGTCCTGAAAATGTTCTCTTTCTAAGGTACAAGATGTCCTGAAAATGTTCTCTTTCAAAGGTACAAGATGTTCTGTTCTAAAAATATACAGAACATAATGTACTGAAAAGATTTCCTTCCGGTGTAAACCGCCTGCACTGAAAGGGCGTAGGTCAGCGTCATCATAGAACCCTAGTTCCTCAATTTTGGGTATATCAGGCCCAAACGTCAAATCTGAAGCCAGAGCTCTGCTGATGCGACCTTTGCATGCAAGCTCTCCGGCTAGCCGATTGTCTGACTTGGGACTTCAAATCCTCTCTCTCAGGTGGTGGACTTCCTAAGCCAGATAATACTCTTGTCTTTTTAAATCTCTGTCCTTGCTCTGTATTTTCCATTCACACCCAATTCCTTGCATTTTTAGGTTCCCTTAAACTATTAGGCCCTGCTGGGATAGTCTCCATAGTTAAGGTGCTTCTAGGCACTAGACTTTATAGAGTGTTCTGCTTTCCCTAACTAATTTCTATTGTGCCTTTTAAAAGGTCCCAGTCCTTTTTGCACCTTGGATCTCTTTGGAATGTTAAAACTTGCATGGGTAATTCTCTTCAGAAAAGCACCTTTGTAGGCGCTATGGTTTCTTTGAATGTATTCTGAATGTGAACTTGCGTTTTGTTTTAACCCTGACAGATTAAAGTCAGACTTTCAAACATTTCATTGCTCAGGCTGATCAATTAATAAATGCATTTTCTGATGTACTTAAGACTTAACAAATAAAATGCCACTTTAAATGTGATCTTTTGTCATCTCATATCATTGTTCCTTATTCCTCAGTGAAGTGTTGCGTCGATGATACGTGCACACGGCTCATGACCACAGCAGGGTGGTTTGTCGGTTGTGACTCGTGACCACACCCCCAGAGGGCTTCTGTTCTCCCTCGCTCACCCTTGCACCCTTGAAATTGCATGAGCAATTTGCGAGTACCTACTGATACTCGCAAATTGCTCATGCAATCTCCAATTCATTCCTATGGGTCTGAATGCCCATAGGAATGAATGGGACAGCATTCCTTAATTGCGACTAGCAATTTAAGAGTAGCAATTAAGGAATGCTTAGGAATCGCTATTTTAATAGCCATTCCTACATGCATAGGCTTTTGCTATTCCTAAATAGCGATTCCTTAAAAATCGCTATTTAGGAAGAGCAAAAGGCTACGTTGATGCATCTGCCGGTAAGATGTAGGTGGCCTAAATTACAAATTCGGTAACTTACCGATTCAGTATTTTAAGGAATCGGTAAATTACTGATTCCTTAAAATACTGAATCGGTAAATTACCGAATTTGCAAAGTAGGGGGCACCCAAATGAGTTCTTTTAGCATTTTAGGATTCGTTATTTACCACCAACTATAAGTTGGTGGTAAATAAGGAATACATTTGTAATTGCAAATCTGTGCATTTTCAACTCAGCCATCTGGCAAACATACATGCCCTTAGGGCATGTATGTATGCACATCTGCACACAAGCACGATTCAGGGGCACGATAAGCACCGGCTTCAATGTGGTATGTGACAAAGTCTGCCATGCCCAAACCCCCCCATCAAATGATGGTTCACAGCATGATTTAAATTTTTTTTTTAGTAAATCCTTTAATTGAATTTAGTGACATACAACATGTACAAAGGCAGTGCAGCCGGATCATGAGTCCCTAAGAGCACAATACATCAATGTAACAGCCAAGCATCCTCTTTTATATCATAAGAGTAGTACAGTGACGAACCCAGAAACAACCCCCTGTCAATGCTTAAAGAGTGTCTAAGTAATGGACTCCAGGGGGCATATGCACAAGTCCCTATTGCCACCACATTATCACTTTTACTGACGTTGTGGTGGCGATAGGGGCTGCGCCTTATGTACAAGGCAGCGTTAAGTCACTTAATGTGGCTCAACTCTGCCTTGTAAATAAGACCCCCTTGGGTGGACAGTGGGTGTTGTGGTGGGTGTTCCGCTGCAACACCCATTGATTTTGACGCTGCCTCCTATGTACAAGGGTAGTGTAAATAGGAGGCAGCGCCAAAATTAAGACCAGGAAAACCCTGGTCTTAAGTTGGCGAAAGTTGCCTTGTGCCGCACACATGGAAAAAGCAAAATGCCATGGTTTGTTTATGTACAGGAAGGTACCCCTTCCTGTACATAAACAAACCTTTAAGGAAAATGCCATTCTGTCCCTTTCATGTGTGCTGCATGAAGCAGCACACACAGCAGTTACAGAATGGCATTTTAGGATTGTTTATGTGTATGAAGGGACACCTTCTCACACATAAACAATCCTCCCCTGCATGCAGACACCCTTGCACTCTGGTGCAAGGGTGCCTGCGTTCGTGCTAAGTTACTAAACCCAGTGCCATCGCAGGGCGGAACACAAGGCTGCACCACATTCTTGTAAACGCCGTGCTCCGCCACTTTCTTGTACATATCCCCTAGGACTCTCTACTGATCCCTCCTCCATCCCTCGGTATGATCGCCATTTTCTCCCACTTTCACTGCTCTTGCTCACATGCTGAAATTTATTTCACCAGGTTAAGGAGCTGATTATTGAGGTCAGCTCCACACCACGCAAAGACGTTTTGGGGTATTTTTGAGCGGGCTATTCTGGGGAGTTCGATCATTTTGATCAGCACAACTCTTCCAACTAGGGCTATTGACAGGTAAAGGTGTCCATCAGCATTCAAAGACAGGCCATAAACAGAGCCTACACCTCACAAACCTATACATATGCAGCTGGGCTTCCTCTCAGCACAATGCTCACCACTGGGCATCCCATGTTTAAGGCTGCAAACAAATGGCCAGACTTACCAATGCTTTGCACCGTGTTTGTGTCACTTTTGTGATGCACACCCCGTGCAAAGTATTGGCTGGGATTTACTATCCAACACAAACCAAGACTTTCACTGCAAAGTATCTGAAAGTAAGGTAAAGCTGTGCTACCCGCTGCTTTGCACCGCTTCGAGTCAAGGCGGTGTTCCATGGGTGGCGTATCGGCATTTTCATGCAAACCCCCTCCCACCGCCGCCCTAAAAAACCAATGTCCGGCACACATGAAAAGTGGGAAAAGTCTTCATGCAGTTTTTGTACTGGAAGGATTCCTACAAAACCTATATTTTAGAAAATGCACACACAGTTGTCAATGGCACACGGTTGAGTGCGCTGGGGCATGGGGACCAAAAGTGCGCCCATGCTGTGGGAGAGTCAATGGAGCACTTGTTAGTAGATATGGCACATTTTTCCGCTCTCCCTTTGATACATCGCTTTAGGCTGCTGCGCTGCTCTATGTCAAATATTAGTAAATCTGGGTCAAAGTGTGCACCCCTGGTCTCCACATGTCCAATGGTATGGGGTGAGAACACGGTGGAGACCTGTGATATACCTGTGTGTGAGCATCTGTGCTTCCTGTCTACGTCTGTGACTCAGAGAAATATAAGTGACATTTTTGTGTTTTTACCAGGGGCGTAGCAAAGGCGCCGCGGGCCCTAATGCAGGCTGGGAATTTGGGCTCCCATACCCTAATTTGGGAGTTGAAAGCAGCCTCTGGAAATAGACCCTTCACATAGGCAGAGATAGAGAGAGAGACAGAGAGAGAGACAGTCAGACTAATGCCAGCGTAGGTCCACTCATTCGAGCAGCCCCGTGGGGTCCGAGAGGTCGCATTTCTGCATGTGGAGGTGCGAGGTAATCCGCGGATACTGCGCTTGCATCGGCCGCAGCGTGCCCAGGCGGCATCCCTTCATGACAGGGCCACCGTGGACATCTGGCGTCACGTTGAAGATCTTGAAGCAGAATCCTGGAGAGAAAAACAAAAGAGATGAAGATTAAATAAGGAACAAAAGTCAGGTTGTTGGTAAAATTGAACCCCTGATGGAGCCCAGAGAACGGTCTGTTAAGGCACTCTTCAGTACTGCCTCAAGGGCCCGATGCAGGTCGCCAATTACCGGTCGGTAACAGCCGATTTCGGCCATTACCGACCGGTATTTGGGATTTGACATGTAGGTAGGCTTAATTTACTGATTCGGTAAATTTACTGATTCGGTAAAATTCCGAATCGGTAAATTTACCGAATCGGTAAATACAGATGTAGGTGGCACTGGAAACAGTGCCACAGGCCATTACCGATTTGTTATTTACGATGTAATACTATTACATGGTAAATAACGAATTCCAGTGTACATGCACATCTGTGCATGTACACCTGTGCCATGTGGCACACAGACATGCCCTTAGAGCATGTCTGTGTGTCACATGGCACACAAGGCAAAATTAGGGGTGCAACAGGGTGTCAAAGTGACACCCTGTCACCCTTGCAAAATCGGTAAATTTACCGAATCGGTATTTACCGATTCAGTAATTGACATTGATTCCTCTGGGCCTTGGCCCAAAGGAATCAATGGCAATTACCAAATCGGTAAATACCGATTCGGTAATTACCGAATCATACAGATTCGGTAAAAATTACTGAATTTTTACCTACATCTGATTTACCGAATCTAGAATACCGAATCGGTAAAATTTGGTATTCTAGAGCCAGTAAATCAATTTTACCTACATCTGGGCCCAAGTCTGCTAAAAAATTATGGACAAATGTGTGGCCTACTTCATGCTGGGTGTGAATCAGCCAGGGTTCAGACATAGCACCAATGAGGCAACCTTCATGGTTATTGATGGATTCTAAAAACCTTTGATGTTGGCCAACTGCGTCTACTTATCCTGTCGGACTTGACAATAACGTTCAATACTGCTGATGACACAGTGGCCTCGATTATAAGAATCTCAGCGTGAGATGAGATGTTTATTACTTGTGATAAAATCCAACACCTAAGGGTTTGTAATATATCATGTGCAAGAAGTAGCAGCTATTCTGAACTTTTCTCAAACATGGGGGATAATTTTTCCCATGTTAAAAATGACATAAATGTGGCGCAAGGGGCATGTAAGTCTGCCCCATGGAGTGCAACATGGATTTGTTGCTTACTGCACCATGATCAGCAGGTACAAATTGGCATCTTCTACTCAAAGAACAAACCCCTGGTCAAGGCTCCTCTGTGTTAAATGGAGCCCAGTGGACACATCTTTCTCAGGCATTGCATCAAGGGTCCAGAAGACTCCACCTCTGCACATCAAGGAAGCAGGTACCTTCAGCATCCTGCAGACACATCCAGAGAGATCCACACTCAAACATCTGAAGCAATACAAGGGCCTTTGCTGGATGTCTATCCCACCTCAGAGAGAGAGAGAGTGGCTGAGGAAGATAGGGGTGTGAGGGTGAGAACAGGAGTACTGCAGACACTCCAAAGGTCACTTCCTCTTCCACACACCTGCTGATATTCACTTCACAGACTAATGCTCTCAAATATTGGACATTTTCAATGTATTCATAAGAAAATCATTGTTATTACTCATGGATCTGATACTGCTAACAAGCACTGGCGATGCCAATAGGTTTGGTTTGTTTGAGGCATATGTTCATTTTGGTCTGATATATCTGGGCGCAGAAATAAAAACACAATTTATATACACTCAAATACTGGTCAATGTCCTGATACATTCTTGTGAAATGGGACTCATTCGACAGTAGAAAGCCACTCTTACATGACCTTAAAGCATACAATTGCCACATGTAAGCAACCTGTAAACATGGCAGCTATGTTGAAGGCTCTCTGTGTTACTGTACTGGTGATAACAGCTCTTCCACTTTCATATATGCAAACTATGTAATGTGTACAGATGTTAGTGGCAAAGTATGTCTTCTGACAAGTTCTACCATGTGCACTCCTTCAAACTCTGCCAAAGAACTCTTTACACAGCTATGTAAAGTTTGCTCTTGTTCTTCTGCTCAGTGCTGCAAACATTGATATCAATACATATCCTTATTATATTATGAGCTACTGGTCTGTACCTAGTTTAAACCGCGACCAAGTTAGAGAAATTTTCTATGAAGAATTTGAATAAAAAATAGTGATTGACGACCAATGGGATTCTACTTCCCCTGACACTATTTTGGGACCACGAGCGGTACCGGACCTGAGAACATTTTTTGGCAGCCTACGCAGCGACCCTACACACATGCCTAATCCCTGCTGATGAGAGGTAACAACCTCGAAACACGTGTCCAGGGATGGCCAACGCGACAGTGATTTTTGCTCAAGACTCTGGCAGAGGCGCACCCGCTGATGCTTACTTCATGGACCACAATGCTTTGGGGTAACACGCTGGTAGGACCAGCAGTGTGCGACCAATTGGATTTTCACTAACTTGGGACCATTGGGGTTGGGGGCAGTGCATGCTCGCAATACAAGGCCCCAGTAGAATGGATATAAGCACAATGCACCAGCAGTGATCGATAAATCAAGATGTGACAACCTCTCATGTTAAGTTATGTATGCATATCTGCTGTGCTTGAACATAGGGAGAAAGGTATGCTTGGGACTCCTGGAATCCGCATGTCCATGAACAGACTGATGGATATTTTTGTCCATCTGTCTGTGTCCATTTGGTTAGAACAATTCTTAAGGCTCTGAATTTACAAATCGATCGAAGAGTTTATGGACGGCCTGGACAGAGCTGCACTGGAAGCCCAACATGACTGGCAGGCTTTACCATGGGTGGCACCATTTGCAGAATTACTTATCAACAACTAAAATTGTGATAGCAAACCACTGATACATAGCATTCCAAATAACAGTTTAGAAGGGATGTCCTAAACACGCTCATTCCAAATTGTGATTTAGTATTGTAAGGAAACAGGCTTTTCGCAGGTTTCCACTCACTTTTTGACCCCATTTGGACTAGTGGCTGCTGGTTTTTCGACTCTGAGAGTGCACTGCGGCCTGCTAACCAGGCTCCTGTGTCAGTGTTTTGACCCATTACAAAGTGTTTGTTGAATTGGCTATCCCCAATTGGCAAGTACAGACTTACTTATAAGCTCTAGTATATGATGCCCATGGTACCAAGGGCATGTAAGGCAGAGAGACCACCCAGGGCTGCAGCACTGAGTGTGCCACCCTGTGAGTGATAAAGTACAAAATGGCTCCCAGCCTACCACTGTAGATTATAAGGGCAGTGTTACACCACCAGGTCACCTTTGTCGGCCTGGGACAGGGACTGTTCTAAGTATAGGGTGAAATGTTTGTCCTGTTTCAAGAAGAGTGAGGAGATGGGTAAACTATTGGCATTTCATTTAGAACAGAAGATTAATAAAAATTTAGTAACAAGCATAAGAGATCAGAGGGATAATATGCTGCTCATAAATTCTTACAATTTTCCATGGGTTTATTCTTCTTGTACAAGAACAACAGCCAGGCAACCCCGGGCTCGATAGATCCATATCTCCTGGCCTTGCTTCTAACAGCCGAGGAAGAGTGCTGACATCTGGGGAGTGTGCAGAATAATGCACTATGGGATTGTTAGGTGCCACACATCGCCAGACAGTTGTCAGCAGAAGGCAGGGGACCAGGTAGCTCATTGGCTAGGGACTGCGTAGCCCCCTTGGGGCACTTTCATGGGGTTAATATAGCACCCCTGTTACCGCGAACCTCAGATCATCTCGGATTCAGAGCAAGGACCGAAGACGCACTGCTCTGCTGCCCCTGGACTGCACAACCAGAGGCTGCACTGTCTGCTGGACTGCACTTTTGGGCTAACAAAGTTAGGCCCAGGGCCGGACTGGGAACCAAAATCGGCCCTGGCAAAGTGCTCGCCCCCCCCTCCCCACCCCCAGGGGGATTGGGGGTGCGACCGAGCTCTTTGCCAGGGGAAACATCACTTACAACGCAACTTTTACCACGCAGTGCCTTTACGACGCAGCTTTTACAACGCAAACCATTACAACGCATTGCGATGGGGGGCGCTCTAGGATAGGGAATAGGTTTAATTTACTGTCCAACACCTTCCCTACTATCCACGGGGACTGGAGTTGGAATAGTAAATTAAACTATTCACTATCCAGCGCCCCAAATCACTATGCGTTGTAATGGTATGTGTTGTAAAACCCGCGTTGTAAAAGCATGCGATGTAAAAGCATGCTTTGTAATGTCATACATCCCTTTGCCAGGGGCGGGTTTCAGCCAGTTGTGTTCCAGGGCTGTTTTGCAGCTGTGCTGCAAAAACGGCCCTGTAACAAAAATGGCCCCCAGAGGCCCAAAACCGGCCCCCACCCTTGCGGCCGACCGGGGGATTTCCCGGTGCCTGCAACGGCCAGTCCGGCCCTGGCTAGGACTGTGCGTAAAGTTGTTCGCTAGACTGAAGCAATGTTTCCCAGGACCAGCTGGCTAGCCACCCCTTGAGCAGCACTAAGGACATTAAAGCTGAAGAAGCCCAAACACGCAAGATGGCAGTCACTCTGAAGAAATCGCCTCTGACTGCCACTAGGCACCTCAAAAGACCGATTCTCAACAGCCAAAAGTTGCACCAGACTCAGTCGGATTTGGGAGTATCGTCAGAGTCCAGATTGGTCACCCAAGAGGGACACTAGCAATCGGATTTTCCGAGAACTGTGGTGTACAGAGACTGGTAGCCTTGCCGGCCTTCAACTGATTCAAAGAGGACTTTGAGGAACCCTGGCTATGGTGGCCAAAGACCCCCCACACACACTGTGGACAGAGGAATCACCACAAAGACTCCCCCGTGGACTGCACTGTAACCGGGGAATCTTTAAGCATCTTTTCATCCAGTATCCCCAGCATCAGGACCACTACATTAAACTCTTTGGTGGTCTTGCTGTAAAGTATTCAGCTGGACTGGAAAACATTCTGTCCGAAGCTACCCCATTGGCCCCTCAGACCTCCATCCTGTTGGAATTGGTCATCGGGCTGGAGCAGCCAAACTAAATTTTACAAACTTTTGAAAAGTGTACAAACGTTTGGTTGACCAATGCTTGTTTGGAGTTAAAAAAACCTTAAAAATCTGGACTCAAATACTCATAAAAATATGATCTATTTTGATAAACTGGTGTTGTTTTTCTTTCATGTTGTGTGGCTAACTTATTTCATTGTGTGGTACCGTTAAATGCTTTACACTAAGTTCCGTTGTTTGAGCCTTGCTGCTCGAAAGCCATAGCTTCCCAGGGTTGTGCTTGAGGTTGTTCAAATGAACCTGACTGGACCAAAGACATTTTTGTGAGTGTATTCCATGGTAATGCTACACAGCCATACCATGTGAAAATTCCCACAGGCATGCACTGATAAACCTTCATTACGATTCTGTAAGATCTTATGGAAACACAAAAGGGGTTTAGTACCTATTACCAATCCATTTAGTGTTCACAAACCATGTGATTTAGTAAATTGCCGGGTTTGTAATGGATAAATAGCTTTGTATATCTGGCACTAGGTTCAGTTGCAGGGCAGAGACGTGATAGGAAGACATTTATTTAAAGTCAAAATGTTGCTGGTCTGTGTTTGTGAAAAATATGTTAGTTTTAATAAAGAACTTTTAATGTTGTGATTAGGTAAGATCATTAAAAATACATTTCACCCTGGCCTTAAGAACATAAAGTAAAAAGGTGTTCGTCTCTGGGATGAATAAACACCCAATAAGTCACCCAAACATTACAAAATACCAGATGTAATAAAAACATTATTTTATACATGGTATTATAAGTGTGGCGGTCTGGCCGCTACTGAACCGCTGCTAAAGCCGTGGATCAAGGATTCTGCAGTGATCTGGCAGCGATTCAAGGCCAAAATATGCTGGCGGTGCGGCAGCAGCACAGCCAAGCTTATTCTGAGTTGCCACACTGCCACCCTTTTCATGTAGGTCCAAAGGGGGGCTGTGAGGCAAGGGCCCCCTCTTGCCACTCAGCACGTGAGTGCATGCAGGGGGAGCACATGTTGTGCCCCCTGTAATTTTGCACAACAAGTTTCTCACAGGAAGGAATGCATGACAGGGTGCATTCCTTCCCATGTAGGAACGTGCACAGGGGGTCCCGTGGCGTTGCTGTTTAAGGCTCACAATGAGCCTTGAAACAGCACTACCGTGGGACTGCCACGCCGCCAGCCCGCCAGACCACAACATTACTTGCAATCGGGCCGAAGGCAGTGAGTTTTGGTGGACCTGGAGTAGCAGTGGTGATCCACCCGCTCCAGGACCGTCAAAACTCGTAATCAGGCACTGTTGGACCCGGCCTCGTGGCGTGGTCCTCGCTGATCTCCGCAGCCCAAGATCTACGGGTGGAGCTGACTCCCGTCCACCCAGAACTATATATGACACTCCTACACTGGACCTGAGACGATCCCCAGACCGCGTGCCTGCACCCATGCACGTGACCATCAGACTCCATGTTTTGCCACACCGGCCGGCCGGCCGCCTTCTTCCCTTTCGGCAGCCCCTGGCCTCTCCTGGCTGCAGCTGAGCCTGCGCGTCCGGCGCGCCCACATCTATCCGGGGGGTGAACGACTCCTCAAGTACCCGAAACCAAGACTTGCATCACACCTCCGGCCCCCTTCCGAGGAAATGGTTTCCCTCACACCTCTGAACTATCCCTGGGGGCTGGTTTCGATTGCACCTTGGGCCTCCTAGTGAGCTGGCGCCAGACCCTGATGGGCCTCTGGGATTCCCTGGGCGCATGGTCCAAAGCAGCAAAGAACCAACCGCCCAGACGATCAGGCGCCTGGCCCTCGGACCTCCGGCCCCCTGCCTCTGAGGGTCCGGACATCAAAGAGCTCCAGTACTATAAGACAGCCTGCCTTCCATCTAGCCGGCAGTTGTATCTTGGACAAGAAAGCCCTGCTGATCTGATCGCGGCTGACCTTGAGGAGAACAGACTCTGACTCACTGAGCCCTGCTGACGTCGTCGCGGCTCCCCCTAGAATCTACGGAACTGAACCATCGGAGCCCTGCTGACGCTGTCGTGGCCCACTCTCGACAACAAGACCTGAACCCTCGGAGCCCTGCTGATGCTGTCGCGGCCCACTCTTGAGAAACGAGACCTGAACCATCGGAGCCCTGCTGATGCTGTCGCGGCTCCAACTGCTACGAGTACGACCGAGTACTCCTGCCCAAGCCCTGCTGACCTCGTCGCGGCTTGACGAACTCTCTGGTCCGGCTGGACCATCGATGCTACCCTCACGATCATCTTGAACCAGAAGTGAGTAGGACAGCAAGTCCCATCGCCAGCCCCCATACCCCCCAGTTCGAGGATTGAGAACTGTGCGCAGGGTGCGTGGCGTGCCAGCTGGCATCCTAAGACTGTCCCGCTTCCCCAATGCCTCGTTACGAGACTTTCGCGATCCCTCGATCGCTGTGTATTGCTCCCTACTTTTAATCTTGATAAAGTCTTTCTTGATAAAGAATCACGGTGTGGTGTCCGTTCATAAGTGTGGTGTGTCGACAGTGTGTACGATCAGTCCTCCCCGGCGGGGACTCCCCCTCAATAAGACTTGGCAGTAATTGTGGGAGAGGAGGTTCTAGGCAGTTAGGAGAGTCCTCTTGACCCCTGGGGGCACCGCCTTCCAACATTGGTGGCAGCGACGGGATACGAACCTACGTCTGAAGATCGTACCACTGACACACTACCTGAACACACACGCGGCAAACGCACAAGAAAAAGAGCGACCATGACGACTACAGAATCTGGTGTAAAAACAACCTTCGACAAAGACCTCCTGGAAGATTACACGCACAGAGAGCTGAAGCAGTTCTGCAAAGAACTGAATATCCCGAGTACCGGACTAAGCACCAAGGATGATTTCCAGAAAGCGCTAACCGCATGGGTAGAGTCCGGAGCACCCCTCCCCCCGACCGAAGACGACGAGGGTGGGAGGCCATGGACCGAACCCGGTACACCAACCGGTGAGAGAATCCAGCAACCGACCCGGAGCCCAGCAACCGGGAGAGAGCGGTCATCGGAGGAGATGGCCGATCGAGAACGTGACCGAAGCCATGAGCTCGAACTGGCGCGCCTCAAATTGGAGGGCGAACTCAAACTCGCAGAAAAGAAGTTGGCGGTGGAGCAGTTGCGACTCCAAGGAGAACTAGAGGAGAAGAAGCTCCAGAGGGAGCATGAAGGACGGAAACTTCAGCTCGAGCTCGAGCACGAGCGCAGCCTCAAGGAAATCGAATTAAAAGCCAGAAAAGAAGCAGCCGGATCACCGGGCCTTGGGGAGCAGGTGGTCCCCAAAGAAACGAAGGTACATATCCCCAAGGACGTTGTAAAGGAGTTCTACAAAGGAGACAACATCCAGCAATGGTTCAAAGCATACGAGGTGGCCATGTCGGCTCACCGGGTCCCGGAGAAGGACTGGGGGGCCGGCTTATGGAGCCGCTTCCTCAGCGAGGGGAGAGACACCCTGCTGGACCTACCAACGGCACACATGAACGCCTACCCACACATGAAAGACACTCTCCGCTACGGCCTAACGCCAGAAATGTATCGCTAGCGGTTTACGGAGTGCAAGAAGATTCCTGGCACCACATGGGTGGACTATGTGAACTACTACACCCGGGCCCTAGATGGGTGGATCAAGGGCAGCAATGTGACCACCTTCGAGGGCCTAGTCGACCTAGTAGCTTACGAGCACCTGTCCGCAAATTGCTTTGTGGAACTAAGACAGCATCTCCTGGACAGCAAGCTCGCCAACCCACGGAAACTGGCTGTGGAAGCCGATCGATGGGTGGCCACCCGAGTCCAGAAGGCGCCCGGGGGAGACCCCCCACGGAACGAACAAGGATCTTCCCGCCAGCGGGGTGGGGGAGGTCGGGGCAAGCAGCAGAATTCCCAGTCAGGGCCTCAGCGTAGTCCCCCCAGGAACCCGACCCCGCGCTCTCCTCCCGTGACGAGAGCCGCCCCGAGTGCAGGACCCCCGGGGCTACGCCCCAGCTCCACGTGCTACAAGTGTCAGCAACGCGGGCACTATGCCGGTGACCCCCGATGTCCCCTGACCCCGAAATCCACCCCCACTGGGCCCTCCACTAGACAGATATCCTCAGTAGCCTTAGAAGAGGAGGAGACAGAAGAACAGGGAGAGTGGGAACCCGCAGCCATGGTCCTAGCTTCCCTAGGGAATAGTGAGATGATCCCCGGAGATTATCTGCCCGACAACACCGAAAAGTACCGCCAAACAGTGAAGGTTAACAGGCGCAGCATAGGAGCCCTTCGGGATACAGGAGCCAGCATCACGTCTGTTAGGTACACGCTAGTTCCTGAGTCCATGATCTTCCCCCACACCTCCTGTCGGGTGATAGCAGCCGATAATTCTGTCCGCACCTGCAGGATAGCCCAGGTCCCGTTTGAGTGGGAGGGGGTCTCGGGCGATCTGCGGGTCGTAGTCCGCACGGACATGCCTGTAGACTGCCTCCTGGGGAATGACCTAGAGAGTTCCCAGTGGAAAGAGGTAGAGAGAAGGACCCATTTAGCCATGTTAGGCCTGCCCCAATGGGCCTGTGTGAGCACCCGAGCCATGACCGCCAGAATGCCCAACCCTGAGAACGAAGAGCCTGAGTTCTCCAGTTCGGCCCCTGATGTCCCCGAGGGCGGCGAGCACCCTACGGTCCTTGACCAGCCCTCCCTCGAAGAAAACGCATCCGACGAAGGTCCCCTCGGACCCGCTGTCGAACCAGTCCCGACCCTAGCAGATCTCCCCGAGTTGGCCCAGTGGCGCCAAGAGGGAGGACCGTCCCGAGAGGAGTTCTGCCAGGAGCAGACCTCCTGCCCTGCCCTAGAGGGGCTCCGGCGACAGGCCGCAGCCCAGGCCGCTGGAGACCAGTCCGGCTCCCACTACCTTTACTGGGAAAACGGCCTACTGTACAGTGAACAGAAGACCGCCGAACTAGGGTCAGCCCGTGTGCTGGTGGTACCCCTACGTTTCCGCGGACTCCTCCTCAACCTGGCCCACGATGTGCCCCTGGCGGGACATCTGGGCCAAGATAAGACCTTCCAACGCCTAGTGACCTATTTCTACTGGCCCCCCATACGGGCTGATGTGGAACACCACTGCAAGTCCTGCCCCACGTGTCAGGCTAGCGGCAAAAGCGGAGGCAAGCGCAAGGCTCCCCTCCAGCCCTTTCCAGTTGTCAGTACCCCCTTTGAGAGGGTGGGGATCGACATCGTCGGACCTCTGGACCCCAGGACCTCCTTAGGCCACCGGTTCATTCTGGTTGTGGTCGACCACGCCACCCGATACCCCGAAGCCATCCCCCTCCGGACCATGACGGCCCCAGTCGTGGGCCGGGCTCTCATGGGGATCTTCTCCCGGGTGGGATTCCCCCGAGAAGTGGTAAGCGATCGAGGCACAAACTTCATATCTCGGTACATGAAGTCCCTCTGGCAACAGTGTGGGGTGTCATACCGGTTCACCACCCCCTACCATCCCCAGGGCAACGGCCTGGTTGAGCGGTTCAACCGCACCCTGAAAGGGATGATCATGGGTCTGGAGGAGCCCTTGCGACGCAAGTGGGACGTCCTCCTACCCTGCCTCCTGTTTGCCTACCGAGAGGTACCCCAGAAATCCTTGGGGTTTAGCCCTTTCGAGCTGCTTTATGGGCACCCCGTCCGGGGTCCCCTCAGCATGGTCAAGGAAGGCTGGGAAGCTGCCCACCCAAGCACACCCCCCGACGTATTCTCCTATGTCCTGGCCATCCGGAACCAGACGCGGAAATTTCGTGAGCTGGCCGAGGCCAGCCTGGAGGCCAGCCAAGAGGAGATGAAACGCTGGTACGACCAGAATCCCACTCTGGTCGAGTTTCAACCAGGCCAACAGGTTTGGGTCATGTCCCCAGTGGAACCTTGTGCCTTGCAGGACAAGTGGACTGGACTCTTTAAGGTGATAGAGCGCAAGAGCCAGGTCACCTACCTTGTTGATACGAAATCAGCCAGGAACGCCCTGAAAGTGTTACACGTAAACCGGCTCAAACCCCATTTTGTGCGGTCTGAGTTGGGGTTACTCCTTGCCACCGACGACGGAGAGGAAGAGGAAACGGATCCTCTACCCGACCTCCTATGTGCAAAGGATCAAGATGGCTCCGTAGAGGGAGTGAGCCTCTCATCCTCCCTCACCCCCGTACAGCGTGAGGAATGTCGCCACTTGCTGGGACAATTCTCAGACCTCTTCTCCCTCACTCCCGGCGTCACCAGTTGGTGCGTCCACGACGTGGACACTGGGGACAGTCCTCCGGTACGGCACAAGGCCTACCGAGTCCCAGACCGAGTCCGAGCCTGCATCAAGGCTGAGGTCGACAAAATGTTAGACCTAGGAGTAGTGGAAGCCTCTGACAGCCCATGGGCTAGCCCCGTGGTCCTGGTTCCGAAGGCGGCCGCCCCCGGCACCGTCCCCGAGCTGAGGTTCTGCAAAGACTACCGCGGACTCAACGCAGTCACCCGAACCGACGCACACCCCATCCCCCGAGCCGACGAACTGATTGACCGCCTAGGGTCGGCTCAGTATCTTAGTACCTTCGATCTCACCAGTGGCTACTGGCAGATCGGCCTCACGGAGAGGGCTCAAGAAAGGTCTGCTTTCTCCACTCCGGATGGCCATTTCCACTTCCGAGTCATGCCCTTCGGCATGAAAAACGCCCCCGCCACCTTTCAGCGACTGGTCAATCAGGTCCTGGCTGGGTTGGAAGGTTTCAGTGCGGCCTACCTAGACGACATTGCGGTGTTCAGTGCTCACTGGCCCGAGCACCTACACCACCTCTGGGAGGTGTTGGACGCCCTGCGTCGAGCCGGGCTCACCATTAAAGCTAGTAAATGCCAAATAGGACAAAGCTCCGTGGTATACCTAGGGCACCAGGTCGGCAGCGGCCTCGTGGCCCCCCTCCAACCCAAGATAGACGCCATCAAGGCCTGGGAGACCCCCACGACCCAGACCGAGGTGCGGGCTTTCCTAGGGCTCACAGGGTACTACCGCAGATTCATCAAGGGGTACGGGAGTATTGTAGGCCCCCTCACTGAGTTGACAGCCAAGGCCAACCCCAAGAAGGTCATCTGGACCCCCGCCTGTCAGAAGGCCTTCGAAGCACTAAAAGAGGCCATGTGCACCGCCCCAGTACTACAGGCCCCTGACTACTCCCAAGAGTTCGTGGTTCAGACCGACGCCTCCGAACATGGCATCGGGGCCGTGCTCTCTCAAGTGGACGACAAGGGGATTGATCATCCGGTGGCCTTCATCAGCCGGAGACTACTACCCCGGGAGCAGAGATGGAGCACCATCGAACGAGAGGCCTTCGCAGTAGTCTGGGCCTTGAAGAAACTGAGGCCCTACCTGTTCGGGACCCACTTCCGGGTCCAGGACGACCACCGTCCTCTCCGGTGGCTCATGCAAATGAGAGGGGAGAACCCTAAACTGCTACGCTGGTCCATCTCCCTCCAAGGGATGGATTTTACTGTGGAACACAGGCCTGGTGCCGACCACGCCAACGCCGACGGCCTGTCCCGCTTCTTCCGCCTCAGCGAAGAGAACCCCCAAGAGGATGGGTAGTTCTCCTCGTCTTTCAGCTGGAGGGGACGCATGTTGGACCCGGCCTCGTGGCGTGGTCCTCGCTGATCTCCGCAGCCCCAGATCTACGGGTGGAGCTGACTCCCGTCCACCCAGAACTATATATGACACTCCTGCACTGGACCTGAGACGATCCCCAGACCGCGTGCCTGCACCCGTGCATGTGACCATCAGACTCCATGTTTTGCCACACCGGCCGGCCGGCCGGCCGCCTTCTTCCCTTTCGGCAGCCCCTGGCCTCTCCTGGCTGCAGCTGAGCCTGTGCGTCCGGCGCGCCCAGATCTATCCGGGGGGTGAACGACTCCTCAAGTACCCGAAACCAAGACTTGCATCACACCTCCGGCCCCCTTCCAAGGAACTGGTTTCCCTCACACCTCTGAACTATCCCTGGGGGCTGGTTTCGATTGCACCTTGGGCCTCCTAGTGAGCTGGCTCCAGACCCTGATGGGCGTCTGGGATTCCCTGGGCGCATGGTCCAAAGCAGCAAAGAACCAACCGCCCAGACGATCAGGCGCCTGGCCCTCGGACCTCCGGCCCCCTGCCTCTGAGGGTCCGGACATCAAAGAGCTCCAGTACTATAAGACAGCCTGCCTTCCATCTAGCCGGCAGTTGTATCTTGGACAAGAAAGCCCTGCTGATCTGATCGCGGCTGACCTTGAGAAGAACAGACTCTGACTCACTGAGCCCTGCTGACGTCGTCGCGGCTCCCCCTAGAATCTATGGAACTGAACCATCGGAGCCCTGCTGAGGCTGTCGCGGCCCACTCTCGAGAACAAGACCTGAACCCTCGGAGCCCTGCTGATGCTGTCGCGGCCCACTCTTGAGAAACGAGACCTGAACCATCGGAGCCCTGCTGACGCTGTCGCGGCTCCAACTGCTACGAGTACGACCGAGTACTCCTGCCCAAGCCCTGGTGACCTTGTCGCGGCTTGACGAACTCTCTGGTCCGGCTGGACCATCGACGCTACCCTCACGATCATCTTGAACAAGAAGTGAGTAGGACAGCAAGTCCCATCGCCAGCCCCCGTACCCCCCAGTTCGAGGATTGAGAACTGTGCGCAGGGTGCGTGGCGTGCCAGCTGGCATCCTAAGACTGTCCCGCTTCCCCAATCCCTCGTTACGAGACTTTCGCGATCCCTCGATCGCTGTGTATTGCTCCCTACTTTTAATCTTGATAAAGTCTTTCTTGATAAAGAATCACGGTGTGGTGTCCGTTCATAAGTGTGGTGTGTCGACAGTGTGTACGATCAGTCCTCCCCGGCGGGGACTCCCCCTCGATAAGACTCGGCAGTAATTGTGGGAGAGGAGGTTCCAGGCGGTTAGGAGAGACCTCTTGACCCCTGGGGGCACCGCCTTCCAACAGGCACTAAGTCTGAACGTATGGCAGCTTCATCGAGATCAATGCCGAGCAGCATTCAATCATCGTCAAGGCGCTCCCGTGCATGGAGTCGGAGCGTTGCCATCATCGAAGATGACCGCACTAGGTCCTCACTCTTCAGCAACCCACCATTGTCGAGTCCCATTTCGGATCCAGCTTGCCACACCAATGACTCAGTGACAACCACTTTTTCTCCATAAAGGTTTGTAAGCCTGAAGATAAACTTTCCACCGGATGAACCTGGTCCCTGTATCTGACCAGTGATCTATTGTGATCAGCCTTAACGTTTGACTTTGACCTGGTCTAGCATAAACAGATACATTTGGTTGGTGCTTTGTGCTTTTTGGCTCTATTTTTTATTCAAACTTAAAAAATTCATATCTTGCATTCATTGCATATCATTTAGGTTTGGGAACTGTTCCTGTCTTCTGTTTTCACTTTATCACTTACTGTTTGAGTGCTGTATAAATAGTTTGGACATTGTTTCTAAGTTAGGCCTGGCTGCTTTGCAGTATGGCTACCAATGGTTTAAGTACAGGTTTATTTAGTGAGTTTAATGTATTACCCTTACAAGAAATATATGATCATTGTTTGAGGTGGGTTCTCACCCCCTCAAGTAATACTCCAATTTCATACCCTTCCAATGCCAATGAGGAACTCCCAATAGCTGTTTCACAGACCATCAGAAGGCATGGTGGCCGCTCCTAGGGTGAACTCTATTCAAGACCTCCAATGAGCTTTGCTCACCCGTGAGAGTACCACCAATAATCCCTACTATTCTGAAAGTAGCTAAAAAGTCAACTCCACAAACATTACTCCTGAACTCGGTCCGCAGCGCTGCATTACCTGGGTCTGTAGTGCTTTACTAATCCTGAGGGATAAGTGCCGGCCATCGCCTAAATGTCTGTAGTCCTATTGTGGACGCTCTACATCAAATGATCAGTATCTCGGCTTCTCTCGCGACTAATGACCTACCAGGTGCCCACAGCTGGTCAGTGACCCTGACAAGCGAACTGCTAAAAAGGAAGGCTGTACCTGAAATCATCCTAGCATGTATATCCCAAGAGGCTTTACCTCATCAACATTGATCAACTGATAACTGTGCACCAACTTCAAGCCATTCCTCTCTACACTGTGGTGGCTGAGCAAGACCCTCCGCTTGGACTCACCTGAGCCGATGAACGTGAAGCCTTCACTCCCAGGGCTGTCCTTATCATCACCATAGCACATGCCATGGTCGCTTATGGTGCCATTGAAAGGGGCGTACACCGCGGACCCATCACTGCATACAACGTCAACTCCTTTAAGGTACTTGCGGCCTCTGGAAATCAGAGATCAGTTTCAGCAATGCAGGCTTTGCGGATCATAGAAGCATTCACATGTGGCACTGATGCAGGCGTTATGAGTCTGGAAGGAATGCAGTTTTGTGGTTTGTGGGAGTTGCTATAAGTGTGCTTTGCAGATATTGTAGCTCATGCTGGCATATGGATGTCATAATGGCCGCATGTGACTCATGGACTTATTATATGTCAGCAATGCAGGGATGACTTATATATCAGCAATCCAGCATTGATATATGTCATTAATGCAGGTGTTATTTGTAGGCATTACAATATGTCAGAAATGCAAGTAATACTAGTAAACATTAATATATATTAGCAATGCAGGCCTTACTTGTAGGCATTATTAGTCAGCAATCCAGGTGTGACTTATAGACATTAATATATAGATATATAAACAATAGAGGCCTGACGTGTAGGCATTATTAAATGTCAGAAAACCATGTGTGATTTGTAGATATTAATTTCTGCCAGCAACAGTGGTGTTGTGACATTCTTTGGCATTATTTTATGCCTGCAATGAATCTTATGTGACTTTTAGGAAGAAGTGCTAGTCAGCAATGCAGGCCTTGTGACCAGTAGGAATTAATGTAAGTCAGTAGCACAGGCCTTGTGGCTCATGTTGGCATGTATATATATATATATATATATATTACACAGTGGGAGTGGCCACTGTGTAGTAATAGTTAGGTCAGAGTTTCTATAGTAAGAGCATTTTTGTTTTGCTAATGCTTGATGAAACGTCACAAAATATTTTTTTTAAAGTTGATCGTCTCCCTCCTTGAAAGTTTCGGGGTGATCTGTCAAGCAGGAGCAAACAATGAAAGAGGGGTCTGAAAACCTTATTTTCCTGTGTGAATTACCAAATGCAATTTTGGGAAGTGATAAAGAAAAAACATATAGCTGATGAATAGAGTAACACCAAACTTGGAAGAAAATTTGAACATAGTCAGAAAAGCATGCTCATTAGTGATTTTGTGTATTTTTGTTCAGCTGTGTTTGAGAAATGTGCATTTAAATAGGTGCGCAGGGTGCTCATGAAGAGTTAAAGAAATTGGATTATCTGGACAGTTGGGGCCATTAGACTCTAGTTTGCCACAAATTAAATAAATTCAGTGGACCCTAATGGCCATTATGTGAGGTGCAATAGGACTCCTTTGAGAGCCGCTGCACCTCCTGTGAGGCACCATGGGACTGCTACGGGTGCCGCTGCACAAGCAGCACCCCCATGGAACTGCAGACTCTCACAAGCTTCAATACATGAAGCATGCATGATCCTGCGGTTCCATGTAGGTGAACCTTGTGCAGCATTACCGTAGAAGGACAAACAGTACCGAGAAATAATAAATAAATAAATGAAAAAAATGTGGGGTGTGGGTTTGAGTAGGGTTAGTTGCCTGTGGAAGGGTTTGGTGCAGTGCATGTCCAAAGGCCAGGCCCTTGGCACAACCCTCCAGAGGTGGTTGAGCACACGCTAGTGGTAGGTCATCCCAGGAGGTTGGCCACCTACACGTGGTTGAGTGCAGGACCTGGCCCTCCAGCCAACCATCCGCCGTGCACTGAGTTGGGTGCCCACAGGGGTGTTGGGCTGGCCAGTGGTCTGGCCCTGAGCCCAAACCACTGCTGCACACAGCCAAAAGCTCTGATCAATGCTGGAGTTGGATGATATGACTTTTTTTTAAAGCAGAAATTCATTGAAACAAAACAAAGGTTAAAGTGACACCATAGTTAGGTAAGGTAATACAATTGTAGGGTATATTAAAAAAATAATCTAGAAATTCACTGAAAAAAACCAAAGGTTAAGGTGATGTTATAGTGTGTTATTCGAATAATACTTTAAAAAAACACTGAAATTGCCCAGTGTTAGTTTACTGAGCTAACTATAACTTGTGCCCCTCCTATATGCACTGCTTATGAACTCAGAAATCACATCACTCATGACATGTTAAATGTCATCAAAGATGATGTCTCAAAAGCTTTCTTGGATGACATGACTGATAGTATCATCCAATGGATGTGACACTTTGCTATAAGCTTCCATACTGGAGGATGATCAGTAAGGTCCACGTAGACCAATTTTCCATAACTTCTGTAGTACTAAAGGGCGTAGCTTTTTGCAATAAACAGAACAAGCAGAATATGAAGCACATCTGTGAAATGATCCACATTAAGTACATATTATGTTCTCTTTTTTTTACTGGGATTGAGGTGTGTAAGAAATGTAATGGCTATATAGACATTAATGATCACGGATGCTATTAAAACTTTGAATACAGTTTAAAAACAGTATTTGGTAATTATTTACCTTAATGAGATGTGTCTGTTAACTACCTCAGCTAACCGAATTTTAAGAGAATGGCTACATTCTCTAGATTAGGCAATGATAAGGCATGCACATTTGGGCCAGAGGGACAACCGTCTGAAGTATATAAAGGCACTTTCCACATATTCCTGAAATGAACAGAAGGATGTGCGCTATTTTAACAAGGTTTACAATCACACTGTGACTTGAACCGTCAGTAATCACTACTTTGCACCTTGGCACTGGTCTTTTGCACAGATAGTCTCTTCCAGTAAACAACATTGTGAACACTACATCATCATCGTCCTCGGAGCGACTGACAACTGCGGCACATTGTTCAAGTCACCAGTACTCGCCATCATCGATGGACAGTTGGCGGAGTGTTGGCTGACCCAGCCATTGGCAGTTGGAACTTGGTGCCGGACAACCGTTGTGACACACTTTAGCGAAGTGATTTGTGCAGCCATACTTCAGGCAGGGTTTCCCTTATGCTGGGCACACATTTGGTGTGTGGTTTACCATGCCACAATTGCTGCAGGATTTCCCACCTTGTTTGGGGGTACTGACTGGGTGTGGCTGTGCAGGGTGGTGTGGGATATTGTTTACTTGTTGTTCTTTGATTTTTATGGCTTTACGGATCGCTGGTCGGCCTGCCCCACTGGACAGGACTGCCCCATGTTCTCAGCTTGAGTGTCTACTAGCTCGTGGGGCCTGGCCAGGAATAGTATATCGTCCAGTATGATGCCAGGTTGGCAGAGGATGAGTTTTCTCAGACTGGCATTCTTGTATGATCTGGGCCCTGATTGTGTTACGCTGGTCAATATTCGTGCAGGTATTTGCCAGTTTGCGTAAACATGTATTGTATTGTATTGTAATTGCATTTATATAGCGCTTACTACCCCTGACGAGGAGTCGAAGCGCTTTTTCGGCAGGTAGCACGCTACTCCGGGACCCATAGAGGATTAGTGTTGAATTAGTATTGTGAAACATGCAAGTACATTTTAAGTGGTGGATAGGTTAGTCCGTTATTTGGATTTGGAATGATAGCAGAAGGATAGATGAGGACAGAGGTTTGTATTTATTTATCGCTAGTTGATGCACGCTATTCAGGAAGTCGATTTAGCTTGAATCTCTCGTAATCTGGATTCAGTGGTGGATCGAAATCCCTGTTTGGAACAGCTAACATGGCATCAAAATCATCGTCACCTCCGGTGCTGGTAAGAATTTTTAATAAGTTGTAGAATTGTTCTCCTCCCATGTGAAGCGTCATGGAATGTTCAACTGCGCAGTCGGTTTCTCGTGTGGTGCAAAAGTAATGTTTGAGGCGCCCTATCCACTGTGCCACCGAGGGGTGGCAGTTGCGGGGTCCACTAACTGGCGGAATGGCGGAAGCACTGTGACTGGCACATGTGCACAGTGTTGGGGCGCGGTGGCCACATTGTGTTGAGTTGTGGGCCTCAGTGTTTTGCAGCGGTGAGGATATGCTGTTTTCTCAGGTAGCCCGCTTACGCGTGGCTTCAGTGTAATGCACTTGTGCGCTAGTACAGTTGTTCTGGTCCAGCTCTGCTTATGTGTGTGTCCTTTGTGGTAAATAGCCTCTGCTCCCCTTTTGTGCTCTCTTTCCGTGCAGTAACACTATATTCTTGACTTGGCCCCTCTTGCTCTCAGTACCAAAAGATCACTTGGGCAGCAGACGTGTGGTGCATGCAGTTGATTCCAGACTCTTCCATCCCTTCACTTCACTATTCTTTGCCCCTCTGCCATTTACTGTGTCTTGGCCCTCTTTGATAAACTGCAGCCAAGACCAAGCTTCTTCATTTGCGCAGAATCCCTTCCTTTTGTTTGTATACACTCTCTCTTCCCCCCTCTCTACAAGACTGGCTGCAATTGCATGCTCACCCCCAGGCAGTGAGCTAGGGAGGCAAACGTTGGCCACACCCGGCACTCGAGAGGGGCACAGCCACGCAGACGCTCATACCAGCTGCTTACATCCAATGCAAGTGAAGCTTCCTGGTGGGGCCTGCACGTGGCCACGTGTGTTGGCAAGGCTCGACCTCCAGCACGGCAGTACCACGAGCCACCACCAGGGGGCAGGACAGGCACAAGTGCCGTGAAACGCAGCGCCAAGCACCGCTTTCCTCCACTCCGATGAGTGCTGGCCGGAATGGCAACAGGCAACACAGTGAGCCACGGCGATGTGACTCTTGCTCGAATCGCAGGCCTCGCCTTGGCTCTCCGCAGGCTCTGCACAGAGGTGGGCACCCTCGCACGTGGAGGGAATACCAGCCTCTTCGCCAATCGTGCGGATCGGGCTGTGTGCAGATATGCATTTAGGCCTTGTGTCCCTGCTGCAAATAAGGCACACACCCTCGTTTAGTACAGGTATGCCAGGGGACCACAACCAGTTTACCGGAAGTGTATCCATGAAACTGCGCCTGGAATTTCCGCCCCTGGTAAATACCGGGCCCAGTGTTTGCTGGCATGGTAATATCAGGTGGTCTACCCAAAAACAGAGGGGCATATTACCAAGGGCTTTATCTCCGCTTTTTTGGCTTTAAAAGCCAAAGAAGCGGAGATAAAAATATCGCCCTATCAACAACTGGGTGCTAACATGCAAAATCGCATGTTAGCACCCTTTTTCACTACACTTTCCTTTGCATCTCTAATGAGATGCAAAGTGGGCGTTCCATAGGAGAAATATCGCTAATCTACATTTCTACTATTATCAAGCTTCACGCTAACCCTGTTAGAGACTAAAAAAACAGCGCTGACCATGGTTAACGCTGCTTTTTTACGTCTGCTAATTTTCAGACTTAGCCATGTAATCCAACGGGAGGTGGATTACATGGCTAAATCCACCATGGGCTATCAACAAGGATATCCCTATCCTTGTAGTTTTATCGCTGCATTACTAGCGATAAACTCCCAAAATGCCGCTATGGCTGGATTTTTTATCGCCTAGGCGTTTAGCGTTGTTAATAACGCGATAACCAGGCGATATTATCTAGCGATAGCGGACGTTAAAAAACTAACACTAAGCGCCCTTGGCGTTAATTTTCCCTGTTCCTTGTTAATATGCCCCAGAATTCCTTCAGGAATTGGAGTCCTTGCGATTGATTTGCACCGAGGCCTCCCTCACTGTTCATATTTTAGCCCCTTATGCCTACATCATCACTTCGAAAATCAGCCTGATCGATGCATTTAACCTATTTGTCCTGCGCCAACAGATCTGCTTGTGACTGACACACAAGTGTAAGGACAATCAATAGCTTCTAGTGCTTAGAAAGCCTCCTTTAAAACGCCTCTACCTTACCTGGGACACCGGTAGCATCCACAGCCGTACCAGTCACAGGGTCGGACGAGGTTCGATGGCTGCCCAGAGCACATCACTGGGAACTTTCTTCCTGGATCTAAACATTTAAAAGACAAAAATCACAAATGCTTTCAAATTCATTTTGTGTGCGTTTTACACATACTACAGTACTTACGGTTTAAAATGCTCTGAAATTCTAACTTCATCACATAACATTTTCAGTTTTAAGATTATTAGATTTATAATATATATATATATATATATATATATATGTTATGTTATGTTAAATGACTCTTGTAACGCGCACTGTCACCAAAGGTTTCCTGGCGCTCTTTATAACAGGATGGAAAATGAAGAGTTGACACTGACCAGATTAGCCTAGGGAGGGGAAGAGAAATGTCTTAAGCAGTTTTCTGAAAATAGAAAGGGAAGTGCTTGACTTGATGGAAAAAGGGAGAGAATTCCAAAGGCTAGGGGCCAGATGAGAGAAGCGGCGGCCGCCGTACTTCTTGGTTTTGACTTTGGGAGCAACAAGCATGTGAAGGTAAGCAGAACGGAGGTTGCGTGACGGGCGATGTGGGGTAATTAAAGATTGCAAGAATGCAGGACTAGTGCAGTGCTGGGCTTTGTAAGTGAGGCAGGCTACCTTAAAGGCTGACCTTAGTCCCATCGGCAACCAATGAAGGCGATGCAGCAGGGGTTTTGCCGATTGCCATTTAGGGATTTTATAGATGAGCCGGGCCGCCTGGTTCTGAACCACCTGGAGACGATGCAGCAGAGACTGAGGGAGGCCATGGTAGATGGAATTGGAAAAGTCCAGGCGGGAGAGAACCAAAGAGATGACAACCTGAGTTAGAGCAGGAGGTGGTAAAAGATGGCTAACTTTGCGGATCTTTCTCATCTGATACATACAGGACGAGATGACAGCGCCCACTTGGGCTTTCAAAGAAAGCTCTGCATCAATAATCACGCCCAGACTTTTCACTGATTTGACCGACGGTGGAAGGGGGCCAAATTCTGTGGGCCAGAACTGTGGACCCCAGTGAGCAGAACTGGAGCCGGGAAGGAGCAGCTCGGTTTTTCCTGGATTCAACTTTAATTGATTCTCATTCATCCAATGTAGGATGTGAATCATAGCATTACGAAAGGTGTTAACAGCATTGGAAGAGTTGAGGGGAAAAATTATCTGCAAATCATCGGCATAATTATATACCGTGATGTCCCAGTTCTTGAGTGAGTGGATAAGTGGGCGGAGGTAAAGATTGAATAATAATGGCGAGATGGAAGAGCCTTGGGGTACTCCACAAGACGTGGAGGTTTTTGCTGCGGTGTACGGGCCCAGACGCACTGCCTGAGTACGTCCAGTTAGAAATGACGCAATCCATTTAAGAGCAGTACCCTGTATGCCTGCCTGGCCAACACGGTGGAGAAGGATGTTGTGGTCCACCGTGTCGAATGCGGCAGACAAATCCAGGAGTACAAGGACTTGACGAATGCCCGCATCCGCGTTTCTCCTCAGTGTATCCAAGGCCGCGAGGATAACAGCCTCAGTTGAATGGGCGGGTCTAAAACCGGCCTGGTTGGGCTCCAGGTAGCCAGAAGTCTCAATGAAATTAGAGAGACAACGGGTGACATATGCTTCTGTTAGTTTAGAAAAGTAGGGAAGAAGAGAAATAGGGCGAAAATTTGAGAGATCGCCGGGATCAGCTCCGGGTTTCTTGAGAAGGGGCACTAAAATGGCATTTTTAAAGGAGTTAGGAACAATGCCGCTCCCCAGAGAGCCATTCAGTAGGGATAGAATGTCGTCCGGTAATTTAAGGCAGATATCCCGCAGTACTGATGGCGGACAACAGTCGTTGGGGGAACCCGACTGAACCCGGTTAGCATATATATATATATATATATATATATATATATATATATATATATATATATATTACCTATAGGAAATCCGCAACATTCTATTGGGAATAACTTTGGCGCCGGTTGAGGAATCTGCCTGTAATTTTCCTTAAATTTGCCTCGCTGCGCTCCGCTCCTTCCCTGAAGGGCCGAGATAAAAGGGGGGTCCCAAAACGTATTTTCCCCATGTTAATTTCCATAGGGCGGTTGGACTCACTTTTAGCCCGAACGCCTGAATGGATTTCCACAAAACTTGGCAAAATTGTAGGGACTGGTAGCCCGATGTGCCTTTACTATGTCTCAAGATATGTGCTCCAGTGGATTTTGAGTAATTTAGGTTCAAAAAAATATATATATCTGGGCGGAGCCTAACCACACATCTGATCTGATTGGCTGTCAGCACTTCATCCAAGAAGTGTTGGTAGCCATCTTGGGACCAATATACATGATAGCACCTCATTAAAAAGCATTGTAGTTAATAGAGGGTTTTAGGACTTTAGTTACATTATAAATCATTTGTTGATGCCACCATACTCATTTTAGGAATTGTGGTGTGTTCTAAGTTGATTTTACCATGTGAAAAAGCCTTCTGCTGTGATATCATGAATCATGTTTGAAAGAAAACTAATATCTCATGATTTTCCCACAGTGGTTTGGAAGGGGATCTATAAGCTAAACTGAAAGCATATTTTCTGTAAATTCACATTATCTTTCTCAGTCATGTGGGAATGAAGTCTGACATTCTAAGTAAAACATGTACATCCAACAAGGACAGAGACTGTCAGATGATTCCTTTGTGTTCTACTGCAGCCTCCTAGAGTGTTCTAAAGAACAACTAGAGCGCTAACAGTCCTACTTATTACAAAGGTATAGCACACCTGAAGGCACCGTGATGGGAATAAAGTGGTAACTCTTAAAACATTTAATTTAAAAAGGAACAAAATGAGGGGGTATATTATGCCAAAAATCTGACATGCAGACTGAAACATGCACTTTGAATACCAGCAGCAGACTTCCCTGGTGAGCAGTAGCTTTACTACAGTGATCTAATGAGCAACTAGAGTGCTAACATTCAGAATTTATGGCAAATGTGTGACACATCTGAATGCCTTCTTGATGGAACCAAAGTAAACAAGCATTGAAAATGCAATAGATCTCGCATTCGTTTAAGTTAAAGCCATTCTGTTTGTAATGAGGCGGCTTTTTAGCTTTGCTTTTATTAGTGTTTTTTAAACTTTCATGTAAATAACATGCATCTGTATGCATATATGTATATGTATGCATGCATTTATATTTGTATTTATATAGATATACAGATTATATATGTTTATATATGTATATATATATATATACATACATATATATAAATGCATATATATGCATATATATATATGTGTATATGTGTGCGTGTAGAGAGAGATAGAGAGGTAGAGGTGTAGAGAGTGAGTAATAGAGAGTAGAGAGTGAGTAGTAGAGAGTAGTAGAGAGCAGTAGAGAGAGTAGCAGAGAGTGAGTAGTAGAGAGTAGTAGAGTGAATAGAAGAGTGAGTAGTAGAGAGTAGTAGAGAGTGAGTAGTAGAGAGTGAGTAGTAAAGAGTAGTAGAGAGTAAGTAGTAGAGTGAGTAGTAGAGAGCAGTAGAGAGTGAGTAGTAGTTAGTAAAAAAGAGTGAGTAGTAGAGAGTAGTAGAGAGTGAGTAGTAGAGAGTGAGTAGTAGAGAGTAGTAGAGAGTGAGTAGCAGAGAGAGAGAATAGTAGAGAGTAGTAGAGAGTGAGTAGTAGAGTGAGTAGTAGAGACTAGTAGAGAGAGAGAGAGTAGTAGAGAGTGAGTAGTAGAGAGTAGTAGAGAGTGAGTAGTAGAGAGAGAGTAGTAGAGAGTGAGTAGTAGAGAGTAGTAGAGAGTGAGAAGTAGAGAGTGAGTAGTAGAGAGAAGTAGAGAGTGAGTAGTGAAGAGTGAGTAGTAGAGAGAGAGTAGTAGAGAGTGAGTAGTAGAGAGTAGTAGATAGTGAGTAGTAGGGAGTGAGTAGTAGAGAGAGAGTAGTAGAGAGTAGTAGAGTAGTAGAGAATGAGTAGTAGAGAGTGAGTATTTGAGAGTAGTGGAGTAGGAGAGAGTAAGTAGTAGAGAGTAGTGGAGAATATTCCAAAGTTTGGCACGGCACCACTTGCACAATAAGTCCAATCAAATCATATCACTTAGAGTCCTTATTGAAGCGCTGAATCTTGGTGTATATTCAAATGCTTTTATTTTCCTTAAGTTTATGTACCACAGCCAGCCGAAACGTTTCGTTCGTTCTGTACAACAGAACTTTTTCAGGGCGTTCTTATTTCCTTCAAGTTGTGTCGGTATCCTGTTGTCATATAACTAGATATTTCTTCCAAATGTTAGACGAGACTTAAGTGCATTCTTATTCAAAGTGACTAGGTATCAATTTTACCCACACAATTCGGGCAGACTTGAGTAATTTATAGCATCCTCAAAGTCAGTCTTTCAAAAATTCCAAAGTATAGGACATGATAATCCAAATCCAAATGTTTCTCAAGAAAAGTCATTTTCAATCGTTCGGAATATCGGTGTTTGGGCAGATATGACCCAGGGACCCCCAGTATGCAAGGGGAATTAGTCCCCCCTCTGCAAACGCGCCAGTGGCCTGCATTGCAGAGAGGTGCAAAAAGGGGCATAGCCTCATTACACCTCTGTGCAATGCAGCCCCGTGGCACATACTGGAGGTTCCAGGTGGGCTAGTTGGCCTCCAGGGACCCCTAGTATGCAAGGGGAATTAGTTCCCCCTCTTCAAACATGCACGGGGGCTGCATTGCAGAGAGGTGTAAAATAGGGTGTGGCCTCATTACACCTCTCTGCAATGCAGCCCCCTGGCGCATACTGGAGGCTCCTGGTGGGCTACTTGGCCCTCAGGGACCCCCAGTATGCAAGGGGAATTAGTTCCCCCTCTGCAAACGCGGCAGGGGGCTGCGTTGCAGAGAGGTGTAACAAGGGGCATAGCCTCATTACACCTCTGCAATGCAGCCCCCTGGCGCATACTGGAGGTTCCAGGTGGGCTAGTTGGCCCCCAGGGGCCCCCAGTATGCAAGGGGAATTAGTTCCCCCTCTTCAAACATGCACGGGGGCTGCGTTGCCGTGAGGTGTAAAAAGGGGCGTGGCTTCATTACACCTCTCTGCAATGCAGTCCCCTGGCGCATACTGGAGATTCCTGGTGGGCTTTCAGGTCTTATATAGTTAGGAATTAGCATTAAAAAAACCTTTGAAATTCACTGAAAAAAACATAGGTTTCAGGCCTTATATAGTTAGGAATGAGCATTTAAAAAACCTATGAAATTCACTGAAAAAACCATAGGTTTCACACCAGTTATAGTTAGAAATTAGCATTTAAAAAACCTATTAAATTCACTGAAAAAACCATAGGTTTGACACCAGTTATAGTTAGCTGGAAATTTTACTGACATAAAACCATTGAAATTCCCACGTTATAGTTAGTTGGACTCACTATAACTTGCACGCCTGCAATGCACTGCTGATGACGTCACATATTACATCACTCATGACATGGTCAGTGACATCACTCATGACATCACTGATGACACCATCCTTGTGACAGAGTGACAGACCTCCTTTCAGTGTAATGTAACCCTCGAAACACATATTCAAAAATAGAAACTAAAATTTTCAAAAAAATAGAGATACCCATACCAGTTACAACAACCAATTCAGTAATACCACCATCTATATACACATCCACTCATTCACCAACAGTTCTATATAGTCACTCATACATATATTCACTCATCATATGTAGTGAAACACCTATACATCCTGTTACACACCGACAGTCATCCAAAAGTTACTCACACACATAATCACACATGCAAATTAACTATTGAACATCCATTTATTTGCATATACAGCTATACACACACTACCACCTTACTTCTAAGGAAACTTACACATACTTACTCTCTTGAACAATAACTTATAGAAACACATACTTAATTAAACAAGAACTCTTTCAATTTCTCACTCTCACATATACTCACTTATATACATCAATACTCACATATACTAGATTAAAACATATGTAGTTACTGATAAAGACACTAGTGAGACAGTCATTCACTCACTAACACACACATATACACACTCATCCACCCATACAGTCCTGCACATATGCTGTCTTCAGTGAGCGCCCCGGAAAGCGTAGTATTTTGAAGCGCCCCAGTGCGCGAACCAGGAAGCGTCCCGTTAGCGCCAATGTCGCGATCGAAAACAACGTCGCGTAAGCGTGACGTATTGCGTAGCCGCGCAATGTGTCTTATGACGCGCTGCCTAAAACGCACCCGGAAGCGCTCCGCGGTGTGGCCCGGAGCGCGTTACGTAAGCACCCCGGAGCGCCTAGCGTAAGCGCGTCGGGTCATGTGACCTCAAAATAATACTTTTCATTGGTTCATAACAGTTTTGGTTTCATAATGATGAAACCCGTGGTCATGTGACCTGAAAATAACACTTTTCATTGGTTCAGGATCTTTCTTTTTGCCAAATGATGAAACCCCCCACCTTTTTTCCTTATTCTACCTTTGTGCTTTGAGAGAGATAGACCTGCATTTATATCAGTCGAAAATGGCTACATTAGCTGCAGCTGCTAGATCTTCTGGACCACCACCACCACCACCACAAGGACCTCCACAACTTCACAGTGGTGGAGATCAAGAACAGGAGGAGGATGAGGAGGAGGAGGAGAGGAGATTCGTCCCAGAGGACAATATTTCCTATAAACCAAAAGAGCACATCATCTGGCAATTTTTTTCAATCCCCAATGACAAAAAAAAAGTCAATGCACCTAAGGGAACCTGTTTAATCTGTCATCAGGAGCTGTCAAGGGGGAATCCCAACAAAAAATACTCCTTCGGCAACCACACGATGATCAGACATATGCTTAGAAAGCATCCAAATAACTATGCTAGGGCAGAGGTCAGGGAACTGGCCAGAAACCCTGTCCAATCTTCTGCCAGCACCTCCCAAACGAATGTTTCCACCCCATCGGGACCAGAAGTTAGGGAGAGATGCTCCACCATACAAACCAAATTTTCTAATTTTAAAATTGTTTGTATTTTTTGTGGACAAACAATATGCTATGGAGAGCAATGCATCACACTTATTAATCGTGCTTGGGATAACCACAAGTGCCCAAGGAAACATTAATTTGTTCCGCTTTTTTTTTTGCTCCTGTTGAGCCCTTTAGAATTCCCTGTTTTTGTTTCTCCCCTTAAAAAATTCAAAAAAAAAAATGTTCAGAAAAGCCAAAAAAAGAAAAAAATGTTAAAAAACAATAAAAAAAATATAAAACAACAAAAAGAATAAAAAATCAGTTCTTTTTAGAACTACCTCCAATTTCTTAAAAAATGCTATTTTTAAAAAAAAATCTGTCATTCTTTTTTTTCCCCATGGTACGCTCCCCGGTGCGCTCGCCGGTGCGCGTACCGGGCGCTCCCCCCGCGCACATTGAATTTTTTTTTTTTATGGCCCCCACATCAAACCTAGGGGGTCAGAGGGGGTCTACTCTGCCCCCTTATGGTAATTTCCCCCTTTGTTTTTGCCACCTCTTGTGTCTCGATTTTACAGAGACACAAGATGGCGGCCGCACTGGACTGTTTAGAATGTTTACAGACACCCGACAGCCAATCAGCTTTCCGTGCGCAAGTGGCGTGTCGCGCCCGGTGCGCTCCCCGGTGCGCGTACCGGGGCGCGCTTATAGATATATATATTTTTTTGAACCTAAATTACTCAAAATCCACTGGAGCACATATCTTGAGACATAGCAAAGGCACATCGGGCTACCAGTCCTTACAATTTTGCCAAGTTTGGTGTAAATCTATTCAGCCGTTCGGGCTAAAAGTGAGGTCGACTGCCCTATGGAAATTAACATGGGGAAAACGCATTTTGGGACCCCCCTTTTATCTCGGCCCCCGCTTGACGCATCCCCCCCAAACGTTCAGGGAAGGACCGGAGCTCGACGAGGCCATTTTGAGGAAATTTTCAGGCAGATTCGTCAACCAGCGCCAAAGTTATTCTAAATAGAATTTTGAGATTTAACATTGAAAAAAATCCTAACTATAACTACCTACTGGCGACCGCCAGTAGGTAATATATATATATATATATATATATATATATATATATATATATATATATATATATATATATATATATATATATATATATATATATATATATATATATATATATATATATATATATATTAAAAAGTTTAAACATTTACACAACATATCCCACGGGAAACGGCGCAGTACAGTTTAGTGCCTCTTTAAACAAGCATTTGCAATGCAATAGGTCTTCCATTTAAAAGACTTTGAGCTATTGGCAATGTAAATATCAATAGCTTAAATTCTTGCAAATGAAATACCTATTGAATTGCAAATATTGTTTGTTTCCAAGCGCCACATGCCGCGCTTGTAACTTAATAGAGGACACGAAGAAGGGTGTTCCACGGAGGACCTGGCCTGGCAGTTCGGGATGGACTGTTCTCATGGAGTGCAGGGTCAAGACTGATTTGCATACTGGTCCATACTGGAGTGGCATGGGAAGCAAAAAACGATAGATTTAACCCAGATCTGTGATTGGGGCCGAAGTTTTCAAATGTTCAGCATTTCAGTCCAGAATCTTTTGATGAAAGGTTGGACAGCAAGCATGAAAAGGGGTAATCACTAGCAGTAAGTAGATGCGGTTTTGTCTGCCTTCATCAAGATAGGATTTAAAACACTTCAGAACCGACCCCAATGAACTCGCCTGATTCCATCTGCAAGTGATGCATTTTGCATTGTTATACAACTCGTTGTGTGCTTTATAAAGCCATCTTTGCAATGAGTAAAAAAAAAGTTTAGCTCGGTCTCTTCTGGGAGGGGTGATGAATTCAGGTTCTTGCATCTGATGTTCTCGCGCCTAGCTCAATAAATACTGAGGGGCAGATTTACAATTACTGGTGCATCCCTGCATATCAGGAGGGATGCACCAGTAAATGTGTGCCGCAGTTCCGCCACCCATGGTGCGCCGCATTTACAAAAGGCGGTGCATTGCTGGAGTTGCGTCGCAAGCGTGACGCAGCTCCAGAAATGCTCTGGGGGGGCCTATTTTTCCAATGCTGTGTCAAGCCTTACACCTGCTTCAACCAGGCACATGGTTTTGACTCAGCATTGGCCTAAAAGTGATCTTGTAGATTTCACTCAGCCACTTTTAGGAGGCGTTCATGCACAGGAACGCCCTCCCCTGCGCCAGAATGCCTCCTGATGGTGCAGGGCTTTACAAGGTGACGCATCTCCCAGATGCGTCATGTGGTTAATACCCCACACCATTGGCCATCTTTTGCGCCACCGCTGTGTCACAAAAGTGACGCAACGGCGGTGCAAAAGAGGAGCAAGGGGCTTGTAAATCTGCCCCATAAACTTCTGTCTTCTAAGCACAGCTAAGTGACGTGCACTGACACGGTTCTGTCTCTTGTATGCTCATGTTATAATCAAATGTTCTACAAACTCTGTCCGTTTCCTTTTAAACGCACTACGAATACAACGACAACGGTGAACGGCCTGGCTGATGATCATCTGAAAGCTTCCAATCTATGTACAAGGTCTGCCCCTGGCGTGTACTGGTATCGTTCAGCAGCGCTTTCTTCCTGATTTTGCCTCCTCACTTTCACCCATTGCTCTGCCTGGCTGCCGCTTTGATTGTAGTGCGATTAGACTCGTATATTGTATTTCTGTGCTGTGTTTTAGCGCGTTCTGGTATCGTTCAGCAGCGCTTTTTCCTGATTTTGCCTCCTCACTTTCACCCATTGCTTTGCCTGGCTGCTGCTTTGATTGTATTGTGATTTGGCTAGTAAATTGTACTTTTGTGCTGTGTTAGCGCGTTCTCCCCAAGCGCTCTGTTGTGCTCCCCCCTCCTCCATTTTGTTGGTTGTTGTCGTCTTGTAGAGCCCGCCCCGCCTCCCAGCTGAGCCGCCCTCGCCCCTCCCCCTCCACAATCCATATATGACAGCAGTTCCCGCGCGCAGCGTTTACACGCAGCGACCGCGCCCAATCCGCGCCGAAGGTGCGCCAAAGGTAAGCCCGTCTACGCCCGTCCGCGCCTGCACAGCGCCCAGCGCCAGACCCCCTGCCCCCCGTCCCTCCCTGCCCCCCCGCATTACCTACGATGCCACAACCCTCCTAGCCCTAAACCCCGGCCGCGCCCCCAACTGCGTCCAAGCTGCTCCTGGACACACCCATGGACCTTTCTCCTGCTACTCCTGCAAATTCAGCGGCACCGACAACTACTCCGCTACGACCTCTCCACAGACTCCCGACCCCAACCAACTACAATGCATCCTTCTCAACACTCGCTCGGTCCACAGACACGCCATTGACCTATGGAACCTACTAGACACCGTCTCTCCAGACGTCGCCTTCCTAACAGAAACATGGATGAACGCCTCCTCCGCCCCAGACATCACCATTGCCATCCCTGAAGACTATAAGATCACACGCAAGGACCGTACCGGCCACACAGGAGGAGGAATCGCTATCGTCCATAAGAAATCAATCCGCATCTCAACCAGCTCTGACGCCAACCTCGCCAACTCCGAACACCTCCACTTCCAAATCCACATCGACCCCAAGACCACACTCAGAGGCACCCTCCTATACAGACCACCTGGACCTCGCGCAAAATTCAGTGAAGACATCACGGACTTCATTACTCCACACGCGCTCCCCTCCAAAGACTACATCCTTCTGGGAGACCTCAACTTTCACCTTGAAAAGATCAACGACCGCAACACCACCACCCTCTTATACAACCTCGCCAACCTCGGACTTAAACAACTGGTCACTTCCCCCACCCACATCGCAGGTCATACTCTCGACCCTATCTTCACCTCCAGCAATCATGTCTCCTTCAGCCACACTACGGATCTCCTCTGGACCGACCACAGCTGCGTTCACTTCACCTACAACAAACCAATACCCATCAACCACCTCCAACCAACTATGCAAAGAAACTGGAACAAAATCACCATCGACCAGATCTCCTCATCGCTCCTTCTAAACACCCCAGCCCACTCCTCGAACCCAGACCAAGCCGCCGCCAACTTCACTCTATGGTTATCCAACACCGCCGACACCTTAGCACCACTGAAAAAACGACAAAGCAAACCGGGCAACAAGAAGGCCTCATGGTTCAACGATGATCTTAAGAAGTCCAAGAAACTCTGCCGCTCCCTTGAAAAGGCATGGAAAAAAGACCCAACCACTAGCACCAAGGACGCCTTCAAAAACGCCACCCGCACTCACCACCAACTAATCCGAAAGGCCAAGAAAACAGCATTCAAGGATCGACTCGACAACAACGCCCACAACAGCAAGGAACTTTTCAACATCGTCAAGGAATTTTCCAATCCCTCGGCCAACTCCAACGACATCACCCCCTCTCAAGCCCTCTGCGACTCCCTAGCCTCATTCTTCCACAACAAAATTGCAGACATCCACAACAGCTTCGACAACCAACCCGGAGACCAACCCACCCAACCATATGCTGAACATTCTCCTCCCATGAACACCCTTAACGACTGGAACCCAATCTCCAATGAGGATACCATCCGCCTGATGAACTCTATCCACTCAGGATCCCCCACAGACCCATGCCCTCACCACATCTTCAACAAAGCAGACTCCGTCATAGCACCGCACCTCCGAGACGTCATCAACTGCTCCTTCAACTCCGCCACCTTCCGGGAAAACTGGAAACACGCTGAACTCACCGCCCTCCTGAAAAAACCCACAGCGGACCCCACCGAACTCAAAAATTACCGCCCCATTTCGCTCCTTCCTTTCCCGGCCAAAGTAATCGAGAAAACTGTCAACAACCAGCTCGCCGCTTTCCTCGAAGCCAACAAATCCCTCGACCCCTCACAATCTGGCTTCCGAGCAAAACACAGCACTGAGACCGCCCTCATCGCAGCAACAGACGATATTCGAACTCTTCTGGACAATGGAGACACAGTCGCCCTCATCCTCCTCGACCTCTCTGCAGCATTCGACACAGTCTGCCACAGCACCCTTTTACAACGCCTCAGTAACATCGGAATACAAGGAAAAGCACTGGAATGGATCACCTCGTTCCTCACCGGAAGAACTCAGAGAGTCCGCCTTCCACCATTCAAGTCCGAGGCCACTGAAGTCATCTGTGGCGTACCACAAGGATCCTCACTCAGCCCCACCCTCTTCAACGTATACATGAGCCCGCTCGCGGCCATCGCCCGCCAACACAACCTCAACATCATCTCTTACGCGGATGACACTCAACTAATCCTTTCCCTCACCAATGACCCAAGCACCGCCAAAACTAACCTACACGAAGGAATGAAAGAAGTTGCCGAATGGATGAAACTCAGCCGTCTGAAACTAAACTCAGATAAAACAGAAGTCCTCATCTTAGGTACATCCCCCTCTGCATGGGACGACTCTTGGTGGCCGGAAGCCCTTGGAAAAGCACCCATCCCGACAGACCACGCACGGAACCTAGGCGTCATCCTGGACTCTTCACTCTCTATGAACAGACAAGTCAGCGCCGTATCCTCATCCTGCTTCAACATTCTTCGCATGCTCAAAAAAACATTTCGCTGGATCCCAACCGAAACCAGGAAAACAGTCACCCATGCTCTGGTCACGAGCCGACTGGACTACGGAAACACCCTCTACGCAGGTACTACCGCAAAACTCCAGAAGAAACTCCGACGAATCCAAAACGCCTCAGCCAGGATCATACTAGACATCCCGCGCAACAAACACATCTCTGGTCACCTGAAAGACCTCCACTGGCTACCCTTCAGTAAGAGGATCACTTTCCGAATGCTAACCCACGCACACAAATCACTCTACGACATCGGACCAGAATGCCTCAACTCACGACTGTCCTTCTACACCCCCTCCCGCCAACTACGTTCTTCCAGCCAAGCCCTCGCCACTGTACCTCGCATCAACAAGACCACCATGGGAGGCAGATCCTTCTCATACCTGGCTGCTAAAACATGGAACTCACTCCCCACTTACCTTCGCCTTACCCAGAACCACCTAGCATTCAGAAAGCAACTCAAAACGTGGATATTTGAAAAGTAATCCTCCTCCCCTCCCTAAGCGCCTTGAAACCCTATGGGTATGTAGTGCGCTATATAAATTCTTTGACTTGACTTGATTTACAGCCCACACTATCAGCTAATCAGCGACCTCAGGGCTGGGAAACAAAGCGCCCAGCCAGGGTGAGAACTGTCTGTACCTCATGGTAGAAATGTCACTCTTAGCAGGAGGCCACCAGGCCGGAAGTACTCCCCAGCCAGGAGCAGCCATCTCGGATGGAGAGAAGTAAATACATTTCACCAGTTCTCCACCCCTGGGTGGGCGCGATGGGTGGACAGCAGTCAGGAGCTCCTGCCTTATCATAAGTTTCACACGGAGCCGAGCGAGCAGCGTCGGGCTGTAAGCCTTCATGGAAGGGGGCAACGTGTAGTAACAACCTTTCCTCAAGGCAGATTTTTTTTTTTTAAAGATCCTGAAATGTTCCTGCATCAAGTATTAGTCTAATGAATTGATCAAGTAAACAAACAACATATGAAATTCAATGAAGAAAATACAGAATGCAGTATTGAGTGTGAATATCGCTGTATACCAGCATTTCACATCTTGATGGTATTACGGCAGCTAAATATTACCTATCAAGAAGGGGCTCTGAGTTTGGAGATCACAACAATATGTTATTGAGCATGCTTCATTTTTGTTTGGTAAACAATTTGTTTCTGTTTAATCAGCAGCTATACCGCCAGCTTCAGGGTGTGGCAATGGGGGCCAGCTTCTCCCCAAGCTTTGCATGTTTGCACAAGGGGAGCTTGGGAGGAGCTGGTCCTCATCCCCAATCACCATAACATTGTTAATCATAACCTGATTAGATGGTATCGTTTTATAGACGACCTGATGATTATATGGAGAGGTAGTAAGGAGGAAGCATTGAGTTTTATAGAGAGTCTAAATAGCAATGACCTCAATCTCAAGTTTACCGCCACCCTTAGCCAAGAGTCCATTACGTTCTTGGACACTGAACTATACATTCATGATGGACATCTTGAGAGTAGAATTTTCCGAAAAACAACTGCTGGAAATAGTATACTCCATGCAGCTAGTGCTCACCCGGCGCACTTGATTTCAAGCATCACCTATGGGGAGATGCTTCGGTTACGCCGAGTGTGTAGCAACCCCGAAGACCTGAAGGTAGCACAGGAGGATAGTGAAAAACGGTTTTTGGAACGTGGATATTCTAAACATACAATTCACAAAGCTATAGAGAAATCCATGTTGTCAACTAGGGAGGAACTCCTAACTGGAAGTAAAAAGCGGTCATTACTAGAGACTGGGGAATCGGATAACGAAGTTGGCTCAGAGAACAATAAGTTCCGTATGATAACAGGGTACAGCAGGCAGCATAAAGAATTATATAAAATTGTAAACAAACATTGGCCTCTAGTCACCCAAGATTCCATCATTGGAGCCACCCTCCCCAAAAAGATCTCATTAACTTTCAGTAATGCACCCTCCCTTAGAGATAAAATTGTTGACACTAGTCCAAAACTATTCAATAAAACATCATGGTGGCAACAAAATAAAGGATTTTACCGCTGTAAAACCTGAAAATACTAAAACATACATGGATGGTTTCACTGAAGTCCCTCATCCTATAACACAGGTTTTAACCTGTAAAACCGAGTTTGCGGTTTATATTCTCCAATGCCCCTGCCCGCTAAGATATCTAGGTAGCACGAAGCTTGCGGTACACAAGCGTATTTTACAACATCTACGTGCCATTACTAATGGTGATAACACTTACCCAGTGGCCCGGCATTTTAGGGAAATGCATCAGAGTAATAACAGCTTGCTCAAATACTGGGTAATTGATTCCATCTTAGCCAGCAGAAGGGGTGGAGATAGGGAAAACAAACTGAGAAGGCTTGAGACCAAGTACATCCTTTTACTCAACACCAAGAGTCCGGGGGGGCTTAATGTTACGGAGGATCTGTATACGTGTTTACCTTAGTTTATTCAATATTGATACAGTATGGAATATTATTACTAATACTAGGGTAATTTTAGCCCGGCTGGGAATTATAAAATGTAGAGTGGAATATTCAAAATATTCTAAAATGTTCAAGTCTTGGATTGGGTAGATCTGACATTGACCTGTACTTACTGCCAATTGATTAAAAGGCTGATTTCACTTAGATGGGTACGGCTGAGTATGGTAGACTAATTGGGTCTTTGGTCCCTGGTAGTCATTCGTACTCAGCCCCTTAATGCACTTTATTCACGGTGTTTATTATTAAAACATAGTAACATGAAATAGAGATAAATTAGTAGCAGATATAACCTAAGGACAAACAAAATGTCATTCTCTCTCATCAAAAACATTTTATTTGGAACTGTTGATTTAAGCATTCTTGTATATACTTTGACTATATTTGAGGTTATTGAGATATATAAGTTTAACAAACGAGATACAGTACTTTAATGATAGGACCTTTGATTTGGATAGGTAACCTATCATATGATTACGGATATTACTTGCACTATCATGCAACATTTTGCACATTGCAGATCTTTGCACAATTGCTATTTTCTGCACACTGGAAATTGCACTACTGCGAACTTTGCACATATAAGACCAATATGGATTTGCACTTTATTATATTAGAACGTATAATCAATACTCTACTGTATATACAAATGGGTATTTTACCATGATTTAATTTCTTCAGTCCAAAACAAATTACAGGAAAAGGATTATGATTTTCATGTATTTATTTGGTGATAATTTTTGTTTGTGCCTTAGTGTGAAAATAATGTATTTTTGTTTTAATTTTCAATCTGGTATTTTACCGTGATTTGCTTAAAACTGTCTAAATCTGTTTTCCAATTATTTATATGTTGGGAGACTGAAAAGTATCTCTTATATGTTTATTATGACACACTGCCCTCCCATGTGACGACCTTTATCCAATCACTGGCATTATAAATTGGTGTTTCAAACAAATGAACATTGTCATGTGAACAAGGCTCTTGCGAGCCGAAAAGTCATGAGGCTTTTTCTGCACCTTAATTAAAATTGGAGCACTTCAAATGGTCCGTGTCCGTTGGCTTTTTTCCTGGCTGGAGTTGGTCCAGAGCGCGAGGAAGGTGACGGTGTGTTCGATACATAAATATATATATATATATATATATATATATATATATATACATATATATATTCAAATTCAAATACACAAGCCAATTATTCAGCTGGGATCTAAATAAAGTCAGAGGAAGGAGATGGAGGTGTTCGGTGTAAACATAGGTCACACCTCCTTGGCGGGAGAAAGGAGAAAAGGCGTTCCCTTACACAACTATGTGCAGCAGGGGGCCAGTGTGTCACAGGCCATGGTGCAAGGAGGGAAATGGGCTCCTAGCTACTGTTAGTATTATAAAATACAGCGATAACCAGGGATCGGTGGGCTTGTCGGGTCTCTGGGCTCCGGTGCCTCTGCACCTGCTTCACCAGTGTTTTTCAGAAAACACAATGCCCAAAAAGGCATTGTTCCATGTTCAAGAGACGGGTCTCGGACCTTCCCTTTACTAGACAATGATTCCAAAGCAGGCTGCCATGAACAGAATATTTTCAGTCAGGCTCCCCTAACCTCAGAACCTCAAACCTACACTTAAATGTTAAAATGCTGCGAGGGAGCTTGCGGATCCATGGGAGGCGTGTTAGAGTATCGGCCACACGACAGAACCAGACTAAGACTGTACAGTGGTTTCACACCTCAAGACACACCCAGGGCTGCCACTGACAGTGGATGAGCCGGAGACCCCCCTCTGTGCCCTCAGCAACCAGGGCTGAAGCCAGCCTTCAAGTGGTGCAAGCAGGGAGTAAGGTCCGCCATGGCTTACTATTTGTCACCAGAAATATCGCAACTCTAGAATATTCAGTGTGCGACCCGCCGAGCCTCCTAAATACTTACAACCTGTCTTGGAAGGAGGGGGTGGTCACGTGAGTCGGGGAATACTTTTCATGAATGCTGCACTTCAGTCAGTAGTAATATTTAAAAACAAGCTCTGAGGAGCGGCGGCAACGTCGGAAAATAAACATTTAAAAAAAATATTTGCAATTCTATAGGTCTCGCATTTAAATGCAAGACCTATGGCAGTGGAAACAAATGGCTGCTATTGTCCCGGCTGCTGCAAAAGTAAAAGCGAGTATGACCTAATGAATGTAAGCAAAGCACATCGTCGTGCCTAACATAGGAAATACTCAGTAAAGGAAATAGTACACATATGATGTTAGAACCAAGTAAAGGGGCCAGTAGCCATGAGAGGTTACAGATGACGACATGGCCGTACTACGGAGGGACTAACAAGCCAATTAAGGAATCAGTGGCCAGCATTTACAAAGGACAAAGGCACAAGCCAATGAAAAATATGGGTGGGGCAGTGGGCGGGGCTTCTCTCCCATACTGAACTACAACAGATCATTGCCAGAGCAGCGCTTGCGTGTTGGCTCAGGCTCGACTTAAAAATGAATTATGAAACATCTCAAAATAAATACGTTTTTGCTACGCACACGTCACTTTGCACACCTTCCAGTGCACAGAAAAAAAAGAGTTCTCTTTACCCAATCCAACTTCACCATCAGACATTCTAGAAGGTTCGTCTGCTTGAAGACATCTTTGGTTTCTAGATCTTTTGTGACATCACTCACTGGATAGCCAATACAATCACACATACTGCCTGCTTTAATCCCCCTTCTCCCAATACACGAGGAAGTACATTGACGCAACACATTCCAGGGGCATAGCTATAGATTGTGCAGCAGGTGCAGTGGCACCAGGGATTGTGCATCTAAAGGTACCACTGAATCCCAGTTGTGGTTGCACTTAACTTCCCACCAAGAAGGTGAGGGGAATGTCCTTGCTTGCTCATGACATCCTCGCTACTCCACTGAACATACTAATGAACCAAAGGCTTCAAAAAGCAGTTGTTAAAGCTGCTGCTGTAACATACGTCTCCTGGAACACTTTGCCCAGTTTTGTTTGTTAAATTGGTACATTGTGCTCTTATAAATCTGCTGGAGCACACATGGTCCAAATTGCACCCAATGTGGCAGAGGTTCCAAATTACATCATCCTGGTGTTGGCCCTCACTATTCAGGGAAGTTGGACTGAAGCAACAACTTTCTCAGCGGCTGCATTTTTTATGTTTTTATATTCAGCAACCTTTTTTTCTACACAATGTTCTTGAATATTTACCTCTCTTAAATTGTGAACTTGGCTTTAGCAGTTTTCCTTATCCATCACAGCGTAATACCTTTGATGGAGCAAGGATTCGAGGAAAAGAAACTTGCTCGGATCAACCTCTCGTTAAGAAGATACTAACAAATAGAAATAGAAGAGAAAAGAAAACTAACATACACACGACATTCATACATGGGGAGATAGGCTTTCTGCTTGCTTAAATAACAAAGAATAATTCACTGCGTAACTGAAATCCTGCTTGAAACTGAAAATCGTTTTGCGCATGTGCGAACTAATACGGTGTAATAACCATGTGATTAACCCAGGTGAGAGGGAAACTCTCACTCATGCGCAAGGAGTCACTAACTGTAGGTCTCGAGGTACTGCGTGCCTGGCATATGGTTGCCTGGATTTAAAAAGAGTTATCACTGCTAATGCTTTTGCTTAACAAAGATGGGATAGAAGTGGGTGGTGAACAGTGATAATAACATATTTGAGACAATAACATCTGTTTATGATGCCCTTTATCAATAGTGTGCATTTGGGCCTGATGAGCTAAGCCAAAAGTAAAGATGGCGGTTGAGATGTAATACAAGTTGAGTCTGCGCACTGAAGTTTTGGAGTGACCTGGTGACCGAATCCCTGCCAAGAACCAAGGACAGATGCCTGGGAACATTTCGTAACTGAAGAATTATTTGTATCTAATCTGTTTTATTAATGTGCGTGAAAAGGAAGTTTTTCTGAAATATAAATGCATTAAATGGGAAGGGTTTACTAGACAATAAATTAGTTAAGAAATCAAGAATGACAGCATCAGGTGATGTCAACTCCTCTGCCCTTGCCCAATCGCAGTCCAGGATTCACGAATACTAGCAACTTTTGAGGGTGGCACATGCAAAATTAAAGGGTATAATTTGAGTGAATTAAGGTTAAGGTTGTAGTTGAGACGTCGATGCTGAGGGAGGAGTGGGCGAGAGCTGCTGCTGGAGAAGAACAGATTGGGAAGATTCAATACTGAAAGACAGCCTGAATAGATTAAAGAATTGCAGAAGAATATTGAGGAGGGAGAGAGTGTAAGAGAAGGATGCGCTCCGGTGCGTCAGGTTCTAGAGAAGTGTAGGAAGTATAATCCTACCCTGCACTTTGTCTCCTGACTGTTTATCAGATGACCTCCACCAATCCTTTTGGCCAGGGGTTGGGTTTCCCATTTTAACAATCGGTAATTACATTTCTGTCTTAAAGTTGCAGAATGTTTTGTAAATGTATCATATATTATGTCTTTTGTCTCTCCAACTATCGACTCCTAATGCTTTGATTTGTTGACTAGATCTGTGAATTGAATATATTTGATAAATGAGCTTTATTCTCCCATGAAAGTTGATGGAGTTTGCACTGTGAATCTGTATAAATGAGCGTTAATTTTGACTGAGTTATTAGATAAAATGAATGTAATCTTACCTGGAGTCTGTGATTATTTTATTGAAAGTTATAAGTTAAATTATTTAAAATTGTTACTATCACCATCAACTACTCGACTAATGGTCCATCGACCAAAGGAAGAGTGTTGATCTGTGATGATTAGTTAGGCATTGACTAATCGAGATCAAAGTGAAAATAAAACTTGATCTCCGGCGAAACAGTCAGGAAATTTGAATGTGTCTATGGGCCCGTTATGAGTAATTTGTTGATTGTGAAATATTCATCCTGGCCTTTTCGCCGGATCACCTTTACTCTTACTAATTTGAACGATGTTAATTTTACTGTAGCTTTATTAAATGACTTATTTATTTTTACATAAGTTTATTAAACTACATAATATTACATTTGAAGCTCTCTTTTCCTTTTGTTTGAAAGGCAGGTAAATATGGCATCTTCATAAGCTTGTGAAAGTTGAATGCACATATATGAAAGTGAGTGTGCTGTCAAGCTATTGGACACAGTACCACAAACCTTAGAGGAACGTGACAAATAAGTTATCTTCAAATGCCAGTTAAACACCTTGCTGATCCAGCAAGCATATCACATGGCATCACACACCTGCTTTTTCACTGCAACTCCCCTCCCCTCTTGAGGGTCTCGGACCCTGGCTTGCTTTCCCGCTTCTCAGTGACCCTTACCCTCTACAAATGCTACCAACATTAACACAAGAAGAAGCTGGAGGATTAGAAGACAATACTCAGTAGGGGTTGGAAGGGTACCTGTGGGTATGCACTCAGGCTCAGAATAGTTCATTATCACTGTCCAGTCAGCGAAATCAGAGGTCAGCGGGGTACCAGAGTGTAGCGGAGCATCAGACATCAGTGGAGGACTTGGTTGGGCCGTTTGGCTGCTGGACATCGCATTATCTGTTTTTGCAAAAATAGAAACACATAGAGATTGGTCCTTGTACAAGTTTATTTTATAGCTGTGTGTAGTGATCAAGCATGCGGAGACAGCCACACTGAGCATGTAGACACAGGCAGAAACTGAATGTGGAGACAGCCACACAGAGCATGTAGACACAGGCAGAAACTGAATGTGGAGACAGCCACACTGAGCATACAGACACAGGCAAAAACTGAATGTGGAAACAGCCGCACGGAGCATGTAGACACAGGCAGAAGCTGAATGTGGAGACAGCCACACGGAGCATAAAGACACAGTAAGAAACTGAATGTGGAGACAGCCACACGGAGCATACAGACACAGGCAGAAACTGAATGTGAAGACAGCCACACAGAGTATACAGACACAGGCAGAAACTGAATGTGGAGACAGCCACACGGAGCATACAGACACAGGCAGAAACTGAATGTGGAGACAGCCAGACGGAGCATAAAGACACAGGCAGAAACTGAATGTGGAGACAGCCACACAGAGCATACATACACAGTCAGAAACTGAATGTGGAGACAGCCACACGGAGCCTACAGACACAGGCAGAAACTGAATGTGGAGACAGCCACACGGAGCATAAAGACTCAGGCAGAAACAGCATGCGGAGACCGCCACACAGAGCATGGAGATACAGGCATAAACAGCATGTGGAGACCACCACACAGAGCATGGAGATACAGGCAGAAACAGCATGTGGAGACTGCCACACACAGCATAGAGACACAGGCAAAAGCAGAATGTGGAGACTGCCACACAGAGCATGGAGATACAGGCAGAAACAGCATGTGGAGACCACCACACAGAGCATAGACATACAGACCGAAACAGCATGTGGAGACTGCCACACAGAGCATAGACATACAGACCGAAACAGCATGTGGAGACCACCACACAGAGCATGGAGATACAGGCAGAAACAGCATGTGGAGACTGCCACACACAGCATAGAGACACAGGCAAAAACAGAATGTGGAGACCACCACACAGAGCATGGAGATACAGGCAGAAACAGCATGTGGAGACTGCCACACACAGCATAGAGACACAGGCAGAAACAGCATGTGGAGACCACCACACAGACCATAGACATACAGACCGAAACAGCATGTGGAGACCACCACACAGAGCATGGAGATACAGGCAGAAACAGCATGTGGAGACTGCCACACACAGCATAGAGACACAGGCAAAAACAGAATGTGGAGACCACCACACAGAGCATGGAGATACAGGCAGAAACAGCATGTGGAGACCACCACACAGAGCATAGACATACAGACCGAAACAGCATGTGGAGACTGCCACACACAGCATAGAGACACAGGCAGAAACAGAATGTGGAGACTGCCACACAGAGCATGGAGACACAGGCAGAAACAGCATGCAGAGACCGCCATACAGAGCACGGAGACACAGGCAGAAACAGCATACAACCACACAGAGCATGCATACTCAGGCAAAAGCTGCATAGGAAGACCCCCACACAGAGCATGGAGACACAGGCAGAAACAGAATTGGAAGATCACAACACAGAGCATGGAGACACAGGCAGAAAAAGCATGTAGAGACCAGCACACAGAGCATGGAGACACAGGCATAAACAGCACGTGGAGACCATCATACAGAGCATGGAGACACAGGCAGAAACAGCAGGTGGAGACCACCACACAAAGCATGGAGACACAGGCAGAAACAGCACGTGGAGACCACCACACAGAGCATGGAGACACAGGCAGAAACAGCAGGCCGATTCACAGAACTAACTTTAGACAAAATCCTGAACTTACTACTCTTGGTATTCACAGAAAGCATTTAGTAGTAGTAAAGTTAGGATTGTGTCTTAAGTTTGACTTAAGACAAACTTAAGACAGACTTAAGACAGACTTGAGACAGACTTAAGACAACATCCTAACTTTACTACTACTAAATGCCTTCTGTGAATACCAAAAGTAGTAAGTTTAGGATTTTTTCTTAAGTTAGTTCTGTGAATCGCGCCCAGCATGTGCAGACCGCCTCACAGAGCATGGAGACATGGGCAGAAACAGCATTTGAAGACCGCCACACAGAGCATGGAGACACAGGCAGAAACAGCATGTGGTGACCGCCACACAGAGCATGGAGAAACAGGCAGAAACAGCATGTGGTGACCGCCACCCAGAGCATGGAGACACAGGCAGAAACAGCATGTGGAGACCGCCACACAGAGCATGGAGACACAGGCAAAAACAGCATGTGGAAACCACCACACAGAGCTTGGAGACACAGGCAGAAACAGGATGTGGAGACCGCAACATAGAACATGCAGAGACAGGCAGAAAAGGCTTTTGGAGATCGTCACATAGAACATGCAGAAACAGGATGTGGAGACAGCCACACAGAGCATGGAGAAACAGGCAGAAACAGGATGTGACGATCACCACACAGAAAATGCAGAGGCAGGCAGAAACAGTATCTGGAGATCACCACATAGAACATGAAGCGACAGGCAGAAACAACTTGTGGAGATCCCCACACAGAGTATGGAGACACAGGCAGAAACAGCATGTGGAGACCGCCACACAGAGCATAGTGACACAGGCAAAAACAGCATGTGGAGACCACCACACAAAGCATAGAGACACGGGCAGAAACAGGAGGCGGAGACCACCACACAGAGCATGGAGGCACAGGCAGAAACAGCATGTGGAGACCGCCACTCAGAGCATAGTGACACAGGCAAAAACAGCATGTGGAGACCACCACACAAAGCATAGAGACACAGGCAGAAACAGCATCTGGAGACCGCCACACAGAGAATGGAGACACAGGCAGACACAACATGCGGAGACCGCCACACAGATCATGGAGACACATGCAGACACAGCATGCGGAGACCGCCACACGGAGCATAGAGACACAGGAAGAAACAGCATGTGGAGACCGCCACACAGAGCATAGAGACACAGGCAAAAACAGCATATGGAGACCGCTACACAGAGCATGGAGACACAGGCAGAAACAGCAGGCGGATACCGCCACACAGAGCATGGAGACACAGGCAAAAAGTATATGCAAAGACTGCCACACAGAGCTTGGAGGCACAGGCAGAAACAGCATGTGGAGACCGCCACACAGAGCATAGTGACACAGGCAAAAACAGCATGTGGAGACCACCACACAAAGCATAGAGACACAGGCAGAAACAGCAGGCGGAGACCACCACACAGAGCATGGAGGCACAGGCAGAAACAGCATGTGGAGACTGCCACACAGAGCATAGTGACACAGGCAAAAACAGCATGTGGAGACCACCACACAAAGCATAGAGACACAGGCAGAAACAGCATCTGGAGACCGCCACACAGAGAATGGAGACACAGGCAGACACAACATGCGGAGACCGCCACACAGATCATGGAGACACATGCAGACACAGCATGCGGAGTCCGCCACACGGAGCATAGAGACACAGGAAGAAACAGCATGTGGAGACCGCCACACAGAGCATAGAGACACAGGCAAAAACAGCATATGGAGACCGCTACACAGAGCATGGAGACACAGGCAGAAACAGCAGGCGGATACCGCCACACAGAGCATGGAGACACAGGCAAAAAGTATATGCAAAGACTGCCACACAGAGCTTGGAGACCCAGACATGGAGACACAGGCAGAAACAGCATGCATAGATCATTACTCAGAACATCCAGAGACAGGCAGAAACAGCAGGCGGAGACCGCCACACAGAGCATGGAGTCACAGGCAGAAACAGCATGTGGAGACCGCCACACAGAGCATGGAGACACAGGTGGAAACAGCATGTGGAGACCGCGACACAGAGCATGGAGACACAGGCAAAAACTGCATGTGGAGACCACCACACAGAGCATGGAGACACAGGCAGAAACAGCATACCAACACACAGAGCATGGAGACACAGGCAAAAGCTGCATGGGAAGATTGCCACACAGAGCATGGCGACATAGGCAGAAACAGCACTTGAAGATCACGACATAGAACATTCAGAGACAGGCAGAAACTGCATGTGGAGACCATCTCACAGAGCATGGAGACACAGGCAAAAACTGCATTTGAAGACAGCCACACATAACATGCAGAGCCAGGCAAAGTAGAGTTGCCAAAAGAAAAATGCCAGCCATGTGTTCTTTAAAGACCTTGGGCCCGATTCACAGAACTAACTTAAGACAAAATCCTAACTTCTGTGAATACCAAAAGTAGTAAGTTTAGGATTTTGTCTTAAGTTAGTTCTGTGAATCGGGCCCCTTGACTTGACCCTAAACAGCATTATAAATAAAAAAGAATGCATTCATTTGTAATGTGAGTTTTCTGTCTTTGTTCCCTTTAATTATCAGTCATGAATCATTCAGGCAGCCCTAGAACACAATTGAAAGTGCTTTCTATTTATATTTGCTGTTCGAAGTATGCACAGATATGTGCTGAAAATACGGCTTTGGGTGACTGCTTATTTTTGTACCATCTGGGACATCAAAATAATGAGCTGGCAACCCTAATCATTAGACTGGAAGTTTGTTGCAGGATCAGCATATTATTTATTTCATCCACCCCTGAGCCTTGAATAATGCCGTAACAGCAATAGTTTAACGTATACCTGAAACCCTACACCACGGTCAATAACATGCTGAATTACTTCAAGTGTTGTCTCAATGCAGGGTTCTTTCCCACACACAGTCATCATTCTTGCCCTTCACTTTCACGCTCACCCTGCACTTGCAGCAATCACAATGCACTCACACTGATCACCATGCACTCACACCATTCACCTGCTCACCCTGCACTCACAGCAATCACTCTGCACTCAGAGTGCACTTGCACTGTTCACCTTGTACCTCACTCTGCAGTCACACAAGCACACTACTCACCCTGCACTGATGTGACACTTCACTCACCTGTCCCCCTCACTGCTCACTCTGCAATCTCACTCAAACAAGCCCATCACTACCATGCCGTGATTCGCAGTAATTCGCCCCACTCTGTACTCACATCCGCACCTAAATTCATATCGTTACCTTACTCACCCTGCAGTCACTCCTCTTACCCTATTTCCACACTGTTGCATCGCTGACCATACACTCACGTGGGCACTCCTGCCACTTACACAGTTCAGAGGGTTAATGTGGCTGCTACCATGCAGATCACAGAACTTGGTGTGCGTAAACTATGAGTAGCGCTCTAAAAAAATGAAAGGTTTGTCAAAAAGGTGCTATAGAGAGATGAGGTGCAGTGTTGGTGAGTGGTAGTGAGGGACTTTATGGCAATGGAGGAAATGGGAAAGGGGGTCCCAAAAAAGACAGTGGCGCCGTGTGCGATCAACGCTAAGGCCGGCCCTGGCTGGGAGTGTTACCCCAATACAATTTTGAATTGAATTGTGTTGAAGCTCTTAACTATATTGTCTCCATGTGTTTCGGTCAGGGTTGGTTTGGGATAAAAAATCGGCCCGGGCAAGCTAAAAAAGGAGGGGCTCACATTTGCATATTGTCTTTCCGCATAACACTGCTTTGGCAAAATTTTATAAAAAAGGGCGGGGGCGTTTAAGAAAAACAAGGATTAGTTTACACTGGTGAAACACACCTGCAGAAAAGTGAGGCCACTTCTGCTCAGGCCCCCTGCCCCGCTCAATATGCATACATTAACTGGCCGGCCCAACGAGAGGAAGGGACACCTCTGCCATTGATAAAAGGAAGGTAATTGACACCATCTACCTACAGAAAGGCCACTCATACACCCACTGGCCTGCTTGTGGCATCAAACAACACAGAAACTGCCCAAATCGGCCCCCAGGCTGCCCAAAAAAGCAGCCCACAGCTGGAACTCGGACACCGTCCCCCTCGAGCATTGCCTGGGTGCCCGCCTTACCAATCGCTGGTTTGGGCCTATCCTGTCTATCTGAAACATTCCGGTTGTGTTGTGCTTGCGCCTTAGTGGAAGTTTACTCTGACTCATCCATACAGCTCTATCTTTGGCAAACTGGCAGGCAGTATCTTCATGAGCGGATCAGCAAGACTTCCTTCTCATTGAGGACTCGAGTGCCTCCGGGGCATGGTTTGGTGTCACATCCTGTGTGAGTGGGACCACCCTGGCTCCTTCACACAGCTTCTAAGATAACCTCTGGGTCAGGGGTGGATCTTTGGATTCCGGCATCACTGACCAGGCACAGCCAAGCCGGAAGAGCAGGTTCCACCTGTGAGGCGGACGTAAAGGTGCAACACCTTTGAGGTGTGCGGGACCAGGATGCAATGTGCCCTTTGACCTGTGTGCTGTGGTCCATTTCCTGTACTTACGTAAGCGGCTGTAAGGGCTGGGCTAGGAGGTCAACACTCTGTAGGGCAAGACTGGATGACGTCTTCATTCTCTGGCGGAATGTGTTCAGGCATGTTGTTCGTGTGAGTATAAAGCACATTATGGTTTGTTACATCAATGCTTCCTTGCGTGCTCTTGCTCCATTAGCGTAGCCTCCTGGGCGGTGCTAATCGCAAATACTTGGTGAATCTGTTTGCCACTCCCTACTTTGAAAGCAGGGTTTTACAGCTTTTTTTCATTTTTGTTGTTGTTTTCCTTTGTTCTAATATCTTTATTAGTTTAAGAGAAGAAATATAAACAATTAAAATACCATAATAAGCAATACACCAAAAAGAGAGTTACACAATAAATAAATAGCTAAATAAGCATTCATCAGTATAGATATAATCAATGTCATATATATCGCAGACATAGCAATTAATATGGTGGAAAAAGCAATAAAGAATCAATAAGAGAGAATCAGTTGTATCACTTGTATAAATCAATCAGCAAGATAAAGAGAGAAAGGAAGAAAGAAAGAGAGAAGAAAGTATCGAGGAAGAGAAAGAGAAGTAATCAATAAATAAATAATAAATAAAGCAACCTAACTTTGCTACTACTAAACTGGGATAAAATCCTACACTTACCACTTTTGGTGTTTACAGAAGGCATTTAGTAGTAGTAAAGTTAGGACTCCTAACTTTACTAATACTAAATGCCTTTTGTGAATACCAAAAGTAGTAAGTTTAGGATTTTATCTCGGACCAGTTCTGTGAATCGGCCCCTGTGTCTTTCTTTTTAAACTGGAGCATGGTTGGGGTAGGCATGATGGATACACAGATGCTGTTCCAGATCATGAGTGCATGGATGGAAAAGGTCTTTTTTTGCATTCCTTAGTCTCCAGTCAGTTGGTGTCCTCTCTGTGGATGTGCAGAGAAACCCAGAGACAGTGAGCTTGTCAGCCAGATAGATGCGGTGTGGTTCATGTTTTCTTTGTAGATGTTGAAGCTGGTTTTGAAGATGGGGTGGGCCAATAAGGGGAGCCAGTGGAGGTCCATCAAGTTGGTGTTAAGTGTTCATATTCAGGCCCTGGAAGAGGCCTGCTGCTGTAGAAAGGAAGTCCTCAAACGGGTCAATGTCGAGTCTTCGAAGCCACGAAGATGGCCCTTGCCGCCATCCATATGCAGAAGGCTTGAACTGCAGCTCTGAAGTGCTTTCCTGGGAGGAATTGTTTCACTTCCTTTAGTCCTGGTATGATTCAGTCTTATGTTTCTTACTGATGTGTTTCTTGAGGATGAGGCGAGTGTCCAGGTTGAATCAGAGTGTCTTGCATTGGGTGAAAGTTGGGATTGAATTGATCCAGGTCCTTGTACTTCAGCCCGGTTTGTACGAGTTGTTGCTTGTTGTTCTTGGTGAATAGTAAACACTGGGTTCTGATAATGTTGAGCTTCAAGCAGGTGTTGACGTCCAGGTCTGGATGATGTGCATGCAATCTTTGAGGGGTTGGATGTTAGCAGCACACAAGGCTTTCAAGTAGAGCTCTGGGCCATCAGAGTATTGACGAAGCATGATGCTGTTAGTAGAGCAACAGGGTCTCCCATTACAGGACGAAGCCGACAGCGGACAATATGAAACTCAATGGGACACTACACGTGTAGGGGATCTTCTGCGATTTAGGGGCCCATGTAAATGAACTGGTGCCTTTGAGTAGGTAGGAGGAGAACCGGTGAAGGACTTCACCTGTCAATCCCATTCGAGACATCGGGATATGGAGGAGATGGTCGATAGTGTTAAGGGCAGCTGTAAGGCATGAGTGTGGGGTCATCTTTAACTGTGGTCAGGAGGGCGTCATCTATAACTTGTAATGTAGCTGTATCCATGCTGCATCGAGATCTAAATGCAAAAGAACAGATGATAGACGGAATGCTGAATTAATCAAACATTCACCCCCAGTCACAGATCGGGGTTAAATCCATTATTTTGCACACCACGCCAGTCCAGTTTGGACCCAGCCATATGCAAATCAGTCTTGATCCTGTGCCCCATGGGTACAGTCCAGTCCAAACTGCCAGGCCAGGTCCTCCGTGGACCAGAAACAAGCATCCTGGGACCGGGTTCGGGGTAAGACCCCTCATCAGCCGGGCTAGCTTGAATCTGGGGGGGTAGCGAGCACGGGACCCATGTTTTGAGCATACCCTTCCCCCTCAGGGCGACAAGTGCAAAAGAACAGATGATGGATGGGATGCTGAATAGTCATGCTAGAGATGGTTGGTGTTGGTGTGGTCTTGAAGTTGTGCATAGACCACCTTTTCGATGGTCGAGGAAGAGTTTGCCTAGGTTTGTTTCTGTAATCAGCAATCTCTTCAGATTGTGGGGGCCCAAAGGACTGCCCTTCATCACGTGCATTGTTTAATACCTACATGGCCTCTCTGTTTGAGCCGTTTGTTGGCAAAGAACTAAAAGTACAGTCTTGCATAGATGACACAAATGTGTACACCCAGATTTCAGAACCTCCAGTTGCCACTTTGCAAGGCAAGATGCACCAGATTCAGCCCCAGCTGAACAAAACTAAAACAAAAATCCTCATATTTGTGGGGAAGCTCTCGGAAATCCATGATTTTCTCGTATACCTCAGTTGATTGACCAAATATCGTTTTTTTCCAGTTTGGTTATCAACTTGGGTTTATGTCAGGCTGCAAAATGCCACCAGATCCCCAAACCAGCAAGTTTGTGTGCAATTTATTCCTCAGCTGTGGAAGTTAAATTCTATTGCCCCAATTGTCCTTTATGCACAAAGCTCTGGGTGTAGGGCCAAGGCCATCACAAGCCCAAAGGACAACAATGGTATCTCTACATGGTTGCCCTTATCTGCCAAGTCATGGCAGCAGAGGGACCAACATGCTGTGGTCTGTGCATGAAGTAAAACAGAAGGACTGTGTTTTGCAACAAGGAGGTCATTGCATCAGCTATGAGCCAAGGAGCGAAAAAGGTATAAATGTTCTTGCTGGGTGTACAGGTGCTTCCTTCAAATAACACCAAAGAATGAAAGCAATGGGTTTACACTAACATGTCAGCCTGCCCCCTGCGCACACAGGGTCAAGCTGTATCACTAGATGTTGGTGCAAATGTAAGGACGGTGGAGCTTTCTCAGTGGCATACCTCTCCTGCAGAATTCCCTTCCAGGACAGCTTACAGCACGACCCTCTTTCTCCAGCTGTAAGGCATCCTTGTAGCTCTCTCCCTTAAAAACCTTCTCCAAATCCAAGATCAATGCCAACAGGCTTCCACTGAGGTAGTGTCCACCTTACAGATTCAATTTCCTATCCAAGATGGCCAGGAAGACTCAGCTCTTCCCTTTTCACCAAAGCAGCGCCTTCTATGGGTTCATCCGAACATCACTCCCAGGACAAAAGGTCCCTTGAGCCACATCATCCTTTTGAATCGCACTGAATCTAAAGCTGCACTTACCAACACATAGCGCCCACCAGGGCCTGTCCAGTGACATGGTAGCGCTATAAAAAAACTCTTCAAATAAATACATAAAGATTGTACCATGCAAAGCAGAACAGGACTGCTTGGAAGTGCAAGTAGCCGCTGGTTACAAATGTTTTAGGCCTGAAGTCAAGGGCTACTGCAGCTCTGTTATTTTAGTCGAGGTCATTGACTAATGTCATGACTGCAGAGAAGTGCCAGTCCTCGCAGGTTTAGGCCATTAAAAAGGTGCCAATGCATGCTCATAATATGTTAAGTTATATCTAGGGGCATAGCTTCAGAGGGGTGTTTTGGGGTGTTAAACCCCCTAATAAATGTATTTTCAGAGGAATAGTTGGGTACAGGTACTTTCAGTCGGGTATGGTGAGGTGTCTGCCGGATTTCACCTGGGATTTCTGCATGCACGCACTGACAAAAACACACACATACTCTCTCTCATCTCTGTTTCAAAGCCCAAAAAATGTTGATTATTTATCAAACACTGTGCTTCTCTCAGTTTGGACTCCTACCAATCCTCATTCCTCTCCCTTTCCACTGCCTCTTAAGCCCCTCTCATGCGCACTGCTTGTCCTATATTGTATTTTAACATTATATGCCAGCCTGATTGTCGGGGAATCTGAAGCTCACCCCCCCCCTAATTTTATTGACCAAGCTACGCCCAGGTAATATCATTTTACATAGACCTTTTGTATAGTTTTAACATTCAATTAAACAGCACTGTTTAAGAAGGTGCCGGTACTTGTTCATTAAATAGTACAACCTTCGGAGAAGGTGCCAGTACTTGTTCATTAGGTAGTAGAATCTATCGAGAGGTGACAGTACTGTAGCTTACAGGGAGGTGCCGGTACTTGATCATTCAGTAATTTAGATAGGCTTTCCTGTTTTCAGTTTCTATTTTGGGTAAATTAAGATGGGGGTTTTTCAATTTTTTCAATTCCTTAAAAACAGTGGTTATCAGTGGTTACACATTTTCACGCCATTAAAAACAAAAATAGTGTTTTTCTGCAGTTTATGGAATTTTAATTTAATTTAATTTATTGCTTGGTTTCTGCACTGATAGTGCATGTGTATCGGTAGCGTGTGCACATGGTATATGAGGACCAAATACATTTATACTGCACCAGAATGGACTACAAAGTCAATAGCATTCTTCATTAAGTGAAGATTGTAGAGATGCTTTCAGCAAACAATCTAGCAAGTGAAAAAGATCTCTTACAGGGATGCACTTCAGCTCAGGTATCGATTTTGACAGGCCATGATACAACTTTTTCATATACATAGCTGAATTACTGCAAATACAAACAATATCCCTCCAATCTTTATTGAACTTGGTAGGAACTTTTTTCAACAGCATTCCAAGTGACACTGTGTTCCATATTTACCAAATGCCTGGTGTTATGTTTTCTCAGATGCTTGGTGACAACATTCTTTTCACATGTACCTGTCACTACATCTTGCATTGAATGTTTAAAGACTGAGGTGTTTAGCAATTCACTTACTACAAAAGGGGGCTGATGTATTAAAGGATTTCACCCATTCTCTGTCTGTGGGTAAATGTGATGGTACATATTCGGAAAGATTTTTATGAAACCAAACATTTTACCTATCAGTGAAATCAAATGTAGCCAAAATTTCAAATATGATTTTGATATTTCCCGATTCTCTGCAGTTTATAAAATAACTAAATAAGACCTAATACATGCTTCTAAACACTGCATCTTTAGAACAAAGACCACAAAACTGAAAAAAGCAGAAGGAAGAAGAGACAATGTTTTAGTGACATTCCTAAACAACAAAACTCAAGCAGAATAATGTTAGCCCAGTCTTTCTTGATGCTACCTTGTATAACAAAGTTACATTGTATTGACCCGTTCAGGAAGAAATAAAAATTACTCTTTCGCTCATCTTTTCCTTTCTTTGAATGGCACTTAGTAAGTGGTTGCAAAGGTGTTTTTTCAGTGTTTATACGTTAACACCAGTGATGGCTATTTTCCTTTTGGAGGGGTTTTATCAGTTATTCTAGGTTTAAACCTAAAACCAGATAGCCTAAATATAGCCTAAAGAGAGGTGCCGGTACTTGTTCATTCTGTAATATAGCCTACAAAGAGGTCTGGGTATTTGTTCATTAAGTTGTACAGCCTACCGAGAGGTGCTGCTACTTGTTCATTAAGTAGTACAGACATCAATGAGGTAACAGTTCTTTATTATTAAGTAGTACGGAGTACAGAGAGGTGTTGATACTTGTTCATTACATATTCAAGCCTACATAGAGGTGCCAGTACTTGTTCATTAAGCAGTACTGACTGCAGAGAGGTGCCAGGACTTGTTCATTAAGTAGTAAAGCATGCAAAGAGGTGTTGGTACTTGGTAATTAAGTAGTACAGACAGCAGGGAGGTGGGTGTACTTGTTCATTAAGTAGTGCAGAATACAGATAAGTGTAGGCATTTGTTAATTAAGTAGTACAGCCTACAGAGAGGTACCAGTACTTAATCATTAAGTAATACAACTTACACAGAAGTGTTGGTACTTGCTCATTAAGTAGTACAGAGAGGTGCCGGTACTTGTTCATTAAGTAGTACAGAGAGGTGCCGGTACTTGTTCAATAAGTAATACAGCCTACAGAGAGGTTCCGGTACTTGTTCATTAGGTAGTACAATTCACAGAGAGGTGATGGTACTTGGTCATTCAGTAGTACAGACAGCAGGGATGTTCCAGTGCTTGTTCATTCGATAGTACAGCCTCCAAAGAGGTAATTGTTAATTACGTAGTACAGCTTGCAGAGAGGTATCGGTACTTGGTCATTCAATAGTACACTCTACAGAGAGATGCCAGTACTTGTTCATTAGGAATACAACTTACACAGAGGTGCTGGTACTTGTTCATTAATTAGTACAGAATACAGAGAGAAGTTGGTACTTGTTCATTAAATAGTACAGCCTACAGAGAGGTGCAGGTACCTGTTCATTAAGTAGTGCAGCCTACAGAGAGGTGCAGGTACCTGTTCATTAAGTAGTGCAGCCTGCAGAGAGGTGCCAATACATGTTCATTAAGTAGTGCAGCCTGCAGAGAGGTGCCAATACATGTTCATTAGGTAGTGCAGCCTGCAGAGAGGTGCCAATACATGTTCATTAGGTAGTGCAGCCTGCAGAGATGTGCCAGTACATGTTCATTAAGTAGTGCAGCCTGCAGAGAGGTGCCAATACATGTTCATTAAGTAGTGCAGCCTGCAGAGAGGTGCCAATACATGTTCATTAAGTAGTGCAGCCTGCAGAGAGGTGCCAATACATGTTCATTAGGTAGTGCAGCCTGCAGAGAGGTGCCAATACATGTTCATTAAGTAGTGCAGCCTGCAGAGAGGTGCCAATACATGTTCATTAAGTAGAGCAGCCTGCAGAGTGTTGCTGGTCCTTTCTCATTAAGTAGTATAACCTACATAGAGGTACCAGTACTCATTCAGTATGTAGTACAGCCTGCAGCGTGGCACTGGTAGTTGCTCAGTATGTAGTACAGCCTACAGAGAGGTGCTGGTATTTGTTCATTAAGTAGTACAGCCAACATAGAGGTGACAGTACTAGTGAATTAAGGTAGTACTTGTTCATCAAATAGTAAAGCATACAGAGAGGTACCGGTATTTGTTCATTAAGTAGTACAGCATACAGAGAGGTGGTGGTACATGTTCACTAAGTAGTACAGTGTACAGAGACGTGCTGGTACTAGTGAAGTACGTAGTACAGCCTACAGATAGGTGCAGGTACTTGTTCATTAAGTAGTACAGCATACAGAGAGGTGCCAACACATGTTCATTAAGTAGTACAGCATACACAGAGGTATCAGTACTTGTTCATTAAGTAGTATAGCATATAGAGATGTGCTGATGCATGTTTATTAGGTAGTAAAGCATACAGAGAGATGCCAACACATGTTCATTAAGTAGTACAGCCTGCAGAGAGGTGCATGCACTTGTTCATTAAATTGTACAGCATCCACAGAGGTGCGGGTACTTGTTCATTAAATAGTACATCCATCCTGCAAAGAGGTTAAGTAGTACAGCATACATAGAGGTGAGGGTTCTTTTTCATTAAGTAGTACGGCATACAGAGAGGTGCCGATACATGTTTATTAAGTAAGTGACAGAGAGGTGCAGGTACTTGTTCATTATGTTGCATCAGGCTACAGAGACGTGCCGGTATATGTTTATAAGTAGTTTAGCCTACAGAGAGGTGCTGGTGCATATTTATCAAGTAGGACAGCCTCCAAAGAGATACCGGTATTCATTCAGTACGTAGTACAGCCTGCAGAGAGGTGTCAGTACTAGTTCATTAAATGGTACAGCCTACAGAGAGGTACCGGTACTTGTTCATTAAGTAGTACAGCACAGAGAGGTGCATATACATGTTCATTATGTAGTACAGTGTACAGAGAGGTGCTCGTACTAGTGAAATACGTAATATAGTCTGCAGAGAGGTGCCGGCTCTTGTTCATCAAGTAATACAGCATCCATAGAGGTCCCAGTACTTGTTCATTAAGTATTGCAGCATCAAGAGTGGTGCCGGTACTTGTTCATTGAGTAGTACAGCATACAGATAGGTGGTGGTACTTGTTTATTAATTAGTATTGCATACTGAGAGGTGCTGGTACTTGTTCATTAAGTAGTACAGTGTACAGAGAGGTGCTGGTACTAGTGAAATACGTAGTACAGACTGCAGAGAGGTGCCAACACATGTTCATTAAGTAGTACAGCATACAGAGAGGTGCCAATACACGTTCATTATGTAGTACAGTGTACAGAGAGGTGCAGGTACTAGTGAAATACATAGTACAACTGCAGAGAGGTGCCAACACATGTTCATTAAGTAGTACAGCATACAGAGAGGTGCCGATACACGTTCAATATGTAGTACAGTGTACAGAGAGGTGCTGGCAGTAGTGAAATACGTAGTACTGACTGCAGTTAGGTGCCGGTACTTGTTCATTATGTAGTACAGCTTATAGAGGGTGCCAATACATGTTCATTATGTAGTACAGTGTACTGAGAGGTGCCTGTGCTTGTTCATTAAGTAGTACAGGCTGCCGAGAGGTGCTGGTACTTGTTCATTAAGTAGTACAGTGTACAGAGAGGTGCTGGCACTAAAGTAATACGTAGTACAGCCTGCAGAGAGGTGCCGGTACTTGTTCATTAAGTAGTACAGCATACACAGAGGTATCAGTACTTGTTCATTAAGTAGTACAGCATCCAGAGAGGTGTAGGCACTTGTTAATTAAGTAGTACAGCGTACAGAGAGGTACCAGTACTTAATCATTAAGTAATACAACTTACACACAAGTGTCAGTATTTGCTCATTAAATAATACAGCCTGCAGAGATGTGCCAATACATGTTCATTAGGTAGTGCAGCCTGCAGAGTGTTGCTGGTCCTTTCTCATTAAGTAGTATAACCTACAGAGAGGTGCAGATACATGTTCATTATGTAGCACAGTGTACAGAGAGGTGCTTGTACTTGTGAAATATGTAATACAGCCTGCAGAGAGGTTCAAGTACTTGTTCATTAAGTATTGCAGCATACACAGAGGTATCAGTACATGTTCATTGAGTAGTACAGCATCCAGAGAGGTATCAGTACATGTTAATTGAGTAGTACAGGCTTCTGAGTGGTGCTGGTACTTGTTCATTATGCAGTACAGGGTACAGAGAGGTGCTGGTACTAGTGAAATATGTAGTACGGCCTGCAGAGAGGTGCTGGCACATGTTCATTAAGTAGTACAGCATACAGAGAGGTGCCAATACACGTTCATTATGTAGTACAGTGTACAGAGAGGTGCAGGTACTAGTGAAATACATAGTACAGCTGCAGAGAGGTGCTGGTACTTGTTCATTAAGTAGTACAGCATACAGAGAGGTGCCGATATATGTTCATTATGTATTAGGTTGTACAGAGAGGTGCTGGCACTAGTGAAATATGTAATACAGCCTGCAGAGAGGTTCAAGTACTTGTTCATTAAGTATTGCAGCATACACAGAGGTATCAGTACATGTTCATTGAGTAGTACAGCATCCAGAGAGGTATCAGTACATGTTAATTGAGTAGTACAGGCTTCTGAGTGGTGCTGGTACTTGTTCATTATGCAGTACAGGGTACAGAGAGGTGCTGATACTAGTGAAATATGTAGTACGGCCTGCAGAGAGGTGCTGGCACATGTTCATTAAGTAGTACAGCATACAGAGAGGTGCCAATACACGTTCATTATGTAGTACAGTGTACAGAGAGGTGCAGGTACTAGTGAAATACATAGTACAGCTGCAGAGAGGTGCTGGCACTTGTTCATTAAGTAGTACAGCATACAGAGAGGTGCCGATATATGTTCATTATGTATTAGGTTGTACAGAGAGGTGCTGGCACTAGTGAAATACGTAGTACAGCCTGCAGAGAGGTATCAGTACTTGTTCATTAAGTAGTACAGCATACACAGAGGTATCAGTACATGTTAATTGAGTAGTACAGGCTTCTGAGTGGTGCTGGTACTTGTTCATTATGCAGTACAGGGTACAGAGAGGTGTTGGTACTAGTGAAATATGTAGTACAGACTGCAGAGAGGTGCTGGCACATGTTCATTAAGTAGTACAGCATACAGAGAAGTGCCAATACACGTTCATTATGTAGTACAGTGTACAGAGATGTGCAGGTACTAGTGAAATACATAGTACAGCACACAGAGAGGTGCCGATATATGTTCAATATGTAGTACAGTGTACTGAGAGGTGCATGCGCTTGTTCATTAAGTAGTACAGGCTGCAGAGAAGTGCTGGTACTTGTTCATTATGTAGTACAGTGTATAGAGAGGTGCTGGCACTAGTGAAATACGTAGTACAGCCTGCAGAGATGTGTCGGTACTTGTTTATTAAGTAGTACAGCATACACAGAGGTATCAGTACTTATTCAATAAGTAGTACAGCATCCAGAGAGGTGCCGATACATTTTCAGTATGTAGTACAGTGTACAGAGAGGTGCCGGTTCTTTTTCATTAAGTAGTACAGCCTGCAGAGATGTGCCAGTAATTGTTCAATAAACAGGACAGCACAGAGAGATGCCTGTACTTGTTCAGTAAGTAGTACAACCTGCAGAGAGGTGCCAGTACTTGTTCATTAGGTATTGCAGCATCAAGAGTGGTGCCGGTACTTGTTCATTAAGTAGTACAGCATACAGAGAGGTGCCAGTACTTGTTCATTAAGTAGTACAGCATATAGAGAGGTGCCAATACATGTTCATTATGTATTAGGTTGTACAGAGAGGTGCTGGCACTAGTGAAATACGTAGTACAGCCTGCAGAGAGGTATCAGTACTTGTTCATTAAGTAGTACAGCATACACAGAGGTATCAGTACATGTTCATTGAGTAGTACAGACTTCAGAGTGGTGCTGGTACTTGTTCATTATGCAGTACAGTATACAGAGAGGTGCCGGTACTAGTGAAATACGTAGTACAGACTGCAGAGAGGTTCCGACACATGTTCATTAAGTAGTACAGCATACAGAGAGGTGCCAATACACGTTCATTATGTAGTACAGTGTACAGAGAGGTACTGGCACTAATAAAATACATGGTACAGCCTGCAGAGAGGTGCAGGTACTTGTTCATTAAGTAGTACAGCATACAGAGAGGTGCCGAATCATGTTCATTATGTAGCACAGCATACAGAGAGCTGCAGATACATGTTCATATGTAGTACAGTGTACAGAGAGGTGCCAGTACGTGTTCATTAAACAGTACAGAGAGGTGCCGGTACATGTTCATTAAGTAGTACAGTGAGATGCTGGTACTAGTGATACACATACTGCAACCTGCAGACAGGTATTATGTTATGTTATTTGGTCTTGTAAATTGCACTGTTTCCCAAGGGTGTCCTGGTGCCTGTACTAGTTCATTAAATAGTACAGTCTACAGAGAGGTGCCATTGGATGATCATTAAATAATACAGCCTGCAGAGAGGTGCCGGTACTAGTTCATTAAATAGTACAGTCTACAGAGAGGTGCCATTGGATGATCATTAATTAGTAAAGCATACAGAGAGGTGCCGATACATGTTCATTAAGTAGTACTGTGAGGTGCTGGTACTAGTGATATACGTAGTACAGCCTGCAGAGAGGTGCCGATACATGTTCATTAAGTAGTACAGCATCCAGAGAGGTGCCGGCACTTGTTCATTAAATAGTACAGCGTACAGAGAGGTGCTGATACATATTCATTAAATAGTCAAGCGTACAGAGAGATGGTGGTACTTGTTCAGTAAGTGGTACAGTGAGATGCTGGTAATAGTGATATACATAGTACAACCTGCAGAGAGATGCCGGTACTTGTTCATTAAGTTCTACAGCCTGCAGAGAGGTGCTGGTACTTGTGCATTAAGTAGTACAGCCTGCAGAGAGGTGCCAATACTTGTTCATTAAATAGTACAGCCTGCAGAGAGGTGCCAGTACTTGTTCATTAAGTAGTACAGCCTGCAGAGAGGTGCTGGTACTTGTTCATTAAGTAGTACAGCATACAGAGAGGTGCCAATACTTGTTCATTAAGTAGTACAGCCTGCAGAGAGGTGCCGGTACTTGTTCAGTAAGTAGTACAGCATACAGAGAGGTGCCAATACTTGTTCATTAAGTAGTACAGCATCCAGAGAGGTGCTGGTACTTGTTCATTAAATAGTACAGCGTACAGAGAGGTGCTGATACATATTCATTAAATAGTCAAGCATACAGAGAGATGGTGGTACTTGTTCAGTAAGTGGTACATTGAGATGCTGGTAATAGTGATATACATAGTACAACCTGCAGAGAGGTGCCGGTATTTGTTCATTAAGTTCTACAGCCTGCAGAGAGGTGCTGTACTTGTTCATTAAGTAGTACAGCATACAAAGAGGTGCCAATACTTGTTCATTAAATAGTACAGCCTGCAGAGAGGTGCCGGTACTTGTTCATTAAGTTCTACAGCCTGCAGAGAGGTGCTGTACTTGTTCATTAAGTAGTACAGCATACAGAGAGGTGCCAATACTTGTTCATTAAATAGTACAGCATACAGAGAGGTGCGGGTACTAGAGAAATACGTAGTAAAGGTTGCAGAGAGGTGCAGGTACTTTTTCATTAAGTAGTACGGAGTAAACAGAGATGCCTGTACTTGTTCATTATGTAGTACAGCACACAGACAGGTGCCAATACATGTTCTTTATTAGTACAACACACAGACAGGTGCCGATACATGTTCATTATGTGGTACAATGTACAAAGAGGTGCTGGTACTAGTGAAATACGTAGTACACCATACAGAGAGGTGTCGAATCATGTTCATTATGTAGCACAGCATACAGATAGCTGCAGATACATGTTCATTATGTAGTACAGTGTACAGAGAGGTGCCAGTACGTGTTCATTAAATAGTACAGAGAGGTGCCGGTACATGTTTATTAAGTAGTACGGTTTCTACTTTGGCCGTGTTGGGAGTGCTGTCCCGGCTGCCTGTTCTTTTCTGGCCGTTATACCACGCCTCGCGGCCCCCGCTCCGCGGGAGCCGCTCGCAGGCTCAAGACCTTGTCAGGGATTTGGTCTTCTGGTCCCCTGTTGTGCATTGGAGCACCAACGCGTCTACTGCTATTAACTCTCCACACACCAAGCCCAGAGGCGGGACTGCGAGGACCAGCCTGCTGAGCGGCGCTGATCGGCCGCAGCTGGTCCTCTTCCCGCCCCCTCTACCTATCACTCCCCTTGATATTCTGTGACAACCACGCGCACGCGGGACGTGCGCGGGGCAAAGGCCGGGGCGAAGACCGGGCCAAGAGCGGGCCCGTTTGTGCCCGTTCGTGACCGACAGTGACCGGACCGGGCTACTCCTCTAAATCTTCCTGCTGTCTGACAATGTGTGGATCATGGTTGGACGGGAAACCAGGAGTAAATCCCTGTTGGCTGGAGGATCTCATTCTGCTGCGGGAGGTATGGAGAAGTTTCTTACTAGGGCTAATAACATTATTGACAAAGAAATTGTCACACTGGGAGAAACGATTGTCCAAAGAACTAATGACTCTTAAACGTTCTTCTATGGGCCCCTTAGCCAACGCTAAAACTCCAGAAAGACCAACTGACTGCTTGCCTGTGGTGGATGCACAACTTTTACTTTCTGAATCAGCCCCTCCGCTAAGAGTAGATTCTGTTGTCATACCAAATCCCCCTATTATTGTAGCTGATTCTAGCCTTGTCTCTGATTGTGATAATGTTTCCTTTCCCTCTGTAAATGATGAAAGCACTACCCACCTTACCATTCAGGGGGAGAAAGAAGGGGCTATTAAGAAACGGAAGAGACAGTATAACAGAAAGGGTAAAAATACCGGGAGGGCATCTAAAACAGCCAAAATAGATGGAGAATCTATATTGTTGAATACCAATCGTGAAGGGTGCCCACCCAGTAACGATATCTCTATGGATAAAATTGCTACCCTACTTAAATCTATTATCTTTCCATTAGAGGCCAAATTAGATAGGCTTGATTTCAGAATGTCAAATATAGAGAAATCAACTGCTATTCTTTTAGCTAATTCCACCAAGCCTAATAGTCCCTGTCCCCCTCCTAGTATGCCCACTCCCCAAGTTTCTCATCCAACTATTGTGTCCCAAATTCCTGTTTCAACGGCCGTAAGTACCCAACTTGTTCCCCAAGTCTCTAATACAGCTAGCCTAGTTGCCCCACAGCATATTCCAGGCCCCCTCCCAGGTTTGCATATCCCACCTACACTTATGTCTAATGATACCCAAGGGCCCCCACCTGAGGATCTCAAAACTCCAAGAACCAGAAGGCCTGATCTCCCCCCGGAGGCCAACCGGTTCATGGTAATCCTGGCAGGAGCACCTCCATTAGATAGGGGTGAAACTGAAACCTTTAGTTCCCTTAAAAACCAAGTTATAAAATGGCTTAATTGGAACCGACCTTTACCGGCACACATGCACAATGAAGTTATTATGGTGAGGAGGGTACCATGGATTGGTAAGACTCCAAAATCCATTATTGGAGATTGTATCACTGTCAGTTTTAGAGACCCCCGTACTGTGTCTTACATATGTGCGGGTGTTAATAGGTCATCAGATTCTACTATTCAGACTCTCCCTGTTTCCTTTTTTTTCCCACCTATTAATCCCATGTATTATGATGGAAGTAACGATTGGACTAGGGTTGAACGTAGGGGAAGGTCATTTCATCCAAGACACCCTAGATTTCAGACCCCGCAGAACATCTTCTGGAATCATAATCGATATAGCTGTCTAGATGGGCTTGAAGGAGTTGACTGACTACCCAGTGTGTATACCACTGCTCCCCCTTTGTCCAAAGAGTCTAATTTTTTCGATAACGGGGATACTGTGGAACATAACACCTTGCCGGTAATGGGAGGTAAGACAACTCCTGACTTACCCGATCTGACCCCCTTAACTCCAGATAAACTAACTGAAGTCCATCTTCCATCGCCAGCCGGGGTTATTGCTGATAGGGGATGTACAAGTATATTGCTTTCGCCCATGATTACTCCTTTAGAAGAGATATCTATTCCAAGGGACCAAGGGTATTCCATGGTGAGCTGGAATATAGCCGGGTGGCGTCAGAGAGCTTCCGCTCTAGGGTGGAGGGAACTTATTCTTGGGTTTGATATTTTATGTTTACAGGAAACATGGTCTACTATAGACATTCACTTTGATGGTTTTGTTTCTTATAACTGTGTTGCTCAGGAATCTGTTATGGGGAGGGCAAAAGGGGGCCTGCTTGTTCTAATATCGGTAGATCTCCCGATAACCGTAAGATCCTGCTCTATTGTTGGCACACATTCACAAATTCTGGGACTACAAGTCAAAAAGGGTAGGAACACCTTACTGATCAATCATTATAATAATACATTTGATCCTACCAGTACCCTAGTCGTGGATGAACTGGAAGCCTATTTGAACAAAATTTGTAACAAATCCCACAAATCTTTTGACATCATATGGGGGGGTGATTTTAACATCAGAACGTGCCCGCACTCTCACACCCCAGTTTGTGGGTTTGATGGGGATTCGGGGGAGAATTTAGCACACTTCCAACACTCCCCATATGGGACCTCCCTTAACAGTCTTCTGTTAAAATTTGACCTAGTTATCCACCAACCAGCTCTTGATAAAATGGGCAATATTGTCCCAACTTTCAAAGAGAGGGATACTGAGTCTGTAATTGATCATTTGGTGATCTCAACCCCTATGGTGCCATTTTGTACAGTGCCAATTATTAAGGACTATTGTCTGAGTGATCATAATGCTCTAACTATGTCTATTCTTACCTATTTGATATTTGATATTTATTGGTTTTTGTAAAGCGCTTCTTTCGCTCCGGAGGGAGCATCTTGGCGCTAGGCCCACAGTAGATCTACTTGGATAGCATGGATCAGATAGCTGCGAGAACTGAGGAGTCGGATTGAGAGTAGATCCATGTCTTCAGGGATTTCCTGAAAAGGCTTTCTGAGGGGGCATGCCTAAGATTAGGGAGGAGGCGATTCCATGCCCTAACCGCAAGGAATGAAAAGGTCTTTCCACCCTTTGTTTTTAATTTGATTCAGGGTTCAGAGATGAAATTAGCGCCTGATGGCCTCAAGCAGCGAGTTGGAGTATAACGCTGAAAGCGCTTGATCAGGTAAGCTGGGCCCGTACACTTGTTAGCTTTGAAGACGGTGACTAAAAGCTTAAACAAGATTCTCTTGTGGAGGGGCAGCCAATGGAGTGCGTTAAGGGCCCCAGAAATACGCCTACAGGCAGGGTCATTGATGATATTGTTCCAAGTAGGCCTAACGGAACCCGGATAAAGTGGTGTACGGAAAAATCAGAGAAACTACATAGTACAGCTGTGGTAGCTGGTTCCAGACAGATACTTCGCTGTCTGGAAATCAATGCCCCCCCTATGGGTATTATAGCGGATTTTGAGGAACTTGGTATTATTGTTAATAGAATCTTTACTAACAATAAGATCAATATAAAACGGGATAATGTTGGCTGGTTTGACCAAGCTTGCACAATGGCGCTAAAAACCCTTAAGAAGGCGCTGTCTAATCTGCCGAGGGACAGGGAAGTGGTCAAAACTTTGAGGTCCAATTATAATATAGAATTAAAACGCAGGAAAAACGAACTCCGGGAACAAGCCTGGGACAATTTGGATAGTGCCGCAGCTCTCCGGGACTGTAAATTGTTTTGGAGTACAATTAACGCCCCATTCCTCCAGAAAGAAGATTTCCCAGTACTCACCGCACAAGTAAGCGAAGATAGCTGGGTCCGATATTTTACCGGAATTTTTGATCCTCATGGGGATTCTTATAAAATCTGTATGAATCCCTTGTTGACTTCGCAGCCTTTGGGAATTACCATCCGAGAAGTAGTCACGGCAATTAATTCCAGTAAAGGAGGTAAAGCTCCAGGACCCGACGGGGTCCCGATAGATCTCTATAAACACGATCTGGCCCTCTGGAGCCCATTATTGTGGAGAAGTGTGGCTCACTGGTTAGAGGAGGCAGACCCTGAAGCAGAGGTCAGCCCGGGACCAGGGTTCAATTCCCGACTTGGCAGGGTCTTGAGTCCATACGTCCACGGACTCGATAATTCTCGCTTCGGTGCCTACTTGAATCACGAGTTCACACTCTGCAACTCTGGGCAATAGCTTGCTTAATCTCCACGACGGCCCCTCGCTGCGGGATGCTTGGCTTTCACCTTGTGGATGCCCTGTTGGGGTTATCTCACAGGGGAATACCAGGACGGGTTCCCTAAGCAAGCGCCGAGATGCCTACGGGTAGTCGTGCGCTATACAAGAGCGTAATCATCATCATTGACCCAGGTCTTTAATGCTGCCACTGTTTACTCCACCCCGGCAACTTGGAGTGAATCACTTATTATTCCTATTTTCAAGAAGGGAGACAGAGGTGAGGCCAAAAACTACCGCCCTATCTCCCTTTTAGATTCCTCCCTTAAAATTATGAGCCGGGTTTTACTGCTACGCCTGGAGGAGTGGGCGGCCGATAATAATATCCTGGCACAATCCCAATATGGTTTTAGGAAGGGCTTGGGGACCATTGACCAGTGCATTAACCTTAACCTTTTAATAGGGAAATATACTGAGGTTAAATCCGGCTCCTTGTTCCTCTGTTTTGCGGACCTCTCTAGTGCCTTTGACCTGGTGAACCATTCCCTGCTGTGGACAACCCTTCTCGACATGGGAGCACCCTCAGCTATTATCCATTTCTTAGCTAGGTTATATTCCAATCTTTCAGCCCAGATTCGATATGGTCCAGCAGGAGAGTGTACCAAAAAGATTATGGTCAAATCAGGCATTAGGCAGGGGTGCGTATTGGCCCCCTTGCTTTTTTCCCTTTTTATTAATTCTATGGAACAGGAATTAAAACAGGTCCAAGCTGATGTACCGCAAGCAGGTGGCCTACCTATTCCAGTGTTGTTATATGCGGACGACACTGTTTTATTATCTAGAACCCCAATCGGCCTCCAGCGGCTAATGAATTGTTTTTATGATTTCATTCAGGGTAAGAAACTTAAAATTAACAACTCCAAAACATTCATAATGGTTTGTGGCAAAAAGGTGAACCATCTTAAGTCTTTTTATTTTAAAGAAAACCGAATTGAGGTTGTAGATAACTTTTGTTATCTGGGCATTACTTTTAATAGTCGGGGCTCATGGACACCAGAACAAATTAACATAAAAGCTAGGATGGGGAAGGCTTCGCTAGGTGTCTTCCGTTTTGCCAATAAACTGGGCAGTCGACGGATCCCAGCAATGTTAAATATTTATAGACACAGATGTTCATCAATAGCGCTTTACGGTTCAGGGGTATGGGGGCACTGGCCTAGCAGAGAATTGCAAACTTTGGAAAATTTGTTTTTGAAATGGTTACTTTGTTTATCACCATCGGCATCTACCTATCTGGTCCATGAGGAACTAAGGATGGACCATATAGCCGATTTAATCGAATTGAGACCTCTCCTGGTATGGAGATCTATTTGGCTGAAGGACGAAACAAGTTTCACAAAGAGCATTATCAAAGATTGTCTGCTTTTGGACAAATTTAAAAATATACCATGGATAAAGTATGTGACCACTACTTATAAAGAACTCTTTGATTTGGATGTATGTAATGACCCCGAAATTGCAACTACTTTATCCAAAAAGGAGGTGAAAGAAGAATTTTTGAGGGTAAAATCCGACATACGAAAAGCTGATACAAGTAATTACTCAACTCATGCTTTCTACTCCTCCAATGTAAATGAGGGCTCTGGTTTACCTACCTATCTTAAAATCATCTACAGACAATCCCATCAATTTGTTCTATCTAGATTTAGACTAGGAATCGTCCACAATCTTGTGGCCTTTCCAAAGATGAAAAATTATTCTACCTCTGCATGTCCATGTGATGGATTAACCAAACAAAGTACCCTGCATTTTATGTTAATCTGCCCCCTTTATAAATCCCTACGTATTTTTTATCTGAAACCGTTATTTAAAAAATATTCTGTGTCTTCTACGTCAAATGCCATGAAATTTTTATTTTCACTTGCTAGCCCGGATCTGTGTTTTTTTATCGCAACCTTTATTCGGAAATCTGTTTCTGCAAGAAAAAGTATGGTTTTTTAGCTATTATTTTCTTTTCTATTGGTTGACATTTGTATGATCTGAAACCAAACCATGATGATATGTACTTTCCCTGTGTAATGTTATATGTCTGATTTTATCTGTGTACTTTTATGACGTTTTTTTTAAACTGTCGAATAAAGTTTATAAACGAAACGAAACGAAGTAGTACAGTGAGATGCTGGTACAAGTGATACACATACTACAACCTGCAGACAGGTATTATGTTATGTTATTTGGGCTTGTAAATTGCACTGTTTCCAGAGGGTGTCCTGGTGCCTGTACTAGTTCATTAAATAGTACAGTCTACAGAGAGGTGCCATTGGATGATCATTAAATAATACAGCCTGCAGAGAGGTGCCGGTCCTAGTTCATTAAATAGTACAGTCTACAGAGAGGTGCCATTGGATGATCATTAAATAATACAGCCTGCAGAGAGGTGCCGGTACTTGTTCATTAAGTAGTACAGTCTACAGAGAGGTGACATTGGATTATCATTAAATAATACAGCCTGCAGAGAGGTGCAGGTAGTTGATCATTAAATAGTACAGTCTACAGATGTTCATTAAGTAGTACAGTGAGGTGCTGGTACTAGTGATATACGTAGTACAGCCTGCAGAGAGGTGCCGATACATGTTCATTAAGTAGTACAGCATCCAGAGAGGTGCCGGCACTTGTTCATTAAATAGTACAGCGTACAGAGAGGTGCCGATACATATTCATTAAATAGTCAAGCGTACAGAGAGATGGTGGTACTTGTTCAGTAAGTGGTACAGTGAGATGCTGGTAATAGTGATATACATAGTACAACCTGCAGAGAGGTGCCGGTACTTGTTCATTAAGTTCTACAGCCTGCAGAGTGGTGCCGGTACTTGTTCATTAAGTAGTTCAGCATACAGAGAGGTGCCGGTACTTGTTCAGTAAGTAGTACAGCCTGCAGAGAGGTGCCGGCACTTGTTCATTAAATAGTACAGCGTACAGAGAGGTGCTGATACATATTCATTAAATAGTCAAGCGCACAGAGAGATGGCAGTACTTGTTCAGTAAGTGGTACAGTGAGATGCTGGTAATAGTGATATACATAGTACAACCTGCAGAGAGGTGCCGGTACTTGTTCAGTAAGTAGTACAGCATACAGAGAGGTGCCAATACTTGTTCATTAAATAGTACAGCCTGCAGAGAGGTGCCAGTACTTGTTCAGTAAGTAGTACAGCATACAGAGAGGTGCGGGTACTAGGGAAATACGTAGTAAAGGTTGCAGAGAGGTGCAGGTTACTTTTTCAATAAGTAGTACGGAGTACACAGAGATGCCTGTACTTGTTCATTATGTAGTACAGCACACAGACAGACAGGTGCCGATACATGTTCTTTATTAGTACAACACACAGACAGGTGCCGATACATGTTCATTATGTGGTACAATGTACAAAGAGGTGCTGGTACTAGTGAAATACGTAGTACAGCCTGCAGAGAGGTGCCTGTACTTGTTCCTTAAGTAGTACATCTTACAGACGTCCTGACATTAGCAGTACAATCTTCCAGAGAGGTGTTGGTACTGCCTCTTTCAGTAATAAAGCCCTGCAGAGTAGAAATAGTTCTGACCGATTAAAAAATATCCCCCCCTCCTCCCTGTGCTCATGGCCTGCCAGCGCTGCCTTACCTTGAATAGTCTGTCCAGCTGTGACCCCAATGCAGATGGCCAGGAGCCCTCCAAGCAGGGCTAGGCTGTGCCCATCCATGACCTGTGGGTAAGTGCTGCCTGTGAGTGCACAGAAAGCACCTGTAAGATCAAGCAGTGCAGTGACAGGTGCTGGGGCTGCTATATGTCAGTCTGGACTGGCTCCCTGAGTGTTTTATAAACACCCTGGTCCAAGAGGAGCCACGGGGAGGCGGGGACACACAGCAATCTGTAACTGGTCAGTTCTGTTGCACCCCTCTTCTGAATATAGCTCCTCATCACATGTCCACTCACAGACAAGAGGAGTGTGCAATTATCCTGTCACAGAGAAATTTACACTTCTGGGGAGAAGAAAGGCACTCACATTTCTCAAATAGCACCTAAACTTCCAGGAACATCTTTCCCACCACCTAAAGAGACACAAGAATTTTGCATCACACACACAGGTTGGTGGCTGGAAACCTGGCTACGTCAGAGCCCCTGGGCAGCGTCATCAGACACACTGGGTGCCCCATTAGGATGACGGGCGGACTTTGTCCGCCCGCCATCCCATCGGAAAAAGAGACCGCCCGCCATAAGGGTGGGGGTCCCGATGGTAGCATTAGGATGCACCTGCCACAGTGGCGGGCGCATCCTGTATTTTTACCATTGCGAGGGCGGTGCTGAAAGCGCCGCCCGCCGCAATGGTAAAAATGCACGTTGTGGAGGAGTGTGGCTCAATGGTTAGAGCGGCAGACCCTGATGCAGAGTTGTGACCGGGGACCAGGGTTCAATTCCCGCCTCGGCGGGTCTTAGGCTCAATTTCCTTGGACCTGACAATTCTCGCCTTGGTGCCTATTCTAATCATGGGCCCCACGCTGCAACTCTGGGCTATAGCTTGCTTAACCTCCACACCGGCCCTAACAGCGCTAGGATGCCTGGCTTCACCCTGGGGGTGCCCAGGAGTGGACACTTCACAGGGAAAGCCAGGAAGGGTTCCACAGCGGTATGAGTAATAGCGCCAGGAAACCGCTTGGTGACAGTGCGCTCTACAAATACCTTGACTTTTACATTTACATTTGCATTTCAAAGCACAACATGACAGGCACCACGCGGTGTCTGCCATGTTGCACTTTGAAATGCGGTGGGTACACCCCCCGGAGTCCCTGGGGGCCTACAATGGGCCCCGCATGGATTCTCCGCATGCCATTGCCGCCACGGAAGGGCATTCAAATTGGCCCATCATAATATGGCTGGCGGTGTCTCAGACACCGCCACCATATTATACCTTTTCTGCCCCGGTCCCCCCCGCCGGGCGGGGGGTTTTCAGAGCAAGGATGGCGGGCGGATCGCCCCCGCCAGGCTGGCGGTAGCCACTGCCGGCCTGGCGGGGGCGATCCGCCCGCCATTCTAATGGGCCCCTAGGAATCAGGCAGCACCAAAAGCTGGGTTAAAAGAGGATCTCGTACTTATCAGAACAATGGCAGTGACCAATGAGGGTCCCATGCATAAGGGAGGGACTGATCCAGGGTCCAAGTTCATATCTGTGGTTTATCAGTGAGCATTGAGTGCTCCGTGCATAAAGGTTGACTGATCCTGGGTGCAAGCACATATCTGTGGCTTGGCAGTGAGCATTGAGAGCCCTGCGTATAAGGGAGGGACTGATCCTGGGTGCAAGTACATATCTGTGGTTTGGCAGTGACCATTGAGGACTCCATGCATAAGGGAGTGACTGATCCTGGGTGCAAGTCCATCTCTGTGGTTTGGCAGTGAGCATTGAGTGCTCTGTGCATAAGGGAGGGACGGATCCTGGGTGCAAGTACATAACTGTGGTTTGGCATTGAGCATTGAGTGCTCTGTGCATAAGGGAGGGACTGATCCTGGGTGCAAGTACATATCTGTGGTTTGGCAGTGAGCATTGAGTGCTCTGTGCATAAGCGAGGGACTGATCCTGGGTGCAAGTACATATCTGTGGTTTGGCAGTGAACATTGAGAGCCCGGCGCATAAGGGAGGGACTGATCCTGGGTGCAAGTACCTATCTGTGGTTTATCAGTGAGCATTGAGTGCTCCGTGCATAAAGGTGGACAGATCCTGGGTGCAAGTACATATCTGTGGATTAGCAGTGACCACCAAGGCTCCCAAGCATAACAGAGGGACTGAGCAAGTACATATCTGTGGCTTGGCAGTGTGCATTGAGTGCTCTGTGCATAAGGGAGGGACTGATCCTGGGTGCAAGTACATATCTGTGGTTTGGCCGTGAGCATTGAGAGCCCGGCACATAAGGGAGGGACTGATCCTGGGTGGAAGTACATATCTGTGGTTTATCAGTGAGCATTGAGAGCCTCACGCGTAAGGGGGGACTGATCCTGGGTTAAAGTACCTATCTTTGGTTTGGCAGTGAGCTTTAATAGCCCTGTGCAGAAGGGAGAGACTGATCCTGTGTGCAAGTAAATATCTGTGGATTAGCAGTGACCACCAAGGGTCCCAAGCATAACAGAGGGACTGAGCAAGTACATATCTGTGGCTTGGCAGTGAGCATTGAGAGCCAATCCAATCCTGACGCTTTTTATTTTAAGAGGACTGCTACATCCTCTTCCAAAGTTAGACTCACCCACACTAAATTACTGTATTCGAAGTCCTTTATCGATCAATTAGCTATAGGGGGCTATGAGCTGTGGAAAGATACTATTGATCTTAAATCTGTTTGTGGTTCTAAAAGCTGGCAAGTGCAAGGCACTGAGGCTTTGCATCGTGCATATCTCATCCTGAATAACATGTTGTTTTTGAATTCAACTATTTCACAAACTATTTGCTTTCGATTGGCTATATCTAAAAAATGAAATGCCCCTTCCATTCCTGATTTGGGGGAATACACTACATGATACAATCACACTGATAGGTCCCTTGATGAATTGCAGTCCCTCATTACAAATTCCTCCTTTAGCATTTCCCCCTTGGATCCTGGCGGTTGGTTGTTATGGCAGAGAAGTTCAGGTTCATGTCGACATCGTTTTCTGGGTCTGGCCCCTGGCTATACGCAGGTTAGGATGGATCCCCGTTCTGATAATGCCCATTCCGTTACTACCTATTCAGTAGGCAAATTATGTCAGAACTAGCTCACAAACATTTCACTTTGGGGTCAGTTAAACTTCATTTGTCCAATTTGACTAGCAATATTGTGATTTGAATGGCTTTGTTAAAGGCCCTATAGGAGGCAGGTCCAAAAGATGGGCATACGCTATTTACAACGAAGTCTGGACATTGTCCCAAATTGAATCTGCTTCTTGATTAAGAGCAATTGATCAGGCTAATTTAGAAAAAGTGCTTGCAGTCGTTGATAATAGCATTAATACACTTTCATCCAGTATTTACACATTAGATAATATTGTTTCGTCTGTTGTGGATTTTGTACAGGATGATGTGTCTGTATTGTGCCATGGTCAAAATCAATTACGTTCCATAATGCAGTTTGCTTGGACTTTACAAACTTTAAAATCTGGGAAAGTGCCTTGGAACTACATGAACACGTCTTCTTTATTTTTTACCATTTAATTTAACTGAAAAACAACAGTTTATGTCAATGGAAGATGCTGCATATTCACTTTTGCATATTGAAAAATTGGAACCTTTACCATTTTCTGTTGCCAAATCTAATTCAGCTGTATGGCTCATTCATGGGTTAATAACACTGCCCTACCCTTTGTTTAAATTCAATTCTTGTATGAAACACTATGCCACAGGCAGATATGAACCATTGTGAAGCGCCTATCTCCATGAAGTTTGGTCTCTACCCTTCACATATAGGTGCATTAGGGAGGGTAAAGAAGTTTATTTCAAAGGCGAGGAGTGTACTTCTATACCTGATCACTTATTGGTTTGCAAGAATATACAATTGCACGGCTCGTGTAACATGCAAGCTCCGAATTTAGCATGCATTTTCAAAGGAAATTCAGTGCCTGCAATAACACTAACTTTCACGCTGCTAGCTAACGGTAGCTATTTACTTCTAAATAATGAAGATTGCTCCGGTATGTTGGCAGGGATTCCGTACATTGTGACCATCTCCCAACTTGTGGTTTGCTGTAAAAATGTGCTTTTCCCTCCTCCGCATGGGAGAATCGATGTATGCATCTGTCCTTCCATTCTGACCTTGAAAGCAGAATTCAACAAGATGAGTCCAATAATGGCTCTATTGTCTCAGAAAAAAGTCGCCCTTACTTCTTTCGGTGAAACATTTATCCTTCACGTGGCAAACACCTGCACAGAGGTGCATGCACTTTTAAATACTGATCTCCCACTTCATTTCGCTACTTTGATTCACACGATATGCCTCATCAACAAGTGGCTTGGCTCATTTTTTTTACGTAGTTAGCTCTGGTCTTGTGACTTCATTCCAAACTATGTTTGGTGTGATACCGGCATTTTTTCACTCTATTTTTCCAGCATCTCTGGCGGGGTACCATTAATTCTCGCCTTGGCTGCTGGTGTGGTACTGTTGGTTTGCTAGCTCCAAAATGGCTGCACAATCTGCGTCACAAGACGGCCTGCACTGGCTGCACCACCTTCGCAACCGGATGCTTGAATACTATGAGTCGCTACCCATGGCCATCTTGAGTGTCGCATATGGATTGTCCTTCCGGTTCTCCTAAATTACATGTGTGCAACATGTTTTTCAATGCCTGGATTGCTGTTTTGAATGGGCTCTGGATTTTTGTGTCTGCAATACGTTGTCTCCTGACCCGGATGATGATCGACTAATGAGTCCCTTAATAGCTCATGAGTTGGACTGTTCTGGAAACGGGTTTATGGCCTTTGCAGTTGCGCACGACATTCTGGGTAATTGGGATATATGGGCTGCAGCCCATGAATTCCTGGTACAAAACTACCTGGAAGAACACACAAGTTGTCCTCTGATGGTGCTAGAGGCTCCGGCTATTGAAGAACATGTATGTTCATTCGATTTATTAAATTGGATGGCTGAATCATTTGCAGATGAGAACAATGACTACATTTTGGAGGCTGTTGCAACATACTGTGCCTATATGCTGATGGGTTGATTTGGCATTTATCCATCTTTACCAAGGCCTATGCTTGAATGATTTTTATTGTTATTTTCCATTTCCATGTCGGGCAGTATTCTGCCCCTTATTGGGTTTTAAAAAAAAAAATCCTTACTATTTCGAAATTATTACTTCCAATTATCCAGTTTGGCAAATTTTTAACTTGATTCTGTCTCACTCGAATTTGAACTCTGCGTTCCTAATTAGCCTCCCTTCTTGTACGTGTTCCGATCAGGGGAGGGTGTAATGAAGACAGGGACCTGCTTGCATACTGCTATGTTAGCATAAGCTTATTAGAAGTTTAAACGCCATTTTGCCACTTAGCAGCTTTTGCACACAGCACTACATGTAACTGTTGTTGTAAGTTACTAAGGGTTCTGTGTAGGGTTTTCACGTATACAGGAAGGATGGTGCCTTGGCTGGTAATGGTAGGAATTTAGTGAAAAGCAACAATAATGAGACAGTGCTACAAGGTCAGAGGAGACCCCAAAACCTCTGCAGGGAGTGGCAAGGGCCCACCCGGTGAATACAACAAGAGTCCTGTGCACACGTTAAGGTAGCTATATACAAATGTCATGAAAGGTGAAGAACAGTTTCTTAGTCAATGAAACACAATTAATAGGCTAAAACCATAGTGCGGAAATTCTTGAATTCCCGCATTATGGTTTTAGCCTATTAATTGTGTGATATCACTAATACTGTAAAAATGTTTTTATTATGTCACTTTCACTTTTATAGGGTTTCCACTCACGTGAGGTTGTTTTTCTGCGCAATTCACTTTGTGGTAGCTAATGCGTCATGTGTATATTCTCCATACTGTACCATGTCTTTTACTCTACCCCCAACCCCGAAGAGTCACAGGTTCACTGCCCGCTTGACGAAACACGTGTCGGCTGGTTGTTTTCTTTGATGTCACCCTTCCAGAAAGGAAGGTCCAATACATTTCATTTTTGAAAAAAAACATTCAACTGTGTGTACCTTGTTTTATTGACTATGAACTGTTGTTGTAAGTTAGACTGCTTGATTTTCTTCACATGAGAACGGCTTGTTTTCAACATCCCTAGACTTGCATCGCGACCTTATTCTGTACAGTGTGTGCAGAAGCCTTCAAGGTCACCATAACAATGTATGCTGTTATTAAGATTGATCGGCCCATGCTCTAAACACAACATAAACACAGCTGCAGCTAACTGAAATTCTAGTGCTTTTAATATTGCACTGCATGCATGATTTGGGCACTTTGAAGAAAACCGTTTACAGTAAGATAGCTTTTGCCTATCCTGTGATGTGATACACTGCTGCTGATCTTGGAGGTATGGGGTTCCCCATTCAAGCCTAAGAGACCTTTTATTATTATTATAAAACCTAGTTCCTAGCAGGGGAGGGTGGTTCACAAGTCACTATAAGACCTGTTTCCACTATCATTATAATATGATTTCTCCTTTTTTGTTTTATGGAATTGTAACAATGCTGATCGTATTATTTTTAATCCTATGCCTGCTTATGTTAGCAAAAATACTGCATCTAAGAGCACGTCGTTAAAATAAACATCTTAAACTTTCCCGTGCCTCTATTTACTTATGTTGTGGACTGGTATGAGAATAAAAACGAAAGAATTCTTGATTGCCACCATTCCTGGGAGTAAGCTAAGTCGCATGTTCTGGGTTGTCGAATCATTGATAGCTTCGCTATAGGACGGAGAGCTAATGAGACACTGATGCTAGTCGGTTAGGGGTTCTAGGTACTGAGGTGACTTTTTGGGTCCACCACAATTCACTGAGGTCCCGGTTTCCTGTGCATTGTTCTGTGCATGAGCAGAATTCCCGCAACAGTCCCATGTATAACTGAAGGACTGATTTAGGGTGCACATACATATCTGTGAATTTGCAGTGACGCTATGGGCCCGATTCACAGAACTAACTTAAGACAAAATCCTAAACTTACTACTTTTGGTATTCACAGAAGTTAGGATTTTGTCTTAAGTTTGTCTTAAGACAGACTTAAGACAAAATCCTAACTTAAGTCTGTCTTAAGTCTGTCTTAAGACAAACTTAAGACAAAATCCTAACTTCTGTGAATACCAAAAGTAGTAAGTTTAGGATTTTGTCTTAAGTTAGTTTTGTGAATCGGGCCCAGAGAGTCCAATGTATAACTGACGGATTGATCAAGGGTGCACATACATATCTGAGGATTGGCAGTGACCACTGAGGGTCCCATGCATACCTGAGGGCCTGATTAAGGACAAACATACAAATCTGTGGATTGGGAGTGGCACAGAGGGCCCCATGCATAACAAAGGGACTGATCCAGGGTGCATATACATATCTGTAGATTGGCAGTGACCACCGAGGGTCCCATACATAATCGAGGGACTGATTCAGGGTGCACAAACATATCTGAGTATTGGCAGTGACCACCTAGAGTACCGTACATAACTAAGGGACTGATTCAGGGTGCACATATGTAACTGTGGATTGGCAGTGCCCACCTAGAGTCCCATACATGACTTAGAGACTGATTCAGGATGCACATGCATATCAGTGGATTGGCAGAAACCAATGAGAGATCCGTACATAATGGAGGGGCTTATCAGGGTGCACATGCACATCTTAGTATTGGCCGTGACCACGGCGGGTCCTATGCATAACTGACGGACTGATTAAGGGAGCAAATACAAATCTGTAGATTGGCAGTGGCGCAGAGGGTCCCATACATGACTTAGGGACTGATTCAGGGTTCACATACATATCGATTGATTGGCAGGAACCAATGAGGGGCCCATGCATAATATAGGGACTGATCCAGTGTGCACATACATGTCTTAGTATTAGCAGTGAGCACCAAGGGTCCCATGCATAACTAAGGAACTGATTCAGGGTGGACAAACATATCTGAGTATTGGCAGTGACCACCTAGAGTACCGTACATAACTAAGGGACTGATTCAGGGTGCACATATATAACTGTGGATTGCCAGTGACCACCGAGGGTCCCATGCATAACCGCAGGACTGGTTCAGGGTGCACATACCTATCTGTGGATTGGCAGTGACCACCTTGAGTCTCATACATGACTTAGGGACTGATTCAGGATGCACATACATATCAATTGATTGGAAGGAACCAATGAGGGGCCCATGCATAATTTAGGGACTGATCCAGTGTGCACATACATGTCTTAGTATTAGCAGTGAGCACCAAGGGTCCCATGCATAACTAAGGAACTGATTCAGGGTATACATACATATGTGTCGATTGGCAGAAATCAATGAGAGATCCATACATACGTGAAGTAGTGTTTGGGGTCAATTATATATAGATTCACTGAAACAAATCCAAGGTTAAAGTGACTTTATTAATAGGGTTGGTATAATATCTTACATCGCGTAAAATAATGTAGAGTGACTGGAAAATGAAAGGTTAATATGAAGTTATACTTAGTTGAAAATGTCAGTTAAAAATAGACTTCAATACTAAAAAAACATGCTGTAATTCACCAGTTATAGTTTACTTAGCTAACTATCACTTGCGCCTGAAACAAGCTGCTGGTTAACACTCCTTCTGGACTAAGCCTGAAGGCTGCTCTCCACAGCTACCACTTAGAGAGCTTTCCATGGATGGCCATGCCCACTAAAATCACCTTAAGGGTTGTTGGGATTAGTGCATGGTAATTCACAAAAATAAGTGTGCACCATATACTAAGTCTGCCTCCTATAGTAGGTTAGAAGGAAGCTTAAATGAGTTGGTGAGAATAGAAAAAGAGAAAGAATGAGTGAGTGAATGGGTGTTAGGATCAGAGGAGCAAGATGGGGGAATAAGAGCTAAAGATGAAGGGTTGATTTGGAAAGGTGGAACAGAGAACAGTGGGAAAGGATCATTCTCCAGCAGTATCGATTCATTGCAAATGTACTTAGCAGCAGCAGAAAAGCAGAACATTTGCTCACTGCGATGTGATGTGCTCACGGCCCGATGTCTGTGCCCTGGAATCTCTCTGGGCCAAATTACGAGTTTGGCAGAGCGGTGGCGGGATCGCCCCTCCACCACACCGCCAAACCCGCGTGTGGACCGCTCGCCATATAATTACTGTTTTTGTCATTTGCAGGCATTTCCTTCGCCGTTCCCACGACAATGTCTATAAGATAGGTGCTGCAATGGGAACATCAAAGGAAGTTCCGGCGTGGCATGGACTTTCGAGTCCGCGCTATGCCTGAACTTCGGTGCAAGCACAGAGGGAGGCACACGTTGTGCCCACCTGTGTTTCTCCACAAGGCGTGAGGCTCACTGCAGAGGCCCTTTTCTTTCCTAACGGCTATTGTTTTCATGGAGTAAAGACTTCCATGAAATCAGTGGCGGTGATGAAAGTCATATGCTTGGCGGTACCGCCACGGTCTCGCCAAGCATATTGATGCCTCTTGACCGCAGCGCTCCTACCAGAGAACGAGGCAGTGGCGGCCGGCAAAGGTAAATGTGGTGGGTTGGGGCAGGGTGGGGTGGGAGTATATGAAGTCATCAGACTACTGAATGGGTATAATTAAATAAATAAATAATACCCATTCTGGTATCAGTCAGCTTCCCCCCCTGCCGCGCTCTGCCCCGATCCACCGTGTTTACCTGTGCCGGCTGCCGCTGAACAGGGCAGCATGACCACTAGGGCTGTAATGTGGCGATTGCAAGACCGCCAGTGCTGCGCTACCATGAGTTGGCCGGTCCTTGGACAGCCAGCCTCGCAAACGGGTCCTATGTGTCACCCAATATTTCTTCCCTTCAAGCACTTGTAGGCTTGTGCCTCAATACTGAGCTTGGGTCGACTGCTGTTAAATACGGATATGGTTCCAAGTTTCAGGAACTCCTGTCACCTCTCCAAAGAGACGCCATGCTTCTGGAAAGTGTACATGTACATGGGAGGGACATATGTACATATCAGTTAGTTTTAACTCTTCTTGGCTTTTTTGTGTGTTTGCCTGTAAGCTGTTCCCTTATGTTACTCCGCCCTAGATTTGATCCAGCTGTGCATCATGTGGTACTATGTAGCTTGAATGGAAATATATACCATGGTAGTACAATGGGCAGACTGGCATCATATTAATAGTCACAACCCAGGGATGAGACTGTTGAGGGAACTTGATGATAGTGAATAGCCATAGAGCCTGGAGCAGACCCAGCCACCATAAGCAGCTGAAACATATTGCGGTGTTACCGCCAGTACACTAAGCATCCCTTTGCCGACAGCGCTGAACAATTGTTTGACACATTTACCTCCAACAAAAGAAGCTGCGGGAAAACCCACAGTGTAGGGAATGCACAGCTCAAGGACAGTAATGTCTCCAATCAATTTTATACAAAAACAATTTCAAAAGTAGTGAGAAACGTTCAAAAGCAACAAGTTCATTTGAAATCATCAAGTTTAGTTAGTGTTCCATTACACAGACCGTAGACAAAGAACATTGTTATCATTCACAAAACATTTGAGTTCGATATAGACTACCCTGTCTATTTCTAAAGAGGTCTTAAGCAAACACAAAAATATATACATGAACATGTGACTCCATGTCGATATAATCCTTTTTTCAAAAGTCCCAACACTAACTAAACTTGATGATTTCAAATGAACTTGTTGCTTTTGAACGTTTCTCACTACTTTTGAAATTGTTTTTGTATAAAATTGATTGGAGACATTACTGTCCTTGAGCTGTGCATTCCCTACACTGTGGGTTTTCCCGCAGCTTCTTTTGTTGCTAGAATATGGGAAACTAGGGTCGTTTTCCACATAGGGAACAGCACGCAACTTCCTCACAAACTTGTAAAATAGCTTACTTTAGATCAAAAACTATATATAAAAGTGTTGTTACTTAGGTGTGCGCCTGCGCCACCCACTATTGATTACATTTACCTCCAAGCCACGTGAACATCTTGATATATGCATGCATGCATACATATTGGCAGTCCTCTGGAATGCTTCTAATATATAGATGCATTTGTAGACAAGAAAGTACAATAATACCAAATGTGCTCGTATTTTATTTCAAAATCAAACTCTGGTGGTATTTTATTATCTGACACACACATTGGGTCGGCCTAATATCGTGCAAAGGAACAGTAATGGACAGATGATAGTGAGCGCTGCTTCCTCTGGGAGACAGATACTTATCGATTGTGCATCCAGATTTGTTATTGGGCACACAATATTCTGGAAAGATTTGTTTGTAGTTAGGTGATGCATAGAAATCCTGCTTCTAGGTGCCTCAAAAAACCTCAGGTGGAGGGCTGTTGTATGTGTGTGGGGGGTCCCTCCCCTAATTGTATGTGGGGGGGTCCTCCCCTAAGGTTTTGTCAGGCCGTTGTCTCTCAGACTGCCAGGGAGTGTGAGAAGCTTGGAGAGAGGCGCCACTGAAGTGAGCAAGCCCAGGAAGCGCGCGCTCATCAGGCAGGACGAAGAGCGCCTTGAGGAGCGGACACACACACGAGGAACTAAAATGACTCCGGGCCTAGAAGACTTTGACAGAAGCAAACTTGGCTTTGAATCCCGGCTCTCCGCTGGCCCGTTTGTGTGCTTTGAGGAAGATCTACTTTCCTTCTATAGCACAGCCCCCTTGAATGGAAAAATATGAAAATGTGCATAGAAGCACCTTCGTTTTCAGTACATTGTTCCTAATGTGGCGCACTCCCAATCTGGAGCAGGGTGTGCGAGAGTTTGCTACAGCTGGGGTTATGTGCCAGTCTGGGCCGCATTTCTCCTAAAACCCGGTTTCTACTAAAACGTTTTTTTTTTTTTTGCATGCAAAATGTATATAAATGGATTTTCCCTGCGTTGGGAAATGACGGGTAATTGCAACGCGGTTTACGACAGTTACTACTAGGCCTGGGGCGGTGTCGCCTCCCACAGACACCGCGGAGTTACTTTGGGAGTAGCGACTGCAGAACAATTCTCAGCGGCATGCTTCTCTTGGGCGAGGTGCCCTGAAGGCAGGGGCACTTACCGCTGTATGACACCCTGTTATCACCACCGGGGCCTGGTTGTGCCAGCAGGGAATGCGGGTCACGTCAACAAGCATTGCTAGTTAATGGACAGAGCAGGAAATGAAATATGCTTAGTAACAGCGTGGTATAGCTAAGGTGAGTATATAGGTAGTACGCCGAAAAAAACAAAGGTTTCAGTGGCGCTAGTTAAAAATTGAGATAACATGTTACTTTACATTTTCAAAAGCCATAGAAATTCACTGAAAAAAACGAAGATTAAAGGGATGCTATAGATAGGTGGAAATTTCAGTCAATGCATACATTTAAACGAAAGAAAGCACTAAAATTCACCAGTTATAGTTATTTCAAGTTTCTATAACTGTGCCCTAAAGTAACTATAGCTCCCGCCCCCGCCATGCACAGTTCAGCCGTCAATGACGTCATATCAGATGTTGCAGTGATGACATAGAGTGATGCACCGAGTGAGGTCATAGGCAGTGTATGGCGAGGGGGCGAGTTATAGTGCATTTTCATCTGACTATAACATCCCTCTAACGTTTATTTTTTCAGTGAATTGCTAAGTGTATCGTAAAGTAACATGTAGTCTTGCAATTTCTAACTAATACATCACTTTCACCTTTATTCTTTCCAGTGAATTTCTCAGTTTTTTAACATGAAGTAAGATGCCCATTGCCATGTGCGGCATGGGCGTGGGCGACCTGCCAGGGCCGGTTCTAGGGCGGTCCAGCAATACAGTCCCACATACCAAATTCATACATTGCTCTCATACCATCATACATTCCAAAATTGCATACAAATCATACCACACACAAACAACATATCCAAAAGGAACATAATCAGGGCCGGACTGGCCGTAGCGGGCACTGGGCAATCCCCCGGTGCGCCGCACGGGTGGGGGGCCGGTTTCGGGCCCCTGGGGGCCGGTTTTTTCCCCCGGGGAGGGGGGCGGGGGTGCCGAGCACTTTGCCAGGGCCGGTTTTGGTTCCCAGTCCGGCCCTGAATATAATGTTTTGAATAAAATTGACAACCTGTTGGCTTTAGTTGTTATCTTGAACTATGTATTTTTTTCTATATTTACAGATATATTGTCCCTCTGTTTGTTGTGGAACTGTATTGATGAAGGTGAATCATTTTAGAAACCATTATATGGCTTGATATTTCTTATGTTTGTTTATGAACTGAAGAAAATGTATTCTGTATAATAAAATCTCGATATATTTGTCATTATGTTTTGATATGATTATTTGAATTGTCCCTGGTTTGCTTCGGGGGGAGAGGGGGGGGGGGGTTGAATTAATTAAAGGAACTCTCAGCTGGGCGTCCTTTGTGCAAGTACTTTGTCATTTAAAAAGCACCTGCTGCTGTGTTCCTGGCCTCCAGCAATTATCAGGCATCAATTAAAATGCCAAGATAACTCCGGTGATTAATGTCTTCCTGGAAAGAGACAGAGTTTTGACTCATCCAAAGGTAGCGCAGTGGGTTAAAATGACTGCTGCTAAGAATTGAGCTATTAACTGTCATCAAACAGCTGCGTGTAAACTGCAAGTATTATGTTAGAGCTATGTGTTTTTTTCCCAGTCTTTCATCATCCTAATCTTGCCAAAAGGGTTCGTTTGGGTATAAAACAATTCTTGTTATTAGAGAGAACCCCTAACACTGGGGTTACATTTTCGATTCTGGATTTGTGCTTTTCCAGAATAAGGACTCAAACTATATTGCCTACCAGTATCGATGACGTCACTCCTACACTGCACCTTGTAGTCCTGTCTAATGTAACACTTCCAATACACTGATTTACACACCTGTGATTGTCTCTGTGCAATGTGTGTGTGATGTAAAGTGCTCTGACACCTTACACTGGTATGAGTGGTTCTATAAAACTAAATGAATCAGAGAGACAGTGGTTCTGGAGACTTGAGGGCTGCTGTTAAAGGGAGCTAGTGAGGGAATCCGTGGCAGAGGTGGTCATTAGAGAGGGCGCCAAAAAGCCGGCCCTGCGACCTACCTCGTGCTGGGGATGGGCGTTGACTGTGCGCAGCACCTGAAGAAGCCCGTGGCCAGGCCCTGCGTCCAACCCCTCGCATGGCCTTTGGCCGTACTTTGTGTGCGTTTTGTCGCAGGGCCTGGTCGAAGTCAGGCACACTTACTGACTTTGTCAAAAGGTCACAAAACCAAGATATAAAAAAGTAGGCCTATTGGCTTTATCAAGGAGTGAGTATTTCAACTTATAAAAAGAAGATGTATTATATTTGTCTATAACATTACCAATAACTTTAATCAAATGGATATTTCACACAGTCATGTTTAATAAATATGATTTTTGTAAAAAAAATGTTGAATAAAGTATTTAAAAATTCCAAGGGCCTAATTCCGACTTTGGCACAGTTTTGCCGGCTCTCTGCTGACACAGCTGCACCAAAGCCGCGCAACAACTGTCCGCTGTATTACGAGTTGAACTCGTGTACGGCGGACGGTCGTTCGCCTTTCCCTATAGGTGTGCCCGGAAAACAGGCATCGCAATGGGAATGGCAAAAAGGTTTCAGCACAGTATGGACGATGTCGTTCTGCAACTTTGGGGGAATACAGATGGGGGACACATGTTGTGGCCCCCTAAATGAATCCGCATGGCGGGAGAACATGGTGGCCTTGCAGGGCCCCCTTTGTTCCTGGACCACCAGGCTTTTTATGGCGGGACTCCGGCCATAAAATGCCTAGTGGTTCAGGAGCTCGTAACATGATGAGCAGGGATGGAGTGACATGTTCTAGCATGTCTAATCATTGGTAGCTCCGCTGTGGTACAGAGAACGAGTGAGACACTATAGCTAGTCGGATTGGGGTTCTGGGTACTGAGGTGGGTTTTCTGGTCACTCCAAGGTCCTGGTTTCCTGCTCATAGTACTGTGTATGTGAAGAATACCTACAACAAGAGGTTATTTTTTTCAGCCAGAAGGTTTCTCCACCACAAACTTCTGGTGGCCTGCAGAACTTAACCTGCCCCCATCTCCCTCTACTTCAGTGAGGAATCTGGGAATCCTGCTTAACTCCGACCTTTACTTCACAATCCAAATTAACAGATCGGTTTGATCTGCATCATGAAGCTTAGATCTGTTAGAAAGCTGCCTGCGTCCAGAGGAGAACTAACAAAGTGTGGTCCATGCACTGGTGACATCACATATTGACTATGCCAACAGCCTCTATCTGGGTCTATCCGGTTTTCTGACTCACCGACACCGGATCATTCAGAATGCGGTGGCTGGGTTGATTCAGGGGGGCCTTTTTCACTATCACATTTTACCCCACTTAAAGCAGCTACATTGGCTCCCAGTGGTGAAATGGATCAATTTAAGGCCCGCTCCTTGGCTTTCAGAGTCCTAGAGGACAAAGGTTCACTCAATTTGAGAAACACACTTGGCCTGTACCAAGAAGAGAGATCATTGAGGTCTGGCAAACTCCTGCTTATGCTTGTCCCCAGATTTGTTAAAGTTCGGCTTGGAGGCCGGTCAGTTACAGTATTGGCGACGAAGCTTTAGAACACCTTACCAGTCAAACTATGCATGGCACAGTCAGAGCACTGCTTCAAAAAGGAGCTTAAAACCGGTCTCTTTGACCAAGATTAAGCCTGATAGCCCGATACAGTCCTAGTCACCGCTTTCGAAGCAGCCGAGCACTATACAAGTACACTTGACTGATTTTCTAATTTATACAACTTTTATTATATGTTTAAGATTGGAAATAGGGTAGAGCATTTAACTTCTTTTGGAGTATGTTTAGAGCATGTGAAATGTAAATGAATATTTTTATATCTTAGTTTATTTTGGTTTCATTTTTCTATTGCATTTCTAACCATCTATTATTGAAATTTCTCTCTGTTTCTTTACCATTATGTTATTCTTTTTTAACTATACTGTTGAAAGAGTTGCACATTTTGTTTATAGTTGCTAATATAATACCTAATATTTCTAGGGTACTGTTTTTCACTAGATCCATCATGTTATATTTGAAATTACCTAAAAATAATGTTTATCACCATAATGGTGAAAACCCCTCCGTTTAACACCAAATTGCCTACAGCTCAAAGCAAGTGGTAATTGAATCCCCATGACTCACAGAGGATAATGAATGCAACAGAGGCACACATTTTTGGACTTTAGAAAGCAGTCTAACTGCTTCGACGCACCAGGAAGGTGACAATGAAACAGAAGCATTAGTACCACAAGCAATGACTGGTGAAGCAACAGCAAAGGGCAGTGAGGATACGCCAGGCAAGATTCCACCTGTTGAGGAGGATATCTAACAAAAGACCAGAATAATACTTTTACTTCCAACACCCCTAAGGCTGCTTTTTGTCCAGCAGTACTGATGTTATCTTTATGTTTTCCTGTTTAGGTTTCCCCATTGCATTTCAAAACTTCATTTATCTGATTGCACATTGTTTTCAGTAACAAATACACATTTCAGTTAGTATTGATTAATATTTGTTTCATTACAATGTTATAGTATTGTACATTGATTGTTTCTGTATGACCTGATAGCTTAGTTTGCCTGCATGTATTGTTTAACATTTTAATAGTTCCAATGTGGTTATGAGATTATTTTTCAGTCAGCATTAATTCACATCGTTTAATGTTTGGTTCAGTAATAATTTATATATTACAGAAGACTGTGTAGGTGAAAGTGCATTGAGCCTTATATATTGATCGTTGATTTTAGCAACATTCAATAATGGGAACTGTCTTGTTTCACTAATCTGAAAGGAGCATTTAGGCTGCTTTTAGACAAGGATCAGACAGAGAGGAATAATTTCTTCCAGTGAACATAGGGCTGAGGGATGAGGAATGCACAGACAGAAGCTGGAATCACCTTTGACCTTTTCAGAGTCCACAGGAAGGCTCATCCGAAGCTCCAGATAGACTTTATCTGCTAACTTGGAAAGAATGAAAAAAAAGCCTCTTCATAAGAGACAAAACCTCCATTGTTCCACTAAGGTTGATAGGTGGAAGGGAAGACACCCTAAGAAACTTGTGCGGGCTTCTTTTAGTGCTAAGGTTAGCTTCGTTAGAGGCAATGAGGGAGGGGTTAGAGAAGAGATGCTAGGGAATTGTAAATCACTACTCTACTGTTCCAGTTGTTTTGAATATTCTGGTTATTAGCATATACTGTTGTCACTATATTTCTTGTCATTATACTAACAACTAGCAGCCCGCCCCGGCGTTGCCAGGGGCAGATGGGGCTAGGGGCAGCATCGCAGCAGGAGAGGTACAGCAGAGCGGCCGTTTTGTTGGTCCTGTCCGCTTCTGCCCACGCTTTGTTTTCCCCGACATCCCGACTTTGTGGAAAAGGCTTTCTGAGCACTCAGTGTTCATGGCCCCCGCCCGTAGTAGGTCCTGGCGGCTTCTGCCCACGCTTTGTTTCCCCCGACGTCCCGACTTTGTGGAAAAGGCTTTCTGAGCACTCAGTGTTCATGGCCCACGCCCGTGGTAGGTCCTGGCTGCTTCTGCCCACGCTTTGTTTCCCCCTGAAGTCCCGACTTTGAGGAAAATGCTTTTTGAGCACTCAGTGTTCATGGCCCCCGCCCGTCCCTTGGTGCGCACCCGCGGCTGCTTCACTTACCTCATCTGCCACTCCTCCCCGCGCTGCTGTTTACCGCTCCACTGCTCCTCCGCTTCTCGCCGCTCCTCACCGCTTGTCCGCTTGCCACTCCTCCCCGCTTGTCCGCAGCTCCTCCCTGCGCTCATGATGGCCGCTCTTCCTCTTGCTCCTGAACGCCGCTCCTCCCCGCGCTCCCGATGTCATCACGCACGTCGCGGCCGGCGCTACTTCCAAGGGACTACTTTTTTTTATTCGTAAATTTTTTAAACAACGTATATTTTTTTTTTTTATATAGCCTATGTCCTTCTGCTTGCCGTGACGTTTTCAAAGATGTCTTGGGTGTTTGGATTGGTGGTGTAATTTTCGAGTTTACCTGGCTCAAAGGACACAGTTCTCTCTTTATAATAGTAGTATAGATATACACATTACATGCACATGGATTGGATTGAGATTTTAATAACATCCTGAAAGTATATGCTTAGGGTGAAAGGAAGTTTGGTGCCTGTTAACTACAAGTGTTCCTGTGTGTCTCACAGAATGGATTGTTGCCCAATACACAGCTTTTTCATGGAATGTGGAAGTGGTTCGTTGGTCACAGTCCAGCGGTTTCTCTGTCTCATGTTGGTTTGTTGACTAAGTCTGCGCTGCAGAGGGTCTAGAGAGCCCCTAGCTCAAGCCATATTCTGGATAAGTTCCACAAAACATATCAGTACTGCCGGACACTACATACCAGTAGACCATTCCACTGGCACATCATAGTTCCCAACCTGTGTTCTCACATATGTAAACATCTTGAGGCATGTATTATCCAAGGACCGGCTAACAGGGAATGTTATCAAAAGCAGCTATGATTGGGAAGAGCTGATGGAGGCTGCTGTAAATTTTACCCAATGTCATGGGTGGGACTGACTGCACCCCCTTGCGGCGGGTGCACCAAAGTTCAGGTGAGAGATGTTATGCTGCACAAAGATGACTAATTTATTGAATGTGCAGAGGTTCTGTGGTGCAGCTTTCACCTTTACTCACTTCAGTGCACTCCAGACCACAAGAGGAGATGGGATACCCAGAGGACAGGGTTACTTGGCATGAATACCATACCTCTCTCTCTAATTCTCACACACCCTTTAACCTGCCACTGCTCTTGGGGATAGCATAGGTAGAAAACTGTAAACATACCTATCATGCAATACATGATACACTGCATGTTGACATGTGTGAGGTACACTTGTGTTAAGTTGTTAGTGAAGGGAGTTCACTTACCATGGGCTTAAAATAACAAATTAATTCAAGGTCTAGATGCACTGGTTCCACCTCAGCTGATCCAGAATAAACTGAAATTCTATCAAAATAAATGGTTTTCCATACAATTACAGGAAAAAAGTAATTTGCAGAATCAACGCTACTGACGGAAAGATTACTCACAAAGCAGACTGGTGTATAGCAAACAATGCTTATTAAAAAAAGCTATAAAGTTAGCTAAAGGGTAAAATAATTCCAATCAAATTTTAAAAGCTAATACTGCCTGGAAAGCATTATTCCAAGCAGTTAATGCATTAAAGGAGCCACTCTCTGTATGCAAATCTGAGGACTCACAGGATAAGGGCAATCATTTCTACCTTTTTTGAAGGAAAGATTGCTAAAACTAGTTTGCAAAAAAAGCCTGGCCCTCTGCTGGTTTTAGAAACTCAGCAGACAACACAATTGTGAGTAAAGATAACTGTAGAAACCAGGTACCGAATTAAACACCATCTATTGTGACCCCTGGTTGCAAGAATAACCCCTCTGGAGCAGATGTGCTGCCGCCAGAGGACACAAGGACCTTCTATCGCCTTCCTATAGGGCGTCTGACGTCTCATTAATGCTTCCCTGAGATACAGAGGTCTACCTAAGGACTTAGAGGATGCAAAAGGGATCCTGTTATTAAAAAAACCTACACTGGCCCCTGATCGATCGGATAGTTATTGGCCAGGCTCGCGATTGCCAGATTAATCAAAATGTTTTGGAAAAGCCTGTCTATGATCAACTATGGGACTTTGTTAGATCATCGTCCATGTTCCATCCACCACATGAGGCTTCTGCGGTGGCTTCAGTCCATCCTTGTTGCCGGTGCTGCATTGAGCTGGATCCAGAGCTTTGGGACCCGGAGAACATTCCAGGTTGGAAGGGGGGTGCGGTCAGATTATAAACAACTGACCAGTAGGGTGCCTCAGTGACTCCTGCTGTCCCAGCTACTGTTCATCTAAACATGTGCCCTTCAGCAGAGCTGATACCTGAGGCAGGCCTGGGAGGGTAAATGTATGCTGAGGATACTCAAATCATCTTCAGAACTGCTGCTAATGTTGGCTAAAAGTGTGTTGGACTGATACTTAACAGTGGACGACTGGTACTGGGCTAAAATTAATTAGTGATATAACTGAATTGTTGATCGCCTTCAGACAGACGCATATGTGCAAATATGATTTTTGGCCACTCACAGTAGGTCAGCGTTCAGACCGAGTGTCGAAAATTATGAATCTTGGCGTGATCGTGGACTCTAATTTTCACTTGGATAAGAAGATTAAATGTGCATTGAAGACCTGTTTTTTCACATATGAGTACTGTTAGAAACGGGACCCTGGCTGGCCAAGGCTCACGCCAAAGTCAGTCAGGGATCACCACTTCTAAGTCAGGGCAAGGGAGTCACACACCAAGGTAACCCCTGCTCACCCTCTAGGTAACGTGGCGCGAGCAGTCAAGGCTAAACTTGGAGGCGGTATGAGTTAAGTATTTGCGCACGCACCCCAGCAACAACACCCAAGGCCCACCACAAAGGAAACTCCACACAAGGTTATATAAAAAATAGCCTTTGTATTATAATAAAAACACATTAGATAACACACAAACTTTACAATGTGCCAGAGGCACGGGCAGAATTTACAAGGGAATTATGTACAGGACAGGGCCACATGGACCACTGTCAGGGGTAGGCACTTGTTAGAAAATAATACTTGTAGGTATACACTTAGCACATAAACATATAATGATTAACACCAAAAATAGTACATGTAGCACACAACCAGTAATCACTGGAAAAGAGTAATACCTCCTACGCAACCCTAAAACACTGTAGGAAAATCACGCAGGGAACTAGGACCTTATCATCAGGACCTAAGGAAGGAATACCAACACCTAAGCATGTCACTCTTAGCAAAGGGAAGGAAACCTAAACATAAAATGGGACATCAACAATCCTCTATGCAGGGCACACCTAACAAAGTGGATAAACATAAAATGGGACATCAACAATTGCAAATGAGGTATTAAACACATTCAGAGGTGCAGGTTAGAACTTTTGCGCAAGAATCACATACATCAGCAAATTACAATGCGCAGGGTGCATGTAGCACAACACTCGAAATGTCCCTCAGGCCAACTGGCCTCGAAAGGGGCTGAATGCCCTGAGTCTCAATGTCAGGGGGTCTGCGCAGGCAGCACAGAACACAAAGCCTAAACGTAGCAACTGTCCACTAAGTGCTGGACAGTTGTAAATAAGAACTGGGCAAACGCTGAAGCCAGGGGGGCTCAAGAACAAAGTGGGCAAGGAGCCTCTCAGGGGCTCGCAAGGCAAATGCGCAATTTAGAGCTTCAGCGCTCTTAAAATAATGAAAATCCCCCAGAGCCTCTCTCAGGGCTTTCAAGCGATGTGGGCGATGAGCCTCGCTGGGCTCGTAGATCAACTGCGGGCAATGAGCCTCTCTGGGCTCTTGAGTTAAGCGAACTGGCACCTGGAAGCCTCGTGGCTCCCACAGAACAAATGGGGGGCGTTGGAGTCCCTCACGGGGGACTCTGCATTCAAGGAAAATGCCCCAGAGCCTCGTGGCTCTAAACAACTACGGGCGCGAGGTCGCGCTACGGGGGAGGGGCGGACACCGACAATGTGTCCCGACGCCCCTCTCCCCTTGCAGGCACTCACCGGGTCCGGCGGCTGCTGGAGCTCCTCTTCACTCGTCCCGGGGCTCTCCCTTCGATCGGGAGCCTCGGGCAGGACACGCCGGCTGCTCCTCTCGTGCTCCCGCCTGGACCCGTCTCCACTGCACGCCGCCTGACTTCCGCAGGGGCCGCCAATGGCAGCGCGGCCCTGGGGGTCAGGAGGCGGGACTTCCGGGTCGCGGTAGGCAGCGGCCTGGCAACGATTTCCAGTGCTCCTGGGCTGCGGCGGTGATCTCCTGGGCAATGCCGGGTGGGCACCGGCTTTAAATAAAATAAACACAACGGGGTAATGCCGGGTAGGCACCGGCCTTAAATAAAAATAGAAAGCGAGGTGGGCACTCGCTCGCCAAAAAATCGGCAAATCGGCTCCAATGCCGGGTGGGCACCGGCAATGTCAATAAAGCGCTCCCAAGCGCTCTGGGAGCAAAGGAGAAGCGCGCTCAGCGCTAAAAGGGAAATAAAGCGCTCCCAAGCGCTCTGGCCACAAGTAAAGCGCACCTAGCGCTATAAATCAAATCAAGGCGCTTCCAGGCACAGCAAAAGCTCCAGCAGGGTCTGGAGGCAGACAGAGGGGCAAGGCAGGGCCAGAGCCAGCACACTGGGTCTCCAGGCAGGGAGACAGTCCAAGTGGCGGTCCTCCTGGCCCCAGCAGCAGCAGCAGCCCCCTCTGGCAAAGATCCACAAGCAGAACCAAGGACAAATTGTATGGGGACACAGCCCCTTCTTATACAGTACATTCCCTTTGTCTGTAGGTGCAGGGTGGGGGAAAAACCAGTTGCAGCTGGTTTTGAAGTACTCTGTTTACCTCAACCACCCTCTCTATTCACTGGCAGGGCTAGGGACATCAGTCGCACTACAGGGGGTGGAGCCAGCATTGTCTGGGGAAAGTCCAGGCCCATCAGGGACCAGGTGCACTCCTCCCAAGCCATCAACATGCTAATCTCACACTCACCACCGGGCAGACTCATCCAGCCTTCCTGGAGCCAGGCTCACCAGCCAGCTCCAGCCAATCACACTGCAGGCATATTTTCCATTAATATGCCAAGTCCTAGAAATGGCATTTCTACCCATGACACACACATGCCACATACACCGTTGCGAAGCATTCATTCTCACGAGCTCGCACATACCAAATTCGAGCATGCACTCCCCACGCATCAGGAACTACTAGGGACACAGACCTTCCCCTTGCATCCCTATGGGAGAGCAGGCCAGCCTAACTACATGCACGCACTTTACTCTGGGACACAGAGAAAAAGTGCGCACAGACCAAAAATCATCCACACAGATCACAGATCACAGATCTAAAGCAAAAAGATTAGGGGTGAACCTGCCTTAAGGGCCAAGTCCAACAAGTACTAAAAGGAATTTAAAGTGATATGTGCTTCACGTCTGTCTATGAGGGTAAAATTAACCGTCTGCATCAAATTTTCTATTTATAAACCAAGATTTTCTTTGAGATTGTTTCATATGTGTCACGAGAGGAGCGCAAGTATTTACAGTGATAGCCGCTAGATTTTGGCAGTCACTTCCATTGGATGTCAGAAAAGAATCAGCATTCCTCGAATTTAAACAAAACCTGAAGATTTGGTTGGCCACCATGGCAAAATTCTTTATATACCTATTGGTGCTAGCGCCATTTTGCCTCCGGATGAGCATGCGTTTGTCAAAAATCCTAAATAAATAAAATACAGTGCAATAAAAGCATACTATGATGCATAACAACAGAGAACATGGTCAGTGGCAACAGGTCATGGAATCTATCACCAACAGAATATCAATGCACTCATAGCTCAAGATTCCCTTTACAACCATCATTCATGACCTCTCAATGTAGAACTGCATCGACATGAGAAGATAGATACAACACTGCCCCTGCCGGCCCTTATGCAGCCCATTGTGCTATGTATAGCTAATTCATTTTTCTTCATCATAGGTTCTAGATACATAAACTTTCCAATTCATTTTAGTTGTCCTGATGAAGGCTCTTTACATTCTTCTTTCTGAGCCAAAACCTTATACTCACTAATTTGCTTCTCATTCATTCACAGGCAGCTTAATATGAGTATTAAGATCAAATTATCTTTCGTATTTGTCATCTTATTCTGTTAGTGGACTCTTAAGTCAGATTTTCACTTTTTCACTGAGTTGCACACACTACTCCTAATTACCCACCACTTCTGAATTGTCGTACGCATTTAATGCTCTTCACACTGACAAATAATTGTTGGAAATGAAGCTGTATGAAAATGTACTATCTTACACGTCATTAATAGTCACTTATGAAACATTAGGATTATCATCCAGAAGAGCTATGTTCATTAACACTCTTAAATGAGCAGTGAGTTCTAAGTGAGGCCACATGGGAGCCGCCCCTTCATTCGAGCTTGCACCCCCGTCCAATCTGCCTTTGGAGAATCGAGTCTCACTGAAGCCTTCTGAAGATGGCTCCTCCTCCTCTTCCGGTGACCCCCACAGGTGGAGGTGACAATATATTCAAATGCATTTAAAAGAGGATAAAAGTCCTCTAAAGACGAAGGGGCATATTAGCAAGGAGGCGCTATGAAATTATTGACACTTTTGCGTCCGTTTTCGGGCGCAAAGCTGCGATAATTTCATCGTCTTATCAGCAAAGACACGCATTGCATGTTTTTCTGATTTAGCGCCCCTTACAATAACGCCCAGCTTTGCATCTCTAATGAGATGCAAAGTGGGCGTTCCGTGCCAAAACAACTGGACAAAAGTCGCTAACCGACATTTCTCCAATTATCAAGTTGCACGCAAACAAGCAGCGCTATAAGAAAAGTAGCGCTAAACACAGTTATCGCTAATTTCTGTACGCCTGCTTGTAATCTGATTTATAATAAAACAAGGGAACCCAAACAGTTGGCTGAGGACCATGGGGGGTTATGCTTTAGGAGACAAAGGTCCTTAGCTTATCAAAATAAAAAGTGTGAATGAAATATAGGCCATGATAGGAAACTATATTTGTCCTCTGTCCAGCCGGAGAGGGTATTTATTAACCACGATAAATAAACACTTGTATAAATAATTTTAGGCACAGTCCTGTACCTCACTCATGAAGGACACACAACACATAAGAGAAAATAAGAAGAAAATAGAAAAAAGATATCACAGGCAAAGAAAAAGCAGTGCTGGTAACTTTTGAATGTTAAATTAAAGTGTTTGCCAGACAGCGCTAGGCACAACTAAAGTAAAACACAATGATTAGGTTGTGAAAGCACTATATGAAGTCGACGTTTCGATCCCTTTTTGCTCTAATTACACAGGATCATCATCAGGACTAAAATTGACAACATTTGCCTGCCTGAAATTGTGATACAACCGCCTGTTGTGGAGGAAGAGGGAAAAAGAGAAGAAGAAAAAAATGGAAAAGGGTAGCCAGTGGCTGAATTAAACGGTGATACTTTAGTTGTGCCTAGCGCTGTCCGGCAAACACTTTAGTGTATCATGGCCTATATTTCATTCACACTTTTTATTTTGATAAGCTAAGGACCTTTGTCTCCTAAAGTGTAATCTGATTTAGCCATGTAATCCAATGGGAGGTGGATTACATGGCTAAAACCACCCTGCCCTATCAGCAAATTAACGCATGGATTTCTATCGCTTGGGAGATAAGCGATGCGGATATCACGCTATCTCCGCGATAGAATCCAGCGTTAGCCTTCGATGACTATCCTCGCGCTTAAAGTGCTGATCGATAATTATCGCAGGCCCTTGCTAATACGCCCCGAAGTGTGTGTTGTTTCCAGGTGTGTTTTTGAACCTGAGACTTTTCAGTAATTCTGTGAGTGCTGTTCCTTCCGATAGTGAACTTTGCTCACACTCCTTTGCACGCACCCACAGACACCTGCCACCTTGTCTCTCGTATAATGCATGGGGGAGGGAGGCAGGAGACATGTCCAGCTTCTGGCCGCTGCGTTCCAGGCTAAACACGGGTCTCTGTAGTTCATTCTCGAATCTGAGGTATTTTTCAAATTCTTCGAAATTAATGACAGTGCAATTATCTTTGACGTCTGTCAGAGACCCGAGAGGCGGCTGGTTTTTTGCAACCCATTATTAAGTCTATGGGTAACAAACAGCTGGTCACATTTCACCCCTCTTACAAATGTGTGACCTTCCACGTATGACAACAGTTTTGAGGTGTTTTCGTGAAGCGCCAATAGTTGCGGTGCTGACAGTTATTTCCGCAGGTGAACCCCGCAGTGACACCGCGGGAACGCCCCGCTTTGCTGCGGGGGGGGGGGGGGGGGGGGGGGGAGCATCTTGTTTGCTGGAGCCCTCGGCTTTCTTTGATAATAGCTATTGTGAGCCCCCTGACTCGCCGTATTAGAGTGATGTGAAAGTGTGCTCTGACAGTGGTTGTTTATTGCACGGTTCTGCCTTGCACGAGTAAACATCTGGATGCAGGCAGCTGTGACATGTGAACAAGAACCTTCCTGTTGTATTTAAATCTCATGCCAATTGTGGCTAGGGAGCAGCACGGCTTAAGGCAGAGAACAGTCGGTGAACGGATTCAGAGGAGGCAGTGTCCTACACAAGGAAAGAGCAAAAACAGGGCAAGGAACAGAGCTGAGCAAACCCAACATCTGCAAGCAGGAGTGGAACACACAGGTCTACCACTAGGGTTGTTTGCACGTAAGACTCAGGGGCATATTACCAAGTGAAATTTCGCCGCTTTTGCGGCACTTTTTGCCAAAAAAGCGGCGATATTTTTATCGCCCTATTAACAAGCCTGCACTAACATGCGTTAGCACAAGCTTTCAGGCGATAGCTGGCACATTCTCCATCGCCTCGCATGTCAGCGATAGTCAGCGCTAATGACATGCAAGGTAGGCGTTCCCTACCTGAACTCCATGCAAATAGTCGTTCACACAACTTCGAACTATCATCAATGCGGCGCCGGACCTGCACAGCAATAATAAAAGTCACGCTAAACCCCGTTTATCGCATGTATGTAACACCTGAAAAAAATATGACAACCATCTTTCCAATGGGAGGTGGATTGATGGGTTAAGTCTACATTTGCATATTAGCAAGCTTTTTCATATCGCTCTATTTTTATCGCAGGATTTCTCCCGCAATCACAGATTTTCACCCCGATCGCTGGATTTTACATCGCCTGTTAGCGGCGTGTTGATAATACGCCGCTAACAGGGCGTCGTAATCCAGCAATAGGCAGCGATAATAAAAACCTCGCTAAACGAGGATTGCGATATTTATCGCATTTCGTTGCTAATATGCCCCTAAGTTCTTTCACAGCAGCTTGAAAATGAAAATAATAATATTATTTGTGAAGCGCATGGCTACTTCTCGCGAAGTGTCCAAGCGCTAGGAGGCTGAATACGAAAAAGAACTGCACACAGACGGGAGGCGCTTAACTGGAACCAAAAAGCCAGGTTTTCAGTTTTTTCCTCAAAATCAGTTCGGAGGGGGCTAAACGAAGTTCCAAAGGTAATGAGTTCCAGATTTTAGGAGTGAGATAACTGAAGTCACAGCCATCAATTCCAGCTCTTTAAAATCTAGGAACAAGGCCAATTTGGCTGCGGCCGACCTCAGATTTCTGCCTGGAGCATAGGGGGTTGCCACAGCCTGTGAACTGGCAGGGACTTAGTAGGAGAGCGCCTTGTGGCAATGACGAAGCACCTTAAAGGTGATTCTCAGGGGCAGATTTACAAGCCCAGTGCGCCACTTCTGTGTCAATTTTAACATGGGAAAAGTGACGCAAAAGTGGCGCCAGTGGCTTGTAAATCTGAACCAGTGCAGTTTCCTCAGTGTGGCGTTAATAGAGACTTGACTTGGGAGCCCGAGCAGCGTCCGAGCCGCCCTATGATGCAAGATGTTTCTTACAGAGAGTATGGATCTTACTGTGCAAACCACGTAGAAGTGGGCAGGTGTCCACGCACACTAGGGAAGGAACAAGGAATGCACGTGCATACGGGAGAAGCCACTATAGATCCAGCTCAATAGGTAGTGGAGGTTCCTAAAAATATAGCAATACAACGAGTGGCATAGCTAGGCCCTTTGCCGCCCGTGGCGGTCCCACACTTTCTGCCTAGGGTGACCAACTGGCATTGGTGCAAATTCAGGACGGTGAGTGTAAAAATTCAAAACAAAGGGTCAAAATTCAGGACACAAATTCAGGACAGGAGGTCAAAATTCAGGACAAAACTTCAGCACAATAGGTACGTTTTACAGACACACCAGAGGAGGTCGCACAATAGTATATAAGTAAGCCCAGCCATATCCAAACATATTCAACCATTTGCAAACATATCCCCCATGTATCCTTCCATCCATCATTTCACTCATCCATCCCCTCATCCATACTTTCACTCATCCATCCATTATCCATCCATCCACCCTTTCACCTTAACCATCTGTACACTTATCCATCCACTCTTTTTCCCATCCATCCATTCACTCATCCATCCAGCCATTTACCCTTTCACCCATCCAGCCATCCTTTCATTTATTCATCCATCCACCTAGTCACTCATCCTTCCACCCTTCCACCCTTTCAGTCATCCATCCATCCTCCCTTTCTCTCTCCATCGACCCTTTCACTTATCCATCCTTCCTTCCTTCCATCCATCCATCCATCCATCTACTCATCCACTCATGAATCCACCCATTGACCTTATCACTCATCCATCCTTTCTCTCAACCATCTATCCTTTCACTCCTTCACTCATCTATTCATTCCTTTGTCCATCTACCCTCCCTTTCACTCACTCATCCATCCTTACATCCACCCTTTCACTCATACGTCCATCCATTCACCCTTGCACTTATCAATTCATCAAACCATCCATCATTTCACTCATCCATCCACCCACTCACTCATCATCCACCTTTTCACTCATCCATCCACCCATTTACCCATCCAGCTACCCTTCCACCATACATCCAGCTATTTACCTTTTCTCTCATCCACCCTTCTACTCACTCATCAATCCATCCATCCTCTCTCATTATCCATCCATTCAGTCTTTCATTCATCCATTCACACTTTCACTAATTCATCCAGCCATCCACCCATCCTTTCACTTACTCACTTGCCCACCTTTTCATATTATTTTCGAGCTGAGCCTTTTTGAGAAGAGGCCCATCAAGAACTTCACCCTCGCTGCAGGAGCCCTTCCAGGACTGGGACAGAAGCCACCCAGGGCGGAGACATGATCCACCACAGGAGGGGACAGGAGCCATCACAAGCAGGGTGTGGGGGGACAGGAGCCACCATTTGGGGGATAGGAGCCATCACTGGGGGGTGGGGGGGGTAGTAGCCATCACAGGAGGAGTACAGCATCGACCAGGGTCGGCACAGGGGTGGGTATGCAGTATTCTAGTATCATCTTGGTCTCTTCCAGGGTGGGGTAGGGTTCCTCACCCCCTCCTGGACAAGACAAGGAGAAGACAGGCTCTCTTTCCAAAATGTTAGTGTTGCCACCCCCCACTGTGATGTACAGTACTTAAAGAAGATGCTCCAAGAGAACTGATTTAACTGATTGTCCTCCATACTTTGTTAATCAGTGTGGGTGCGATTGTGCCATTTCTTTATTTTATTACATTATAGACTGCATGTTTGAAGGACCGAGGTTTGCTTACAAGTTAGTGACAGTAATTAAGCACTGTGAAGAGAACCACGTGCTGCCTTGGTGTAATCAGATGTTTGGGGCCCTGGGCAGAAAGGGAATGTGTAAGGCCCCTCTAAATTGCAGAGACATGGCGCATTCAGGGCTGTTTGCATCTGAAAGGATGCCCCTGCTCCTGAAGCTACAGCCCCTCCCTCTCAGTCACCTTCGAGCACCTCTTAACAGCTCATCAAGGGCTGGAGGTGTGAGGGTAGCCATCCCACTGTGTCTCTCCAATGCTGCTTGGTATCTGAGCTTTGGTACAGCATCGGAGTCAAGAAGGGAGGTGGGTGAAAGCTGTGCCGGCTTTAGGGTGGTGCGACCGGTGCAAGGTTAAAATTACGGACAAATGGCATCCGTTAAAGAATTCTTCACGGACAACGGACAGACGGCCGAAATTACGGACTGTCCGTGAAATTTACAGACGGTTGGTCACCCTATTTCTGCCCTGCGGCAGCTGTAAGAGAGGTGGTGTGGGTAATTCCAGCGCTTGGTGCCTGCGACTGCCGCAGGTTGGGGGTGCACTGCCCCCAAATCTCATGCCGCCCAGGGCAGACTGCCCTGCGCCCCTATGCCAAGCTACTGAATACAACAGCACAACACTTATGACACTTAAGACTGCATGTGGCACATGACAAAAGATGAAGCAGGTATGACCCCTTCCCGGCATCCAGAAGACAACCCCTGTACAGAAGGAATACACTTATACACAGGTGCAGAAAAAATAGTACACTTACTAGACACAAAGAGTCCAGGAGGAGTACATGGCAAGCAGACGAGAGAAACTGTTATAAGTAAACTGGCACAGACAAATAGATGAAACTGGGATACAAGTGCAGGAGTAACAGGACAAAAGGGCAAACCTAGAGACTGACTGGAGCAGGACAAGCACTAGTGTGAGAAGGTGAATTATTAATGGGGGTCGATGGGGATCCACCACCAGTAATAAAACCACTAACTTGTTAGGTTCACTCAGAGGGTTCGGTAAGTTAACCCCTTCCCTGCGGGGCTAATTCCCCTGCTGTGCTGGGGGGAGGGAGGCGCGCGAGCTCGTCACGCAGCACGGTGGCGCTGTGCTCATGACAAGCTGAGCTCGTCATGACCACGCCCATTTCAATGGAACGCTCAGCACAGCAGGGTAATTAGCCCCGCGTGTGAGTGCCGCACGTGCACAGCGGCACCGTGACTCATGACGAGCTGAGCTCGTCATGAGCACGTCAGGGGTTAAAGCTGAGCTCAAACCTTGGTAGCTGTGGCGCAGAGCATGCAGACCTAACTTAGATAAAATATGAAAAGAATATAAATGTTCAAAGCAGCTAAAAAGTGGAAAATACAACACAGTAAATATCCCATGCGAATTTATAACCATTGATAAGAATGTAGTCTCAAGATCGAACGGGGATCGGACTGCTCTAGATTTCGGCGCTTAATATGGTGCTGAACTACTGGAGACATCTGATATGAATACCTCTTGCTGACTTTCCAAGTGGTGTTCTATTTGTTGCTGGTTTAAACACTATCTTGGGCTCTTACATTTCAGAAGGCTAAAGACCATACCTTATACTCATCATTGGTGTCTCTTATGATGCTGAGCAGTGTTATCGTAGGGTCTGATTGATTCATCGACCTTTAAGAATTGTGTATCTACAAAGTGGATTAAGGAGGTAGTATCTTCTTCGGATACATTATATCCACCCAGCAACTGGCATTTAGACATAGCTGTTACAACTTTTTAAATTATTATAGAAGTGATTGAGTTGCCCGGGTTCCAGTCATCCATTCTGGCCACAGATATATTGGCCCTTCACCTTGTACATTATCCCTTTTGCCCTGAAGAAGTCCATCTCTTAGGACAAAACGCGTTGACTGGTCTACCTCATATGCTGTTTGATACTTCTGATCAATAAAAGACGAATTGAAGAACACATTCGGGATACAGATTGTATATTTGTTAAAGTATTAAAGTGTTGGTGCACCAATTGCTCTCTATGTGGAATAGATAAGAATGTAATAAACATAATGACACCAAAACAACACAAATCCAATAAGGAGAACCAGAGATATGATATTTTTGAAAGATTTAAGTGAAAATAGGGCCGAAGGCAGTGGGACGTGGATGGTGTCTGCCTGTTGAGCTCTTCACCTAGATCGCCTGGCCAAGATGAAACATTATTCCTTTTGGACAGTTTCTCAAATAGAGGACACCGGCCCCAGTTAGGGAAACTGAGGGCACGAAGTTAGAGCAGTGGCTGGCCCAGATAACATCAGAGGTGTGATTTCTAGGTGGTCTGAACCCCGGGTGCTGCAAATTGATGGCAGCCATCTTGGACCTTCAATTCCACAAACACCTCGAGTGCAAAGCTGCCATCAGGAAGATGAGCTTCCAGAGATTGAAGGAGATGACAGTGTGAAGAGTCCCGTACGGATACTGCCTCCAATCCCAGCAGGTTCTCTGTGCGTGTGAAAGGGCGGAGCTCACAGAGTTGTGGTACATGTAACTCAACTGAGGGCCCAAAAACTCAGCGAAATTCTGCGGATTTGCGCGGATGGGCAGAGCTGCTCGATGTGCCAGTTTGTGCTACATTTTGGGGCCCATCGGGAGACGGGTAGGGGAAAGATCGACGGGAGACATTTTAAGGTGTGATAAAGGCCGCTTTATTGGGAACAGGTGCATCTTAACAAACCACATCCTTGGCCTTTGCCGTACAAAACTAGTCCTAACTAATTAAACACATACCTGCTCAACCCCCATCCCCACCCCTAAAAAGTTCCCCCGCAACAACATATACATATTTGCCAATTACCTCAACGCCTGCCTCAACTGTTTTAAAACTCCTGCCACTGTACACTCCCACACCCTCTGTCCTTGAAACCTCATTCCTCCTATCCTACCCCCCCAACTAGGAAAAGCGCCATCACAAAACCATTTCCAGCACCTGCCCCCAGCGACATCATACCATCAACCTAACCAACACACCTGCTTCCAACAAAACCCCTCCAGGAAAACTCATTTTTCACAGAAAATCCCCCAGGCACCCTCCCCCCCATAATCTGCCTCCTGGGGCGGGCGGGTGGGCCAACAACTTCCTAAGCTCGGCTGGTGGGTCACTGTCACCAAAATGGTGCCCAGTGACCCAAAATGGCCGTAATTATACCCTCTCAGCCCAAAAGGAGCCCAACCAGCCCAAGAATCCCAACCAGCACAAACCTCCTTCCTGTCCCCCAGTCAATGTCTTCCCCCCTCCCTTCCTCCCAGGGCCCCAAACTTCCCCGGGGGGGGGGGGAGCCTTCCTCCGGTCGGCCATCCCCCGCAAAGCCCCATTGGGGCCCATCGGGAGACGGGTAGGGGAAAGACCGACCGGAGACATTTTAAGGTGTGATAAAGGCTGCTTTCTTGGGAACAGGTGCATCTTAACAAACCACATCCTTGGCCTTTGCCGTACAAAACTAGTCCTAACTAATTAAACACATACCTGGTCAACCCCCACCCCTAAAAAGTTCCCCCGCAACAACATATACATATTTACCAATTACCCCAACGCCTGCCTCAACTGTTTTAAAACTCCTGCCACTGTACACTCCCTCACCCTCTGTCCATGAAAACTCATTCCTCCAATCCTACCCCCCCGAACTAGGAAAAGCGCCACTCGAAAGCCCCATACAGCTTTCGACCCCCCCCTAGGGCCCTTGCACCTTCGGATACCTGCGCACCCCAACCGCCCGATCCACTGCCTCCTTCAGCTGCACAATATATAGCTCCATCCCGTATCATGACAAGTGCACTCCATCCTCCCTGAAGAAATATACTGCCCCATATCTCAACTCCGGATGCTCCATCCTACCCATGCCTTCTTTCTCACAAAAAACCCTCATCTCCCTGTTGGTTTTTCTCCCTGTCCTGTCAATGGCGGCAGGCCTCTCTGCCCCTCTCCAGCACCGTCTAGGAATACATTCTGACCAGATGACGTAGCACCCCACCCACTGCCTCCTGATCTCCATCAAGTCTCTTTTCATTTGCTTCACCAGTGCCAGTCCCTTAAACTGCACCAAATCGTTTTCACCCAAATGGATGACTACCACATCTGGACAGACCCCTCCTCCCGCACCACATTGTTTAAAACCGGCACCAACTCGTGCCAACGCATACCCCCTTTTCCCCTCTAATGACACCTAAACAACTGTTCATCCAACTCCAGATTGAGGTTCCTGTGTTTTTCCCATTCGGCCCTCTCCGCTCTCTTAACAAAGGGATGGCCCACCACGTAAATGCTCATCGCTGCCGCAGTCGGCCCCGCCACCGCACCTGCAAAGATACATATGTAAGCAATGGGCCAAACATATCAACCTCACTCTACCGCTCCACCCCGCATCCTGACGTACGTCCTATAGCAGTCTGACTTCCATCGCCCCAGCCGCTTTATCTCCTCCGTACCCCAACCCCGTTGCGCCTCCTCCGTCGCCGCACCAATGCGAAAGGAATGTGTCCCAAATTCGTTTGGATCCTCACCCATAGACCGTAGGGCGTGCCGCAGGACCCATAGCAACTGAGCCACCGTCACTCGCCCGGCCCCCCGCCGGCCAAACACCTCTGCCCCGTCCTGATCACGCCCTTCTGCCAGCCGTGTCTCCCATTCCGCCGGACAGACCGCCTCCGACCCTCCAGGACCCAGTACCACCCAAGTGCCGTCTCCGCGCTGATCCGTCTTAGACCGCCGCAAACGCACCGCTACCTCCCGGCCCCGCAACTCCACCTCTGACCAACGCACCCCCGGCCCCCCGCGCAACCCCACCAGCTCCGATACCCGAAGGCACCAAAAAACATCCAGGACATCAACGTTGAAAACAGCACCGTTTCCGCCTGATCCCTGCACACCACCGGCAAGAGGCGCACCAAGCCCTCCAACATCAACTCTGTAATCGCCCGACGCCGCCGCACTCGCGCCCCCTTCTCTCTCCCCCAGCCTTCCAACAGCCGACCCCCCAACTCCCCTGCCGAAGGCACACACCCCACCAGAGCTTCCCTATGAACGCCACCCCAGCCAACTTCCCCACAATCGTCACCCTCGCCTGCCCTTTGTCCATCAGGCCGAGCATGTACCGCACCACCTGCTCCTCCCGACGCCACTTGCCACGCCGCCTTACCGCACCGAACGTAGAACTCCAACCAAGCCTGCTCATAAGCCCTCCATGTGGACGCCGCTACCGACGCCTTCACCAGCTGAACGACCCGTGCTCTCCCACCGTCCAAAGCTCCTCCGGCACCTCCGTCTTGACTGCATCCGCCTCCGTGGCTAGCCCATGGAACCTCTGCCACTGTCAACGAGACAAAGCATCCGCAATGTCATTGTCCACCCCCGGTACATGCTGGGCTTGAAACAGAATATCATGCTCCAGACACTTCAACACAAAAACGCGCATCAACTTCAGCACTTGGGCCTCCCTCGTGGACTGCCTGTTTACCACCTGCATCACCGACATGTTGTCCACCTTGAACAAAACTCGCTTGTGCGTCAACTCCTGCGCCCACACCGTCACCGCCACCACCAACGGGAAAAGCTCCAAGAACGCAATGCTCCTTCCCCCCGCCTGCCACTGTGCCGGCCACTGCTTCGCGCACCATCTCCCTGCCCAGTAAAGCCCAAAGCCACCTACTCCCGCCGCATCCGACGACATAGTGACATCCCACTGCCAATCCTCCGGCGGCGGCATGAGCACTCCATTGAAACGCTCCAGAAATGCCAGCCACATGCCCAAGTCCTCTCTCTACCCCGCTGAGAGGCGCACGTGATGGTGTGGTAACGTCAGACCGGACAAAGCCAAACCCAGCCGGCGGCAAAACGTCCGCCACGCCCGCACGACCCGGCACGCAAAATTCAAATGCCCGAGCAACACCTGCACCTCCCGCACCTTCACCTTCCTCCTTCCCAACATGCCCTTCACCAAGTCCATCATCACCACCCGCTTATCCTCCGGCAGGCGTGCTTCCATGGCCGCAGAGTCGAGCTCTATCCCAAGAAAGGACAGTACCGTGCTGGGACCCTGAGTCTTCTCCGGCGCCAGGGGCATCTCTAGGTAACCCATCAAGTCTGTAAAACTGTCCAGTCGCCACTGGCAGTCCGTCGAACCGGGCCGACCCACCAGGAAGAAGTCGTCCAGATAGTGCGTCACCGCCTCAGAGCCTGTGCGCCAGGAAAAAGCCCACTGCAAGAAGGAGCTAAATCTCTTGAACAGTGCACATGACACAGAGCACCCCATAGGAAGCGCTCTATCCACGAAAATAAGGCCATCCAACTGTATCCCCAGCAGCTGATGATCCGCTGGATGTACCGGCAACAGCCGAAACGCAGATTTCACCTCACATTTTGCCATGAGCGCACCCCGCCCCGTCGCCGTCACCAGCCTCCTCGCAACGTCAACGGACGAGTAGGACACCGACGATAACTCCACCGAAATGTAGTCATTCACCGACGTGCCTTCTGGCCAGGACAAATGCTGAATCACCCGAAACTGACCCGGCTCCTTCTTCGGGACCACCCCAATCGGTGAAATGATAAAGTCCGGCAGGGGTGGCTCCTGAAAGGGGCCCACCATCCGCCCTTCCTTCACTTCCTTGAAAAGCTTTTCCGGGACTATACCTTTGTGCACGTTCACGGATTTCAGATTCTCTGCCCACCGAGCAATCCTGGGACCCTCAAACCCCAGCCTAAAACCCTCCCTGAAACCCCGACTCAGTCCGGCCGCATCATCCACCCGCGGATAAGCCGCCAACAGCGGCTCAAGCCTGTCCAGCCTAGCCGGCGTATGAGCCTTTTCCCAAGGCACCGCTCCCCCCCTTCCGCCCCCCTCTCCCCCCAAAGGAAGCCGCGGCCGGCTGCTGTCCCTGTGGGGGCCCTCCCCCAAGCCCCCAGCAGCGCACCACTGGGTGTCTCCTCCGGAAACGGCACACCTGCCTGAGACAGGACCCCCTATTGAAGTCCCAGCAGGCCCGACGCTATTCGCACTTCCTGTATCCCCTGACCCCACCCCACCCCGGGTGGGATGGGCCGTAAAGGGTGGTGCCGCCAGCAGAAGCCCACTTGCCGTGTAGATGTTGCGGCCAAACTTTGCGCCACTCATCGTCTGCTGATACAGGTCCGCGTCCAGTTTCCCCCACTTTGCCTCGGGGCGCGATGCCATACGTGCTCGGAACTCCTCGTCATAATGCGACCACGCGTAACCGCCGTACGTCACCTGCCCCCATTGCACGACATCCATATATTTGAACAGCGCAACCGATCTGTCTGGATACTTCTCGCAGTACACACTGGCGTATATCAAGAAAGCCGCCGACCAGTTCTCAATGGTTACGGGCACCTTGGGGCGCCTAGCCAACTCCTGTTCCTCCTCCTTCGAACCTTCCTTAGCCATCAACTCCCTGTGCAGCAATTTTAAAATCTCCACATATTCCCCCTTCCAAATCTTTTCTTTAGTCGCCAGTGACAAGTGCGCCCCCAAAGGTTTCGCCACCCCCATGTACGGCATCCTCTTGACCGGCACATCGCCGTTGCCGCCTCGCCCGCTGCCCTCTCCTTCCCCTCTATAAATCACGATTGGTAAAAGAAGAAAATAATAGCACTGTTTTCCCAAATTAGGCGGTACATCTGCATTCTTCTTGGAAAGCCCGTCTTCTGGGCCAGGCTGAATCTGACCGGTAAGGTAAACAGGAGTGTTATGGAGCTTTCACGTTTTGTAATGAGAAAAAGAGGCCTGCAGATTGTACAAAAGAAATGATATTGTAGAGGCAGATCAAGAGCACCGACTGCTGCAGTCATTCATTTTATCACTCGTGGCAGATTGATTAACTGAGTGAGAGCAATTTACAACCAATCAAAGACAAGTACCTGCATGTACTGGGCTGATTAGTCTTATAACTGTCCTCATAACAATTATCCCAGTGCACGCATCATGTGATAATGATGATAATGTGGTATCACAACACAAGTCTGTCTCACAAGCAACAGACCCCCCAAGACCACAACCACATACGAGGAGTGTCACGTTTGAGCCAGCACACACACACTCGACAGCATTTCCCAAATCAACACACCTCTCTCTAGTCCACAGAGCTGAGTAGGCCTCAGAATCATCATCATGTTTTTCCCTTTGAAGCCGTTAAACTCAATCTATACCTTCTTTCTTCTGGCTATTGAGGTACTCCCACCCTCAGTCCTTGCATCCTCCAGCTCCTGACTCTGGGTAATGACCTAAAAGAGATAGACCGGTAGTGCACTGCTGGTGAAGAACAAGAAGAGAAACACAATTTGTGTATTTTGTTGTGTAGAGTTCTGTTTTTTAACTAAAGTGACTGGTCTGATCTCTGACTTTACATAACGACAAAAGAAGAGTGGCCCCTACAACTAAATTTCACTAAGTGTAAAATGGCCAATCACATTCAGGAAGAATGATCACCTATTAGGCCCGAACATTGCAAATCATCAAAATCGAGTGTATAAATTAGTAAAACACTCTCCCTCACTGTCTGCCACTACATGAATCACCTATCATCACTTACAATCACTCAATATCATATAACTGTTCCAATCCAAGCACTGTGGCAGATAGATCAGGTAGGTACACATTTATAACTCCTCTTTAATGCAAGCAAATTATGGGAGGGAGGCATGGGAGGGAGGCAGGCATTCAGGGGCAGATTTACACGGAAATAACGCAGCGTGGTGCCGCAAGTCATTTTTCTGCGTCACAATGTGTTACTTTTGTAGCACAGGGATGCAACATATTTACAACAATATGATGCATCTCTGTGCTTCCCCCTCCACTGGCGCACACACTACTGCCATGCGCTGGTGCAGGCACCCTTGCACCATGGTGCAAGGATGCCTGCTTGGTGGGGAGATTGTTTCTGTGCAGGAAAGGGGTACCTTCCTGCACAAAAACAATCAATTGAGCTGATTTCCTCTTCACATGTGTGCTGTAGGATGCAGCAAGCATTGAAAGAGGTAAAAAATGAGGAGAAATGAAAACATTTCTCCTTGTTGTGGCGCAGCATTCTGACGCATTTCAAGATATACGATTCCTCGTAAATCTGGAAATGCATCAGTGGACATGGGTGATGCTTGGGAACACCCACAGCAACACTCATGTCACACCCCTAACATGCAAAGTGTTGAGTGAAAAGGGGTGATATTGACAAGCACAGGTAAAGTCACGTAGGGTGGCTTAACGTGTGCTTGTAAATATCACTCAACAAGTTGCGCCGCCGGTGCATCCGCTCCTGTGTCATTAAGTTCCACAGCTTTGGTTCCAGGTACAAGAAGGATCTGCCTCCTCATCTGCCCATTTGTATTTGCTGAACTTTTAGTTGCTGTGCATTAGAGCACCTTAGGTTTGGCCAGGGATGTAAGGACCAGGAAATTCCTGATCAAAGGGGGCCCATTAAGATTGAGTACCTGGTGGACCACATATAGTGCCTTAAATGTGATCCTCTCCTCCACTGGCAACTAGTGCAGGGAGGCTAGTGCATCATTTACCGAGACATATTTGGGAAGTTAAAAAAGGATCCTTGCAGCTGTGTTTCTAACCAGCTGGAGTCTCTTGAAATTGTATTTCATTTCAAAATCTGTATTTCGGTTCCTTTAAACCATAAAGGATACATAAAAACACAGACAATTTTGAATGCAAATACAGATAGTGCAGTAAAAACCTATGCAAACAATTATACATAAGGAGTATAATGGAGAGGGATCTATATGTTCCTTACGCCCTTTTGTTAAAACATAAATACAAGTATAAATATCTTAAAAAGGCATCAACAGTTACAAAGAGGAAAACTCATGAATTTGGACCTAGGTTCAGCAACCGTTTAGTTGAACTCCAATATTTGAATAATCTAAGACGATTGATAGCTTTTTACTAGATAATACATAGTACAATGACATTTCCCTGTATCATTCGTCATGAACAGCTAGATTATTGAAAAAAAAGGTTCCAGGAGTACACGGACAGTACACTATAACTTCAGTCCGGCTTTGGCTCTTAATAAGCTTACAGCTAACAAGAATCTACTGACACCAAAAACAATGACTTGTGCTGTATCGGTCTTTAGTATTCTTTCTGCCTCTTTACATGATCTTAATCCTAAATTTAAACAAATCGGTTTGATCCATTTTTTCCTGGCCTTGGCATATGCAGGACAAAAGAAAAAAATATGCAAATCAAATTTGCATTGATTTTCGCCTGCTGTGTGCCTGTATAGCGCTTTGCCCAAATAGCGCTGTAACTTTCCATTTCTGCTTGTTTACTGATAGCTTGTATAGCGCTTTGCCTAAATAGCGCTGTAACTTTCCATTTCTGCTTGTTTACTGATAGCTTGTATAGCGCTTTGCCTAAATAGCGCTGTAACTTTTCATTTCTGCTTGTTTACTGATTTAATTTCTGCTTGTGTACATTGACTGCGCATTTGTCAATAGCGCTCCGCTCTGCTCCTCCCCCCGCCTCCATTTTGCGTGTTTGTTGTCGTCCTCGTGTGCCCAACCCGCCTCCCAGCTGAGACGCCCTCCCACTAACTTGTAAAAGCGTTCCTCGCCCTGCAGACCCTGTGACTCGCTCCTCCTCACGGTCGGAGTGGTCGCTCCCTGGCAGACACCTGGTATCGTAGCGCTGCTCCGTGTCAGAAGCCCTCTCAAATTTGCATTGATTTTCGCCTGCTGTGTGCCTGTATAGCGCTTTGCCCAAATAGCGCTGTAACTTTCCATTTTTGCTTGTTTACTGATAGCTTGTATAGCGCTTTGCCTAAATAGCGCTGTAACTTTTCATTTCTGCTTGTTTACTGATTTCATTTCTGCTTGTGTACATTGACTGCGCATTTGTCAATAGCGCTCCGCTCTGCTCCTCCCCCGCCTCCATTTTGCGTGTTTGTTGTCGTCCTCGTGTGCCCGACCCGCCTCCCAGCTGAGACGCCCTCGCCCCCCCCCCCACCATCCATTTATGGCCAATGGTCCCACGTGCAGCGTCCACGCGCTACGGCCACGCCGAAGGTGCGCCAAAGGTAAGCCCGTCTACGCCCGTCCGCGCCTGGACCGCGCCCAGCACCAGACCCCCTGCCCCTCGCGCTGCCCAGCCCCCCCGCATTATCTACGATGCCGCCACCCTCCTAGCCCTTAACCCCGGTCGCGCCCCCAACTGCGTCCAAGCCGCTCCTGGACACACCCATGGACCTTTCTCCTGCTTCTCCTGCAAATTCAGCGGCACCGACAACATCTCCGCTACGACCACACCACAGATTCCCGACCCCAACCACCTACAATGCATCCTCCTCAACACCCGATCAGTCCACAGGCACGCCATTGACCTATGGAATCTACTAGACACCATTTCTCCGGACATCGCCTTCCTCACGGAAACATGGATGAATGCTTCCTCCGCACCAGACATCACCATTGCCATCCCTGAAGACTATAAGATCACTCGCAAAGACCGTACCAGCCACACAGGAGGAGGAATCGCTATCGTCCATAAGAAATCAATCCGCATATCAACCAGCTCTGACGCCAACCTCGCCAACTCCGAACACCTTCACTTCCAGATCCACATCGACCCCAAAACCACACTCAGAGGCACCCTCCTCTACAGACCACCAGGACCCCGCGCAAAATTCAGTGAAGACATCACGGACTTCATCACCCCACACGCGCTCCCCTCCAAAGACTACATCCTTCTGGGAGACCTCAACTTTCACCTCGAAAAGATCAACGACCGCAACACCGCCACCCTCGTGGACAACATCGCCAACCTCGGACTCAAACAACTAGTCACTTCCCCCACCCACATCGCAGGTCACACACTCGACCCCATCTTCACATCCAGCAACCATGTCTCCTTCAGCCACACCACGGACCTCCTCTGGACTGACCACAGCTGCGTTCACTTCACCTACAACAAACGAAAACCCAGCATCCACCTCCAACCTACCCTGCAAAGAAACTGGAACAAAATCACCACGGACCAAATCTCCGCATCGCTCCTTCAAAACACCCCAGCCCTCTCTTCTAACGCTAACGAAGCCGCCGCCAACCTCACCCTATGGTTATCCAACACCGCTGACACCCTAGCACCACTGAAAAAACGTCAAAACAAACCTGGCAACAAGAAGGCCTCATGGTTCAACGATGATCTCAAGAAGTCCAAGAAACTCTGCCGCTCCCTTGAAAAGGCCTGGAAAAAAGACCCAACCACCAGCACCAAGGACGCCTTCAAAAACGCCACCCGCACTCACCACCAACTAATCCGAAAAGCCAAGAAAACAGCATTCAAGGATCGACTTGACAACAACGCTCACAACAGCAAGGAACTTTTCAACATCGTCAAGGAATTTTCAAATCCCTCGGCCAACTCCAACGACATCACCCCCTCTCAAACCCTCTGCGACTCCCTAGCCTCATTTTTCCACAACAAGATTGCAGACATCCACAACAGCTTTGACAACCAACCCGGAAACCAACCCACCCTACCATCTGCTGATCATCTTCCCCCCGTGAACACCCTTAACGACTGGAACCCAATCTCCACTGAGGACACCATCCGCCTGATGAATTCCATCCACTCAGGATCCCCCACAGACCCATGTCCTCACCACATCTTCAACAAAGCAGACTCCGTCGTAGCACCGCACCTCCGAGACGTCATCAACTGCTCCTTCAACTCCGCCACCTTCCCGGAAGACTGGAAACACGCTGAACTCACCGCCCTTCTGAAAAAACCCACAGCGGACCCCACCGAACTCAAAAATTACCGCCCCATCTCGCTTCTTCCATTCCCGGCCAAAGTCATCGAGAAAGCTGTCAACAACCAGCTCGCCGCCTTCCTCGAAGCCAACAAATCCCTCGACCCCTCACAATCTGGCTTCCGAGCAAAACACAGCACTGAGACCGCCCTCATCGCAGCAACAGACGACATTCGAACTCTACTGGACAATGGAGACACAGTTGCCCTCATCCTCCTTGACCTCTCTGCAGCATTCGACACAGTCTGCCACAGCACCCTTTTACAACGCCTCAATAACATCGGAATCCAAGGAAAAGCACTTGAATGGATCACCTCGTTCCTCACCGGAAGAACCCAGAGAGTCCGCCTTCCACCATTCAAGTCCAAGGCCTCTGAAGTCATCTGCGGCGTACCACAAGGATCCTCACTCAGTCCCACCCTCTTCAACGTATACATGAGCCCCCTCGCGGCCATTGCACGCCAACACAACCTCAACATCATCTCTTACGCGGATGACACTCAACTGATCCTTTCTCTCACCAATGACCCCAGCACCGCCAAAACTAATCTACACGAAGGAATGAAAGAAGTTGCCGAATGGATGAAACAAAGCCGTCTGAAACTGAACTCAGACAAAACAGAAGTCCTCATCTTAGGTACATCCCCCTCTGCATGGGATGACTCCTGGTGGCCGGAAGCCCTCGGAAAAGCACCCACCCCGACAGACCACGCACGGAACCTAGGCGTCATCCTGGACTCCTCACTCTCAATGAACAGACAAGTCAATCAACGCCGTATCCTCTTCCTGCTTCAACATTCTTCGCTTGCTCAGAAAAACATTTCGCTGGATCCCCTCCGAAACAAGGAAAACAGTCACCCACGCTCTGGTCACGAGCCGGCTGGACTACGGAAACACCCTCTACGCAGGTACTACCGCAAAACTCCAGAAGAAACTCCAACGAATCCAAAACGCCTCAGCCAGACTCATATTAGACATCCCACGCAACGAACACATCTCTGGTCACCTTAAAGACCTCCACTGGCTACCCATCAATAAGAGGATCACTTTCCGACTGCTTACCCACGCACACAAATCACTCTACGACATCGGTCCAGAATGCCTCAACTCACGACTGTCCTTCTACACCCCCTCCCGCCAACTACGTTCTTCCAGCCAAGCCCTCGCCACTGTACCTCGCATCAACAAGACCACCATGGGAGGCAGATCCTTTTCATACCTGGCCGCTAAAACATGGAACTCACTCCCCGCTTATCTTCGCCTTACCCAGAACCACCTAGCATTCAGAAAGCAACTTAAAACGTGGATATTTGACAAGTAATCCTCCTCCCCTTCCTAAGCGCCTTGAAACCCTCTGGGTATGTAGTGCGCTATATAAATTCTATGACTTGACATGACTTGACTTCTTTGGCTTTATCTAAACATAGAGTGCACATATCGACAGCATTTCCGGCATGTTTACTGCCCCAATTTGCTGCAATTGTGTTGGTATTCAATACGCCATATCTAAATTTCATTTATAAAGTTTTGGCCAGTTGAGGACTTACCTCGTCCAGGAATGGCTCAAAGTGGGCCATTCCTTGAACAAAAGGAACCTTGTCGTTAACGCCCCACTTGCTGGACCATGTAGCACACTACTTTGGATGTCGGCCCAAAAAGTCGTGTTTAACAATTTCTTAGAGGCTTGAGGCAATGTAGATGGATCGTCCCAAAACTGCGATACACCAATCTTTCTCAGCCATAAACAAACATGTATGAGCCATATTATGCTTTTGTTCTGGTCCAATTCCATAATTTCCTCTAGGCCAGACTTATAATGCAATAGTTCCGGTGTTGACCATAGTCTTACCCACAGTGTAAGAGGTCTTAGAATTGCATAGTGATCAGTCCGTTTTACCTTCAGATCCAAGGTAATTGGACTTGCCCATGTGTAATGACCCATTGCTAGAGTTCCATCACTTTTGTGACTCACTCCAGCAATTCGTACATTTTGCGCTTACAGATACGTCAGAAATACTGACGTATCTGTAACTCCTTGCGACATGATGTATCATCCTGTAAATATGACGCATCTAGCATGTCGCAAGGAGGGTGCAATGAAAAGTGGCGCATCGCTGTTTTCACGCAGCAATGCGTCACTTTTCATAAATGAGGCCCCCAGTTCTTATGTTTTCATAGTGTGCCTTGCTTAACTTTACTACAGATAAATGAGAGACCCACAGACCACAGTGGGCGGCCTAATAACATGACGGGTTGGCTGAGACCTTCACATATGCCCCCCCCCCCCACTCGCCAGAGAACCGGCCTCCTGCTTGTGAGAAATCACCGTCTATGGGGATCTTTGTCGAATCTGCAGCCTTCAGTGCGATGGATACACTGACAATAAAGATGAATGTGGTAGACAGGCTGCGTGGGCAAAGCGAGCGGCTGTTTCACTGGTGGTCAAAATGTGCCAGTGGAACCACAAATTCATCCCACTAGAATCCAGGTGACCCTACCAATGCTTTTTTAATGAAACAAAAAAGCTCTGCACATTGATGCTGATTTTCAAAGTCATTTATGAGTATATTATGTAGTACTACAGGAGTACCATCTGTACCATAGTAGTGTAATCTGTACTACAGAATGTACTACCAGTGGCGGATGGTGACATATGGAACTGGTGAGGCGTAAAATTGTTTTTTTACAAATTGTGAATAACAGAGCCCGTTTCAACACATGCTACACACTACTAAAGAGGGGACTAAAGAAAGGAGATGGGTCACCTGCCATCAGATAAGCACATCTAAATAGCTCTTGGCCATGGCGGAACGTGCCTAACGTTTACTACCGCCCTTTAGCTGAGACTTTGAGGCCTGGCTCTTCTGTTAATGTCTCCTCTTGCTTATTGTCTCCTCATGTATTCCTTATCTTGGCAAATTGTATGATTTGGTTTAATTTGAGCAAGGGGAAAACAAATAAATAAAAAGATAAGTAAATCCTGTGACGCAGGCAGACAATAATTCTGTGTTGCTTGTAGGCCACTCGGTATCTTCACAGTAATGCAACAGAAGACAGCTGCTTGCAGCTAATGCATGCCCGGCAGAGACAAGCAGAACACAGAATGAACACACAGCTCCAGGAAAGCTAAACGCATGCCCGGGCACAGACAAGCAGAACACAGAATGAACACCCAGCTCCAGGAAAGCTAAACGCATGCCCGGGCACAGACAAACAGAACACAGAATGAACTCCCAGCTCCAGGAAAGCTAAATGCATGCCCGGGCAGAGACAAGCAGAACATAGAATGAACTCCCAGCTCCAGGAAAGCTAAACGCATGCCCGGGCAGAGACAAGCAGAACACAGAATGAACTCCCAGCTCCAGGAAAACTGAACGCATGCCCGGGCAGAGACAAGCAGAACACAGAATGAACTCCCAGCTCCAGGAAAGCTAAACGCATGCCCGGGCAGAGACAAGCAGAACACAGAATGAACTCCCAGCTCCAGTGAAGCCAAACGCATGCCCGGGCAGAGACAAGCAGAACACAGAATGAACTCCCAGCTCCAGTGAAGCCAAACGCATGCCCGGGCAGAGACAAGCAGAACTCAGAATGAACTCTTAGCTCCAGTGAAGCCAAACTCATGCCCGGGCACAGACAAGCAGAACTCAGAATGAACTCCCAGCTCCAGGAAAGCTAAACGCATGCCCGGGCAGAGACAAGCAGAACACAGAATGAACTCCCAGCTCCAGGAAAACTAAACGCATGCCCGGGCAGAGACAAGCAGAACACAGAATGAACTCCCAGCTCCAGGAAAGCTAAACGCATGCCCGGGCAGAGACAAGCAGAACACAGAATGAACTCCCAGCTCCAGTGAAGCCAAACTCATGCCCGGGCAGAGACAAGCAGAACACAGAATGAACTCCCAGCTCCAGGAAAGCTAAACGCATGCCCTGGCAGAGACAAGCAGAACACAGAATGAACTCCCAGCTCCAGGAAAACTAAACGCATGCCCGGGCAGAGACAAGCAGAACTCAGAATGAACTCCCAGCTCCAGTGAAGCCAAACTCATGCCCGGGCACAGACAAGCAGAACTCAGAATGAACTCCCAGCTCCAGGAAAGCTAAACGCATGCCCGGGCAGAGACAAGCAGAACACAGAATGAACTCCCAGCTTCAGGAAAACTAAACGCATGCCCGGGCAGAGACAAGCAGAACACAGAATGAACTCCCAGCTCCAGGAAAGCTAAACGCATGCCGGGCACAGACAAGGAGAACACAGAATGAACTCCCAGCTCCAGGAAAGCTAAACGCATGCCGGGCACAGACAAGGAGAACACAGAATGAACACCCGGCTCCAGTGAAGCCAAACGCATGCCCGGGCAGAGACAAGCAGAACACAGAATGAACTCCCAGCTCCAGTGAAGCCAAACGCGTACCCGGGCAGAGACAAGCAGAACACAGAACGAACACGCAGAGACAGGCAGAACACCGAATGAACACCCAGCTCCAGTGAAGCCAAACTCATGCCCGGGCAGAGACAAGCAGAACACAGAATGAACTCCCAGCTCCAGTGAAGCCAAACTCATGCCCGGGCACAGACAAGCAGAACACAGAATGAACACCCAGCTCCAGTAAAGCTAAATGCATGCCCGGGCACAGACAAGCAGAACACAGAATGAACTCCCAGCTCCAGGAAAGCTAAACACATGCCCGGGCACAGACAAGCAGAACACAGAATGAACTCCCAGCTCCAGTGAAGCAACACGCTAACCCGGGCAGAGACAAGCAGATGCTCCCCATCTTTGCAAGAAACCTCAAAATCTGGCTCTTCGACAGACCCCCTCCTTGAAGGACTGGAACCTGCACCCCACCCACCCCCCACCCCTAGCGCCTTGAGACCCTTACAGGTGAGTAGTCACACTTAACAAACCCCTGATATATTGATCTGTACTACAGGTGGCTATCTGTACTACAGGAGTACTCTCTGTGCTATAGGAATACTATCTGAACTAAAGGAGTACTATGTCATAACCTCTTAAATACCTATGTGAACCAGACCTGGAATGTCTCAGTACCTTACGTCCGTAGGCAATTATTTGTGCTCTGTACGATTTTTGTTTTCATTTCATTTCTTTTTATTTCATGTCCAAATTCTATTAGTAAATGTACAAAAAGGGCATTGGCCTTTCTATTGGTGCTAACTGCATGCATCTATTAACAGAAGTTTATCTTTTAATTTCAATTTAAATGTTTTGGGCTCAATTCACAAAGGCATGTAAGAGCACATAAAGATACTATAGGAGTGTCATCTGTACCATAGGAATGCCATCTGTACTACAGGAATGCCATCTGTACTACAGGAGTGCCATCTGTACTGCAAGAGTGACATCTGCACCACAGGTGTGCCATTTGCACCACAGGAGTGCCATCTATTTCTACCACAGGCGTGCCATCTGTACTACATTTGTACTACAGGAGTGCCATATGTACTACAGGAGTGCCATATGTACTACAGGAGGCATTCTGTACCACAGGAGTGCCATCTGTACTACAGGAGTACTATCTGCACCACAGGAGTGCCACCTGCACTACAAGTGTGCCATTTGCACCACAGGAGTGCCATCTGTATGACAGGAGTCCCGTCTGTACCACAGGAGTACCATCTGTACCACAGGAGTGCCATCTATACTACAGTAGTACCATTTGTACTACAGGAGTGCTATATGTACTACAGGAGTGCAATCTGTACTACAGGTGTGCAATCTGTACTACAGAAGTGCCATCTGTACTACAGGAGGGCATCTGTACCATAGGAGTGCCATCTGTGCTACAGGAGTGCCATATGCACCACAGGAGTACCACCTGCACTACAGGTGTGCCATTTGCACCACAGGAGTGCCATCTGTACCGTAGAAGTGTCATCTGTACTACAGGAGTGCCATCTGTACTGTATAAGTGTCATCAGTACTACAGGATGCCATCTGTACTACAGCAGTGCCATCTGTACTAAAGGAGTGCCGTTTGCACCACAGGAGTGCCATCTGCCACCTGTACCACAGGACTCTTTGCGAGTGAAATTGCTCTCCCACCCTCGCAGCTCCACCATTGAGTGAGGCCTCCCCCAGCCCTTGCACTCTCTATTGTGAGTGTTCGAGGCCCTCCTCCACCCCCAGTTTCACCTGCGCCGCATCCCTGGTGGACCTCTGTCTCCCGCTTTCCGCTCCGTTTTTTCACTCTTTTTCCACTCACTTTTTCACTCGTTTTCACCCTCTTTCCTAATCTATTTTTCTGCACTTTTCTGCTTTCTGCAGTTTTCTCTTTTTCCCCTTCTACCCACTTTTCCTCCCTTCCCGCCCGTATCTCCCCGGCCACTGCTGCACACGCGGCCCCTCTCCCCCAGCACGACCAGCGTGACCAATCCAGCTCCCCTCCCAGCTTCTGCCTCCCAGCTGTCCAGCCCTCCCCGACCCCTACTTAATGGCGGCTGCTGTGCGGCCGCACTGCTGGCGCATAAAGGCAAGCACGTCTGTGCACGTCCGCGACCCGACCGTGACCAGCGCCAGGAACCCTGGACCTCTGCCTCACCAACGCTACGACCCAGCAGCACTCCGCGCACTCAACCCAGACAACAACTGCAAGCTAGCATCACCAGTCGACACCCACGTACCCTTCATCTGTCACTGCTGTCGGCACACCTGCAGCATTACCAAGAACAAGGATCCAGCACAACCCGCCCAAAAGAACATAACCAACCCGAAGACCCTGCAATGCATCCTCGTCAACACCCGATCCCTCCACAAACTCGCCACCAAAATCTGGAACCTCCTCAACAGCACCACCCCGAACTTAGCCTTCTTTACCGAAACCTGGACCAACACCACCTCGGGACCGGATATCACCATCGCCATCCCCCAAGTATACAAGATCTCCAGGAAGGACTGCCCCACCAGCCTGGGAGGAGGAATCACCATCATCCACAAATCTACCATCTGCCTGAGCACACTCCCCGACGAGCCCACAGAACTGATGGAACACCTTCACCTCAAGAAACTGGCCAGCCCCACCACCACCCTCCGAGGAAGCCTCATCTACCGACCCCCTGGACCACGCTGACCCTTCGCCAACTCCATCACGGACATCATCTCCCCGCAGGCCATCGCATCCACCAACTACACACTGCTGCAAGATCTCAACTTCCACCTCGACAACCAACTGGACCCCGACACCACGTCCCTCCTGGACAACCTCCACAACATTGAACTCCGCCAGATCGTGGCCGAGCCCATGCACTCAGCAGGACACACCCTTGACCCCCTCTTCACTACAGGAAACTCTATCACCTTCAGCCATCACCACCATGGACCGACCATCACTGTGTCTACTTCACCTTCAGAACACCCACCATCCAGACACCAGCACCTGCTCCCACGAAGAAACTGGACCAAAATCAGAGATGACCTGCTCACCTCCTCACTCAACAATTCCAACCCAACCTTCGCAGAAAACGATGACCCCAACACCGCAGCCCGAACCCTGCATAGAGGGATCACAGACAGGGCCAACATCATAGCCCTCCTCGAGAAAAACAACAATACCCGCTCCTCGAAAGCCAGATGGTTTACCACTGAACTTCGAGAGTCCAGAAGCCCACAACAACTTCAGAGTCGCCACCAACGCCCATCACCAACTCATCAGAGAAGTAAAGAAAAAAATCGATTGAAGACAGAATCTCCACCCACGCGCACCACAGCAATGAACTCTTCAGCATCACCAAGGAGTTTGCCTAACCCACCAGCGAGTCTACTGATATCCCTCCCTCACAAGACCGCTGCGACAAACTCAGCAACTTTTTCCACCACAAAATCAAGAGCATCTACGAAAACTTTGACAAAGACAACCAACACACTGAACCCTCACCAATCACCCCCGACACCCGTAAACCAGCGATTGACAACTGGATAGCCCTCACCACCGAAGACACACTGAAGACAATGAGGTCAATCCACTCAGGGGCCCCCACGGCCCCTGCCCCCACCACATTTTCAACAGAGCCACTAACACCATCGTACCCATGCTCTGCCACACCATCAACCACTCCCTGGCGACTGCCTCATTCCCAGATGACTGGAAACACGCCGAGGTCAACCCCCTCCTAAATAAACCCTCAGCGGACCCCACCTACCTCAAAAACTACAGACCCATCTCCCTGCTCCCGTTCTTAGCTAAAGTCATCGAGAAAGCCATCAACAGCCAACTCACCACATTCAAAGAAAACAAACAACATCCTCGACTCCTCTTGTTAGACCTGGCATCCTTGGTGTGGTTTCCCCCTACCTTTTTGCCTCTACCTCCTGTATTCTTGATGCTGCGCTGGATTTCGTTTTTGCTGGTTTAGATGCTTTGGACACCCTGCCACTGCTGATCAGTGTCAGAGTGTAAGTGCTCCCTGTGTAAATTGTTATTATTATTGGATATACATGATTAGCATAGATAACATATTTGTATCACCATGAAGTCCCTAGTGAAGTGCACTGGGTGTGCCAGGGCTGGTGATAACAAACGCTACTAGTGGGCCTGCAGCACTGATTGTGCCACCCACGTGAGTAGCCCTAAAAAGGTTTCTCAGGCCTGACACCACAGTGCCTGCGTGCAGTCTGTGAACTGCCATGTCCTCCTGGTCAGTGTCCCCACTGACCAGGCCTAACCCTTCCATTTCTGTGCACATTGGTCACCCCTATGGAAGGCCCAAGGTACCTCCTTGGGCAGGGTGCAGTGTATGAGAAAGGTAGAGCAAGTACTTGTGTAGGTGACATGCTCTGGTAGTGAAATACAGCCATTTTCGTTTTTCACTGCTGCAAGGCTATCTTGCTCCATAGGCTATCATGGGGGATGCTGGCTACAGTGGCTACCAGCATATCTTCCCATAAGAGCAAGATAGGACATAAAAGTCTGGTATCCTTGAACTCAGAATTTAATAACACATCTTTTAGGAAAGGTGGTTTTAAACTCCTGTGTTTGAGAATAGCACTTTTAGAAAGTTGCTGTTCTCTTGTCTGACCCTCTTGTGTACCTTGGCCTGTTTGTGGATTGACTGTCTGGTTTGAGAGTGACAGGGGCTGGGGATTCCACAGGAGGCTGGCTGAGTCAGCCCTAGGCTGAATGACTGCATTTGCAACTTGAGTGGTGGGAGGAGATAGCACCTGGGCCTGAATAGGTCTGTGCCTGCATTCAACAATGCTAGCTCCACCTCCTGCTGGGTGGCTGACGACCATGCCCCTCACTCTGAAAGGAAAGGAGAAGCCAGGAAAACAAAGTGCTCAAGGAACACCCAGAACTGGTTCAGACCAGGCTCAGAGCCCTCCTGCACAAAGGGAACAAAGACTTTTAGGGGTATAAGTACAGGACCCCTGACAACAGAAAATTAGACCATCCTGGAATCAAGAAGGAACCTCTGCCAAGGAGAAAGCTGAATCTGAAGAAGGAAGACTGTCCTGCTGAACTGACCCGCTGTTGCTTTGCTGCCAAGGAGAGGGGAAGGACTTAGCTGTTGAACTGTGTCCCCTGTCTTGAAGGAATCTCCAAGGGCCTGAGAAGAGCTGGCTCCCTGTTTTTGAAGTCCCAGGAACAAAAGGACTTCACCCCCAGCTTCCCTGAACTCTGCTGAGAGAGTTCTGTCCTTCCTAGAGTCCTTGGGCCAGTTGTGGTGCCTCTGGAAGTTGTACCTATGTTGGGAAGTTGGAATCTAAGATTGAGAGACTTTTGCAACTGAAAAGTTATCGCATCACTCGCTGCGGAGCGCATCCCAGACAGTGCGAGGAAATTCCCGCCGCTACGGAGGTCGACATCGTCGCAGCGCCTGTTGCTGCTGCCTAAGACGACGCATCCTTCGATTGCGAGAAGATCACAATCGCTGCGAGCTTCGTCGCAGAGCCTGTCATCGCTGAGCGAGATCGCCGCACTGCCGGCTTGCGGACCGCATCACGTCGCTGCGAGCATTGTCGCAGAGCCGTCGCATCGAGGAGCTGTGAGAGAGAGGATCGCCACTGGATCGCGCATCGTCGCCCCGGAGATCCTTGCAGCCCCTACGAGATTATCGCATCGTGTCTTTGCGAGAACAAACTTCCTACGGAACCTACGCCCTGGAATTCATACAAGTGACCTTCCTCCCCATACAGACCGGATTCGTCTCAACACGCCTGCTGCTGCAGCGGGGTTGTTGCAAACGCCTCCCCAGGGTCTCAGGAGCAACGCATTGCTTGTTTTCCACCACACCAGCTTCTGCTTTTGGAACTTTGGCGCAACTAAAGGTACTGTTGGCTAAACGTGACGCAACTGTGAACTTTTCACGCATCTGTGGATTATTTTATTGCAACCTTAAGAACTCTTTTGAAACCATATTCTTGAACTGTGTATGTTGGATTTTTGTTGTTTTGGTCTTGTGTAGTTTAAATTAAATACCTTTATTTTTCTAAACTGTTGTGGAGTCAGTTTGTGGTGTTTTCACTGTGTTACACCCTACGATAGGCCCAGCTCTCCTACGCCGTGGTCCCCCGCACCAGAAAGACCAGATCGGGAGGCCGCTCCTTCTCCTTCATCGCGGCCAAATCATGGAACGCCCTTCCGCTCCACCTCAGACAGACAACCTTGCTCCCCATCTTTGCAAGAAACCTCAAAATCTGGCTCTTCGACAGACCCCCTCCTTGATGGACTGGAACCTGCACCCCTCCCACCCCCCACCCCTAGCGCCTTGAGACCCTTACAGGTGAGTAGTCACACTTAACAAACCCCTGATTGATTGATCTGTACTACAGGTGGCTATCTGTACTACAGGAGTACTCTCTGTGCTATAGGAATACTATCTGTACTAAAGGAGTACTATGTCAGAACCTCTTAAATACCTATGTGAACCAGACCTTACGTCCGTAGGCAATTATTTGTGCTCTGTACGATTTTTGTTTTCATTTCATTTCTTTTTATTTCATGTCCAAATTCTATTAGTAAATGTACAAAAAGGGCATTGGCCTTTCTATTGGTGCTAACTGCATGCATCTATTAACAGAAGTTTATCTTTTCATTTCAATTTAAATGTTTTGGGCTCAATTCACAAAGGCATGTAAGAGCACATAAAGATACTATAGGAGTGTCATCTGTACGATAGGAGTCCTATCTTTACTACAGGAGTGCCATTTGTACTACAGGAGTGCGAACTGTACTACGGGAGTGCTATCTGTACTACAGCAGTGCCATCAGCAGGACAGGAGTACAATCTGTACTACAGGAGTGCCACTGTACTACAGTAGTATCATCTGTACTACAGGAGTAACATCTGTACTACAGGAGTACCATCTGTACCACAGGAGTGCCATCTGTACTACAGGAGTGCCATCTGTACTTCAGGAATGCTACTATATTACAGCATTATGATCTGTACTACAGGAGTACCATATGTACTATGGAGTACGCCTCAGCCTCACCGAGTTGATTGAGTTCCACAGCCTCGTCATCCTCCTGGGCTGTGCCTCGATCGTTCAGACCTGTGCCTTACTGGGAGTGAAGGGCTGAAATGGAGTTGCTGTGTGACACAGTTAGAGTATGGTGGTACCTGAGGCGCCAGTGGTTAATGAGTCAACACACCACGGACACTGTCGTTAACCATGGATTGTCGCAGGATCTCATGTGAGCCTGGCATCCTCACATGAAACTTCTTGGAGCCTTACTTTAGCCTCACATATTCTAGTACAAGGCTTATGTCAGCTTCTGGTAAATCTTCTTAGGGCCTCATGCTGGCCTTATCTGTGCCTCATGTGAACCTTCTTAGAGCCTCATGCTGGTCTCATGTGAGCCTCAGGTGCGACGCAGGTCCACCTCATCTGAGCCTCATGTGAACCTTCTTAGAGGGTCATGTAGTCTAGTGTGAGGTTCATGTCTGCCTCATCTGGGCCCCGGGTGAACTTTCATAGAGTCTCATGTTGGTCTTGTGTAGTGTACGGTGTAGACCATGATGACATCATCTTAGCATTGGGTGAAACTTTTTAAAGCCTCATGCAGTCTAGTGAGATACTCATGTCCGCCTTATCTGTTCCTCATGTGAACCTTCTTAGAATCTAATGCTGGTCTCCTCTGTGCCTCATGTGAACCTTCTTAGATTCTAATGCTGGTCTCCTCTGTGCCTCATGTGAACCTTCTTAGATTCTAATGCTGGTCTCATCTGTGCCTCATGTGAACGTTCTTAGACCCTCATGCTGGCCTCATCTATGCCTCATGTGAACCTTCTTAGAATCTAATGCTGGTCTCCTCTGTGCCTCATGTGAACCTTCTTAGATTCGAATGCTGGTCTCATCTGTGCCTCATGTGAACGTTCTTAGACCCTCATGCTGGCCTCATCTATGCCTCATGTGAACCTACTTCGAGCCTCATGCTGGTCTCATGTGAGCCTCAGGTGAGACCCGTGTCCGCCTCATCTGTGCTTCATGTGAACCTTCTTAGACCCTCATGCTGTCCTCCTCTATGCCTCATGTGAACCTACTTCGAGCCTCATGCTGGTCTCATGTGAGCCTCAGGTGAGACCTGTGTCCGCCTCATCTGTGCCTCATGTGAACCTTCTTAGAGCCTAATACCGGTCTCATGTGAGCCTCAGGTTAGACTCTTGTCTGCCTCATCTGTGCCTCATTCGAACCTTCTTAGAGCCTAATGCCGGTCTCATGTGAGCCTCAGGTGAGACTCTTGTCTGCCTCATCTGTGCCTCATTCGAACCTTCTTAGAGCCTAATGCTGGTCTCATGTGAGTCTCAGGTGAGACTCTTGTCTGCCTCATCTGTGCCTCATTCGAACCTTCTTAGAGCCTAATGCTGGTCTCATGCGAGTCTCAGGTGAGACTCTTGTCTGCCTCATCTGTGCATTATGCGAACCTTCATAGAGCCTAACGCGGGCCTCATCTGTGCCTCATGTGAACCTTTTAAGAATCTAATGCTGGTCTCATCTGTGCCTCATGTGAACCTTCTTAGACCCTCATGCTGGCCTCCTCTATGCCTCATTTGAACCTACTTCGAGCCTCATGCTGGTCTCATGTGAGCCTCTGGTGTGACCCGTGTCCGCCTCATCTGTGCCTCATGCTAAACTTCTTAGAGCCTAATGCGGGTCTCATGTGAGCCTCAGGTGAGACTCTTGTCTGCCTCATCTGTGCCTCATTCGAACCTTCTTAGAGCCTAATGCTGGTCTCATGTGAGCCTCAGGTGAGACTCTTGTCTGCCTCATCTGTGCCTCATTCGAACCTTCTTAGAGCCTAATGCTGGTCTCATGCGAGTCTCAGGTGAGACTCTTGTCTGCCTCATCTGTGCATTATGCGAACCTTCATAGAGCCTAACGCGGGCCTCATCTGTGCCTCATGTGAACCTTTTTAGAATCTAATGCTGGTCTCATCTGTGCCTCATGTGAACCTTCTTAGACCCTCATGCTGGCCTCCTCTATGCCTCATTTGAACCTACTTCGAGCCTCATGCTGGTCTCATGTGAGCCTCTGGTGTGACCCGTGTCCGCCTCATCTGTGCCTCATGCTAAACTTCTTAGAGCCTAATGCGGGTCTCATGTGAGCCTCAGGTGAGACTCTTGTCTGCCTCATCTGTGCCTCAGGTGAACCTTGTGAACCTTCTTAGAGCCTAATGCTGGTCTCATCTGTGCCTCATGTGACCCTTCTTGGACCCTCGTGCTGCCCTCATCTGTGCCTCATGTGAACCTTCTTAGAGCCTCATTCTGGTGTCATCTGTGCCTCATGTGAACATTCTTAGAATCTAATGCTGGCCTCATCTGTGCCTCGTGTGAACCTTCTTAGAATCTTATGCTGGCCTCATCTGTGCCTCATGTGAACATTCTTAGAATCTAATGCTGGCCTCATCTGTGCCTCGTGTGAACCTTCTTAGAATCTTATGCTGGCCTCATCTGTGCCTCATGTGACCCTTCTTGGACCCTCGTGCTGGCCTCATCCAGGGCCGGTCCTAGGCATGGGCGGTATGGGCAGCTGCCCAGGGCCTCGCGCTCAGGGGGCCCCCTGCCGGCCCCGCAGAGTATGGAAAAGCGCACTCGCGCAGGCAGTAAGGCACTTAGAGGGGCCTCACATCTTCCCTTTCGCCCGGGGCCTCAGAAGGCCTCAGAAGGCCTAGGACCGGCTCTGGCCTCATCTGTGCCTCATGTGAACCTTCTTAGAGCCTAATGCTGGTCTCATGTGAGCCTCAGGTGAGACTCTTGTCTGCCTCATCTGTGCCTCAGGTGAACCTTGTGAACCTTCTTAGAGCCTCATGCTGGTGTCATCTGTGCCTCATGTGAACCTTCTTAGAATCTAATGCTGGCCTCATCTGTGCCTCATGTGAACCTTCTTAGAATCTAATGCTGGCCTCATCTGTGCCTCATGTGAACGTTCTTAAAATCTAATGCTGGTCTCATCTGTGCCTCATGTGAGCCTTCTTAGAATCTAATGCTGGCCTCATATGTGCCTCATGTGAACCTTCTTAGAATCTAATGCTGGTCTCATCTGTGCCTCATGTGAGCCCTCTTAGACCCTCAAGCTGGTCTCATCTGTGCCTCGTGTGAACCTTCTTAGAATCTAATGCTGGCCTCATCTGTGCCTCATGTGAACCTTCTTAGAATCTAATGCTGGTCTCATCTGTGCCTCCTGTGAACCTTCTTAGACCCTCGTGCTGGTCTCATCTGTGCCTCGTGTGAACCTTCTTAGAATCTAATGCTGGCCTCACCTGTGCGCCATGTGACCCTTCTTAGACCCTCATGCTGGCCTCATCTGTGCCTCATGTGAGCCTTCTTAGAATCTAATGCTGGCCTCATCTGTGCCTCATGTGAACCTTCTTAGAATCTAATGCTGGCCTCATCGGTGCCTCATGTGACCCTTCTTGGACCCTCGTGCTGGCCTCATCTGTGCCTCATGTGAACCTTCTTAGAGCCTCATTCTGGTGTCATCTGTGCCTCATGATAAACTTCTTAGAGCCTAATGCTGGTCTCATGTGAGCCTCAGGTGAGACTCTTGTCTGCCTCATCTGTGCCTCAGGTGAACCTTGTGAACCTTCTTAGAGCCTCATGCTGGTGTCATCTGTGCCTCATGTGAACCTTCTTAGAATCTAATGCTGGCCTCATCTGTGCCTCATGTGAACCTTCTTAGAATCTAATGCTGGCCTCATCTGTGCCTCATGTGAACCTTCTTAGAATCTAATGCTGGTCTCATCTGTGCCTCATGTGACCCTTCTTAGAATCTAATGCTGGCCTCATCTGTGCCTCATGTGAACCTTCTTAGAATCTAATGCTGGTCTCATCTGTGCCTCATGTGAACCTTCTTAGAATCTAATGCTGGCCTCATCTGTGCCTCATGTGACCCTTCTTAGAATCTAATGCTGGCCTCATCTGTGCCTCATGTGAACCTTCTTAGAATCTAATGCTGGCCTCATCTGTGCCTCATGTGAACCTTCTTAGAATCTAATGCTGGTCTCATCTGTGCCTCATGTGAGCCGTCTTAGACCCTCAAGCTGGTCTCATCTGTGCCTCATGTGAACCTTCTTAGAATCTAATGCTGGCCTCATCTGTGCCTCATGTGAACCTTCTTAGAATCTAATGCTGGTCTCATCTGTGCCTCCTGTGAACCTTCTTAGAATCTAATGCTGGCCTCATCTGTGCATCGTGTGAACCTTCTTAGAATCTAATGCTGGCCTCACCTGTGCGCCATGTGAACCTTCTCAGAATCTAATGCTGGCCTCACCTGTGCGCCATGTGACCCTTCTTAGACCCTCATGCTGGCCTCATTTGTGCCTCATGTGAGCCTTCTTAGAATCTAATGCTGGCCTCATCTGTGCCTCATGTGAACCTTCTTAGAATCTAATGCTGGCCTCATCTGTGCCTCATGTGAACCATCTTAGACCCTCATGCTGGCCTCATCTGTGCGCCATGTGAACCTTCGTAGAATCTAATGCTGGTCTCATCTGTGCCTCATGTGAGCCTTCCTAGACCCTAATGCTGGTGTCATCCGAACCTTCTTAGAATCTAAGGCTGGCCTCATCTGTGCCGCATGTGAACCTTCTTAGAACCTAATGCTGGCCTCCTCTGTGCCTCATGTAACCCTTCTTAGACCCTTATGCTGGCCTCATCTGTGCCTCATGTGAACCATCTTAGAGCCTCATGCTGGTGTCATGTGAGCCTCAGGTGAGACCGTGTCCGCCTCATGTAAACCTTTTAAGAGCTAATGCTGGCCTCATCTGTGCCAACCTTCTTAGATCCTCATGCTGGTTACATGTGAACCTTCTTAGATCCTCATGCTGGATTCATCATAACCTTCTTAGACCCTCATGCTGGATTCATCATAACCTTCTTAGACCCTCATGCTGGTCTCATGTGAGCCTCAGGTGAGACTCTTGTCCGCCTCATCTGTGCCTCATGGGTACCTTCTCAGAGCCTAATGCTGGTCTCTTGTGCTCCACATGTGACCTCACCTGAGGCTAATGTCAGCCAGAACTCAGCCTCAGGAGAACCTTCTTTTAACCTCATGTTGTGTTGGACTCATGTGAACCCTGTGAACTTCCGATACTCCCGTGCTCCTGCGTGCTTTTCATGAGCTTCAAGTACAGCTATGTACCTCGTGTGAACCTAATATCAGCCTCATGTCAACCTAAGCCTCGTATCAGCCTCTGGTCAGCCACTCTGGTGTGAGTCTCATGTCCGTTTCATGACAGCCTCATTGGAGCCCCGTTTATGCTTCATGTCAGCCTCACTGGTACCTAGTGTCAGCCTCACTGGTATCTCGTGGAGAAGTGTGGCTCAATGGTTAGAAGAGGCAGACCATGAAGCAGAGGTCAGACCCGGGACCAGGGTTCAATTCCCGCGCGGCAGGGTCTTGAGCCCAAAATGTCCACGGACTCGATAATTCTCGCTTCGGTGTCTGCTCGAATCATGGGTTCACACTCTGCAACTCCGGGCAATAGCTTGCTTAATCTCCACTATGGCCCCCTGCGGCGGGATGCCTGGCTTTCACCTTGGGGGTGCCCAGTACGGGTTATCTCACAGGGAAAAAACAGGACGGGTTCCCAAAGCAAGCGCTTAGAGAACGTTGCTGATAACGCGCTATATCAATTACAATTTACAATTACAATTTACCTTGTGTAAGCATCACTGGAGCCTCGTGTCAGCCACACTGGAGCCTCACTTGTGCCTCATTTCAGCCTCACTGGTGCCTCTTGTCAGCCTCACTGGAGACTCGTGTCAGCCTCACTGGAGACTCGTGTCAGCCTCACTGGAGACTCGTGTCAGCCTCACTGGAGACTCGTGTCAGCCTCACTGGAGACTCGTGTCAGCCTCACTGGAGACTCGTGTCAGCCTCACTGGAGCCTCGTGTCAGCCTCACTGGAGCCTCGTGTCAGCCTCACTGGAGCCTCGTGTCAGCCTCACTGGAGCCTCGTGTCAGCCTCACTGGAGCCTCGTGTCAGCCTCACTGGTGCCTCGTGTCAGCCTCACTTGAGCCTCGTGTCAGCCTCACTGGAGCCCTTCTGAACCTCACTGGTGCCTCGTGTCAGCCTCACTGGTGCCTCGTGTCAGCCTCACTGGAGCCTCGTGTCAGCCTCACTGGAGCCTCGTGTCAGCCTCACTGGAGCCTCGTGTCAGCCTCACTGGAGCCTCGTGTCAGCCTCACTGGAGCCTCTTGTCAGCCTCACTGGAGACTCGTGTCAGCCTCACTGGAGACTCGTGTCAGCCTCACTGGAGACTCGTGTCAGCCTCACTGGAGACTCGTGTCAGCCTCACTGGTGCCTCGTGTCAGCCTCACTTGAGCCTCGTGTCAGCCTCACTTGAGCCTCGTGTCAGCCTCACTGGAGCCCTTCTGAACCTCACTGGTGCCTCGTGTCAGCCTCACTGGTGCCTCGTGTCAGCCTCACTGGAGCCTCGTGTCAGCCTCACTGGAGCCTCGTGTCAGCCTCACTGGAGCCTCGTGTCAGCCTCACTTGAGCCTCGTGTCAGTCTCACTGGAGCCTCTTCTGAACCTCACAGGTGCCTCGTGTCAGCCTCACAGGTGCCTCGTGTCAGCCTCACTCGAGACTCATATCAGCCTCACTGGAGACTCGTGCCAGCCTCACTGGTACCTCGTGTCAGCCTCACTCGAGACTCGTGTCAGCCTCACTGGAGACTCGTGCCAGCCTCACTGGTACCTCGTGCCAGCCTCACTGGTACCTCGTGCCAGCCTCACTGGTACCTCGTGCCAGCCTCACTGGTACCTCGTGCCAGCCTCACTGGTGCCTCGTGCCAGCCTCACTGGTGCCTCGTGCCAGCCTCACTGGTGCCTCGTGCCAGCCTCACTGGTGCCTCGTGACAGCCTCACTGGTGCCTCGTGACAGCCTCACTGGCGCCTCGTGACAGCCTCACTGGCGCCTCGTGACAGCCTCACTGGCGCCTCGTGACAGCTTCACTGGCGCCTCGTGACAGCTTCACTGGCGCCTTGTGTCAGCCTCACTGGAGCCTCTTGTGAACCTCACTGGTCTCTCACGTCAACCTCACTGGAGCCTCATGTCAGCCTCAGTGGTGCCTTGTGTGAGCCTCAGATCAGCCTCATGCCAGCCTCGTGCTGCTGCTCTCTAGCGCCCCAATCCCCTCAGTACAGCCCCTTACAGAGATCTCCCTCGGTGAGACGTGCAGTGTCCTGTGTGTTTGACACCAGGGAGTCTGTGCGGCTGACCCCTCCCATCTCCAGAAGTGACCTCCTGGTGTTTGTATCCCTCTGGAGCACGTGCCTTTCATGAATGCCATGAACTGAAGAGGTCAGTCCTCCTGGCACTTGTGATAATGCAGTGCCAAGAAGCATGGCACTGCTGCAGTGTGCACTGTCCAGTACTGACAGGAGGCATTGAGAGTGACTTTCCCTTTAGACTTTTTAAGTTTTCCAGATCTTGCCTCAACCACGCCTCTCTCGCATGTAATATTGCAAATGGCTCATTTGTGCTAAGTGGACACCTCCGCAGGTAATGGCTCGTGCCGCTAAGTATTTAAGCAAATGAAAGGGAAAGCACAAGGCCGGATTGAACACTGTTTGCAGAAATATGTGCATGTATATGTTGGCATAGGTGCTGGACTGATGCATCGCCTGCGTAAACCTCAAGGGTTCACTCACTAGGGGGTATATTTATTTCTGGGGTTGCATCGCTTTTGCACCACGCAACATGGTGCAAGTGCGACGCAAGCCCAAAATGCGATTTATGAAAACACACACGGCCACTTTACATTGCCATTAAGGGGTTCATAAGTCTGGGGTAACGCAGCGCAGATTTCTGCGTTGTGTTACTCTTTCCTGGGTAGGCGTTCTGTGGCTGTTTCAGGGGAAACAGCCTTTACAACGCGGGCTGAGCCACACCTGCTGTTTCCCTAAAAGTGTGCCCCGCTTGCCTGAACCCAAAATCTTCCTAAACCATGCATATGCATGGTTAAGGCAGATAGCACTCTACTCTCCGGATTGGGGGGGGTGGGGGGAGGGGGGGAGGAAGCTCCGGACATGGACAGGTAAGTAGATCTGAGGCTGGGTTTTGGGGGATGGGGGAGGGTCATTTCTAGGGGTGGAGTCAGGTTTTGGGGCTCAGAGCGTGGTCAGGGTAGTTTTTGGAACGTGGTCAGGGTTTTAGGACTCGGGGTGGGTGAGGGTTGGGTTAGTTTGAAGGCCTGGGCCAGGTTTCGGGGGGTAGTTTTAAGGGTGGCAGTCGGTTTTAAGATTCAGGGTGGGGGTGGTCAGGCAGGCTTTTTTAAAAGAGGGCAACGTTTCAGGGCTCAGGGCGGGAGAGGGGGTGAGGGTAGTTTTATGTACTAGGGCTGGGTTTGGGTTGAGTTTTTTGGGGTGGGTTCGGAATGTGGGCTCAGGGAGGGGGGTCGGTAGTTTTTAGGTCTCGCCTACACAACGCACATGTGCTGCATAGGAGACCTTTAGCAATTGATTCTCTTTTTCTGCCAAAAACGTGCGTGCATTGCTTTGAATGGCAACGCATGCACGTTTGGCGATTCTCTTGCGGGAGCGAGCTTTGAAACCATCTGTTTGTAATTAACAGATGGTTCCTGCTCACTCCTGCAAGAGAAACCGGTGCAGGCCCCCTCCTCCTTCCCCTCCCCTCCCCTGCTGCCTCTTTTAAGCGTGAGGCGCGATGCAAGCTTGTTTACAGTGTGTGCCTGTAAAGTGATTCTGACTATATTGACTCTTGTGCCGGTAAGCTGCGACTATTTTTTTATTGGGGCCCTGATGCACTTGCAGCCCGTACATCTATACTTTGGGAACGAGTCTCCCTTGTTGTCATTAGTGTGTCAGTTGAAAAGGTCTGTCATTGTCCTCAGGTGTTAAGCTGCTATTGAGGATGTGACATCTCTGCCAAGCAAGAGCATGCCTTAAAATGGCAAAATAATACTGTCACAGAACGTGATTTACTAAGCCGCATACTTTGCCTTTTCTTGCTACATAATTTGGTTCAAAACCTCTGGTTCATCATTGCTGCAGAATTTGCATGTCCTTTATTTTGACTTTTTCAGTTGCCACCACATTGTACATTGTGTTTCCCCATTTATCAATTTTGCGACTATTGGGCAGAAAAGTGGATGTGATGAAGCAGAAATCTAAGCATGGGCAGGAAATCACTAACAATGAAGGTGGACATCAGAGGCGTCCTGGAGTGGCAAATGCGAAAATGCTTCTTTAGGACACAGAACCTGAGAAGGGTAATCCCAAGATTTCTGGCCTCCAAGGACAGAGTTATGAATGAAGGAAGGAGAAAGGGAACATAAGTATGTGTTTTCCCGGAGGTTCTGGCTTTGGTTTTGATGATGGGTGTCGGTGCCTCCTTGCTCCACTAGGATTTGTAGGGCTCCTTCGTACAGATCCAGTTTCTTGGCAGGCCACACCGGGACAGCAAGATGGTGGGTGAATGGACGAAGGCGCACTCCCCGGACGCCTCTGCTCCAAGCCTGAAAAACAGAACAGTGTCATCAGATTCCCACTGCACTGGACACGTTTTTATAGACACAAGGCTACCAATGTCTGGGAGGAAAGGCCACGGTGAACTGCAATGAGGCATGCTCAACAAACCAGAAAAGACCAGAATCGAACACTAACAATGTCATTTCCGCTTCCATGCCAATTCTACGAAGAAAAAAAAAAAAAAAAACAGTACATCTGTACAGGTAAAAAATGGACTGTCACACAGGCACATGTATTTCTGTTTGTCCTAGAAAATTGTTTGCAAGATGTAGCCACTGGGAAGTTTAAACAGATGCTGTACAAACATTCTTGACCGAGTCGCACCCTAAATGCCTAATATTATTCAAGCAGCTTGCACTGTGTCTGGTTTATTCATCCACGTACACTTTAATCGCATGTTATTTATAAGGGCCACTACCTTCTGAATTGCAATAACTGGAAACAAACACAAAACTGATTAGAACATTTGTTTGAGCAATGGGTCAAAATCTAAACTAAGAGCTGCAGTTTGAAAATAACGCCACGGCACTCATAAACTGAACACGTTCCGCTAATATACTTTTAAAGATAATGGAAAGTCTAGATAACTCTAAGGAAGTTGAAACCCTTCCTGCCCCACAATGACTTCAAGTTGGCAGTCCAAGCATTAGTAATCCCGCGGGTGGATTATGGAAATATCTCCCTATGTGGCTTGACTAAAGCAACAACAGCACCCCTTAGAGCCTCCATCAATGCTGCAGCGAGACTCATCACCGGCTCAAAAAGAAGGGCCCACATCTCACCAGACCTAAAATCCCTGAACTGGCTACCATTTGAAGCCAGAATCCACCTGAAAATTGCGTGCATGACGCATAAGGCTTTACACCACAATGCACCAAAATACCTCTTACAGAAACTCACAATCTCTGGTGGTATAAGATCCACAAGAAGCGCAGAAAATCTACTTCTGAAGCCACAAAGATTCAACAAGAAAACAACATATACACGATCCTTCTCAGGGATGGCAACCAGGATTTGGAATGCTCTACCGCCGGAAACCAGACGCAATCCCTCCACGGTTTCTTTCAAAAAGGAAGTAAAATCGATCCTCATGGCTAAATTCACAGGAACATAGACTTATGAATCTCTGATGTTCTCTCCTACCCTCACCAGTATTCCTCCTATAACAAATGTCAATTCGACTATCTAGTCACTATATTATTCCTCCTTTGACATCTGTCATATGACATCTCCACTCGACTACCTATTATAGTTGCCTTGGCCTTGACTCAACAGGACCTTACTTGCTAGCATCTACTTTGCGCGCCTTGCACAAGCTGGTTTGCATACCGGATTGATGTATTGTATGTTTTGGATAACTATCTACTTTGGCATAAGTAACCTCACTTTGTTGTAAAGCGCTCGTATATCCGCAAGGGTCTTGTTCGCGCTCTATAAAACTTTCAAAATAAATAAATAAAAAAATTACAACAATAGTAGCGCTAAGTAAACAAAAACAAAACTCCCAGCATCCTTTAAACGTGATGGCCAATCAGAACAGACTCGTAAGTATCTACTGTAATCTTGGGCTTTGTTATTTACCTGCAGTAAAAGAAAAACGCTGCAGAAGAGAAGAGCACATTTACATGCCTTGCTTCATACTGCCACCTGGTGGATAGTCTAGGAATAATGTATCTAGACATTTGTTACCGGTGTTGACCAAAAGTCTTATTATATATGAGTAAATAGCTCCCCCTGCTGGGCAAGCCTGTTGTCGAACACACGCGGTGCATTGACTCCAGCAGTGCTACTGACTGCAGGGTGATAGGGTTGACTTGTGAGAGGTTGCAAACAATCCATACATTGACTGCACGTGTCCGCAGTAATCCAGGTGAGTGCACGCGCGGCGGGCACAGCTTTAGGGGTGAAACATGGACAATGAAAGCTGGAGACGCTTCTTCCCTCTACCCTGCTTACTAGAATATGGCATGTATCATAAATATAGTATATTTAATATACTTTATATATACCCATTCAACGACCCTACATGCATTATTTGATGCACTAATGCACCGCCTTTACCCTGGGTGTAAAAGACAATATATGTGGAATCTTCAAACTCTGCAGCGCCCTTTTTGGTTTCGGACCAGGGAAAAGGAAGGCAAGGCAGAGGTTTGAATATGGTGCCAGACAGGAGACTTCCCCCGAAAATACACTTTAGATACATGTCCATGGCCAGCAGTGGTTTACCTGTAAATGTGGCGGTTGCACTGCGAGAGCCTGGATTTCACTAACCCAGGGGAAGGGGTGATGGCAATAAAGAATAGTTATTCAGTCGGTGGTCAGCAATAGGCAAAATGGCGCTCTAAGGTCTATCACAAGTACAAATCAGTTATGGCAGGCAATCTGGCAGGGTGCATAAAGTAGGAAAAACAACCAGATCCCCACGTGTGTGGCCAGCAGACCACCTATGGTATATATACAGATCGTCTGCACACGTTCAAAAGTAAATACATAAAGTTACATAAAATATCACAATGATGCTTGTCTTTATACTGTCAGATGTCTTTAACCCCTTCGCTGCGGCGGCTATTCCGCTGCAGCGCTAAGGGGGGGGCACGCTGCGCTACCGTACTCGTGACGGAACCGCTCGTCATGAGCCTCGGGTGGGCTGTGCTTGTGACGGAGCGTTTCTGTCAGGCCCCGCCCGCTTAATAGAACGCGCCACGCAGGCGTGGCAAGCGGGCCGTGACTGAACCGTTCCGTCATCAGCACAGCCCACCCGAGGCTCGTGACGGAGCGGTTCCGTCACGAGCACGCAACGGGTTAATTCAAGATCTTTAAAACTTCTTAGCCAACACGGCAAAGGAACAGCAAAGGGCAAGAATGCAGCGGCTCAAATATGGAACCCGGGAGTCTCGCAAGAACTCTGTTAACGTTCCAGATAGGGGTGGGTGGAACTTTAGGTGGGATAATCCTTTTAAGGCCTCCCATGAAACCTTTAATGATTGGAATTATAAAAGGGTGAATAATGCTCCCTTTTATGCAGGAATAGCAGCAAGATGTATTTGTAAGGGAACAGACACCGACTTGGACAAATGGTTTGGGGATCTAAATGCTTGGAACTGTAATATTGGCATAGTTTCCAACTTCGTGCCACAGCAGGCTCGAGCAGTGGGCCTGACAGCTTCTTTTAAAATATCCATACATTCTTGTGGTGGGCTTAGGTAAGCAAACTGCTAAATTGCTAAACTGAGTTTCCTGGGGTCTGGATGTCTGATCCAGGTCAGCTTCTGAGTGAGAAGGACCAGGCTATGGGGAAGCTTCTCATGAGGAATAACAACTTGAGTAGCACTGAGAACTATGGTTGCCTGGCCTACGCAGGTGCTACCACGATGAGATTGAGGGAGGTTTGCTGTAGCTTACTTGCGTCTAGGAAAAGCGTAGGCCAATTTATCTAGTTTTTCTCTCACACGAAACAGACGTACAAGAGGAGCAGGGAGGCCGACTCTACTCATACAGATGGCCAATTGAAAAACCAATGAAGAAAGGCCCTAAAACATTAACAGCGTGAATTTCCAGACTACTAGTCATGCGCACATATCTGGCCTAGAAATTTCTAGTGGTGAACCTAACACAAACCTTGGTGGCTCCCTTGTACGCATAGACTACGAATACGTCATATTTGAAGTCCAGGAGACAGAGGAAAGAATAAGAATGTATAATTGGTGATACAAAGGAGAGGAATTATATGAAGTACACCCCATTTTAAGAAAGCTAAAAGACGAAGCGGAAAAATAGTGATCCTTAAATTGATGACTCTAAGGACACGGATTGTATCAAGCAAAAAGCCCCGATAATAACAAGGAGACAGCCTAAAAGTTAAGCAAAGGCTTGGAACATTAACCCATATTTATAAGAGAACTGTCCTTATGAAGGTGTAAAACCGAAACGCTGCGTCGACAACTTGTGTTCTTACTTATGTTTTATTACGCCTATGTGTATTGATACATTTTTTAATCTTGTGTATGGCACTGTAGTGCAAAATATTGTATTGTATTATATTGAATAAATTGTACAATTTTTTTAAAAATAATATATCATCTTTCTGTATTCTGTTTTGATTATATAGTATGTAATGTTGTGCAGTGGCAAAAAGTGTCTTTTGAGTGGTTAGTGGATATCTTTGCCTCTTTTCCCTCTGGGGAATTTTAGGGACGTGTTTGATTTTTGTGGATAACCTTTCTCCTTGTCCCTAATTGGACTCATAAGGAGACCTCCTTTTCTTTCTATTTATTTCTATTTCAATTTATCCATAGGCCTTTGCCCATGGGGTGTGGGTGGGGAAAGCTATGCCATTTTGCATTTTAGTAGGTGGCAAACAGGTCTATTTGTGGAGACCCTAACATTGGATGTACTGCAGAAGGACTTGGGTATAAAGTGTCCACTTATGGGCTTGTGGATGTGCTCTGCTGAGCAGTTGTGCAAAGTCATTGTCCATTTGTGGCAAGTGCTCTGCCAGGAGGTTTATTCCCAGTGCCCATTGCCAAATGTTTTGAGCCAGTGCCGAGAGCTGTTGTAATTGAGTCCCACTCTGTTTCGGTGAGTAATACCTAGGGGTAATGCGGTCTCTTTTTACTAGCACTACTTTACCATGAATGTTCTAAAGAGGGCTTTGAGAGCTGGGCTGTTGATAGAGGCCCTGTTGCTAGGGTGACCACAGACCATGGATGTGAGAGAAGTGCCCCAGCCAAAGAGGGATGCCTCTATGGTTCATGGGATCCATGAAGGGCTGCCCTGCACCGGATTGCTGCCAAGCCACCACTGCAAAGAGCGATGGGCACTGGCCTTTACCAACACTCAATCATCTTACTGACCCTCCGCTTGTGGCCGTTGTTCTGAGAGGCGCGTCCTGCAATAGGCGAATGTAAATGTAAATGTAAATGTAGTATACTTGTAAAGCGCACAGCTGCCCCAGCAACGGGGCGTCCCGGCGCTGTATACCGCTGTGGAACCCTTCCTGGCTTTCCCTGCGAGATGCCCCTCCTGGGCACCCTCACGGTGAAGACCAGGCATCCCAGCACTGTTTGGGCCGTTGCGGAGATTAAGCAAGTTTCAAGTTTCAAGTTTTAAATTTGTATAGCGCACTACTCACCCAGAGGGTCTCAAGGCGCTTGAGGGAGGGAGGGGGGGTACTTTACTTATCGAATATCCAAGTTTTTAGTTGTTTTCTGAAGGAGAGGTGGTTCTGTGTAAGGCGGAGGTAGGTGGGGAGAGAATTCCAGGTCTTGGCCGCTAAGTAGGAGAAGGATCTTCCTCCCATGGTGGATCTATGGATGCGTGGAATTGCGGCGAGGGCTTGATTGGATGATCGTAGTTGGTGGGTGGGGGTGTAAAAGGACAGGCGCGTGTTGAGGTATTCGGGTCCTAGGTCGTAGAGGGCTTTGTGTGCGTGTGTGAGGAGACGGAACTTTATTCTCTTGTTGACGGGGAGCCAGTGGAGGTCTTTCAGGTGACCGGGAATGTGAGCTTGGCGGGGGATGTCTAGGATGAGTCTGGCTGGGGCGTTTTGGATGCGTTGGAGTTTTTTCAGTAGTTTGGCTGTGGTTCCGGCTTAAAGGGTGTTTCCGTAGTCCAGTCGGCTTGTGACCAGTGCATGGGTGACCGTCTTTCTTGTTTCGGTGGGGATCCAACGGAAGATTTTTTTGAGCATACGTAGGATGTTGAAGCACGATGATGAGACGGCGTTGACTTGTCTGGTCATCGAGAGGGAGGAGTCCAGGATGAAGCCCAGGTTGCGTGCGTGGTCCGTTGGTATGGGTGCGTTTACCAGGGCCGGTGGCCACCATGAGTCGTTCCAGGCGGAAGGGGATGATCCTAAGATCAGGACATCTGTTTTGTCCGAGTTCAGTTTTAAACGGCTGTTCTTCATCCACTCGGCGACTTCTTTCATCCCTTCGTGTAGGTTGGTTTTGGCGGTGTTTGGGTCTTTGGTGAGGGAGAGGAGCAGATGGGTGTCGTCTGCGTAGGAGATGATGTTGAGGTTGTGTTGGCGCGCGATAGATGCGAGGGGACTCATGTATACGTTGAAGAGGGTGGGACTGAGTGATGATCCTTGTGGTACGCCGCAGATGACTTTGGTGGCCTCTGATCTAAAAGGGGGGAGGCGGACTCTCTGGGTTCTTCCGGCGAGGAACGAGATGATCCAGTCCAATGCTTTTCCTTGTATTCCGACGTTGCTGAGGCGTTGTATAAGGGTGCTATGACAGACTGTGTCGAAGGCTGCGGAGAGGTCAAGTAGGATGAGGGCGGCTGTTTCTCCATTGTCCAGTAGAGTTCGAATGTCGTCTGTTGCTGCGATGAGGGTGGTCTCGGTGCTGTGTTTGGCTTGGAAGCCGGACTGTGAAGGGTCGAGGAATTTGTTGGATTCGAGGAAGGCGGCGAGCTGACTGTTGACGAGTTTCTCAATGACTTTGGCAGGGAATGGGAGGAGCGAAATGGGGTGGTAGTTCTTAAGTTCAGTAGGGTCTGCTGTGGGTTTCTTCAGGAGGGCGCGGAGTTCGGCATGTTTCCAGCTTTCCGGGAAGGTAGCGGAGTTGAGGGAGCAGTTGATGACGTCTCGGAGATGGGGTGCGATAATGGAGTCTGCTTTGTTGAAAATGTGGTGGGGACATGGGTCGGTTGGCGATCCTGAGTGGATGGAGTTCATCAGGCGGATGGTGTCTTCAGTGGTGATTGGGTTCCAGGCGCAGAGGTTGTTGGAGGGGGGTTTAAGTTCAGAGGTGGGTGGGGTGGACTGGTCTCCAAAGCTGTAATGTATGTCAGCGATTTTGTTGTGGAAGAACGAGGCTAGAGAGTCGCAGAGGTCTTGGGAGGGAGTGATGTCATTGGTGCCAGCGGTGGGGTTGGTAAACTCTTTGACGATGTTGAATAGTTCCTTGCTGTTGTGGGCGTTGTTGTCGAGTCGATCCTTGAATGCCGATTTCTTGGTGGATCGGATCAATTGGTGGTGTTTGCGGGTGGCGTTCTTGAAGGTGGCCAGGTTGTCAGTGGTTGGGTTTTTTCGCCAGGCTTTCTCGAGGGTGCAACAGATCTTCTTGGATTTCTTAAGGTCATCAGTGAACCAGGGGGCTTTTTTGCTACCTTGCTTGATTTGATGGTTTTTCAAGGGTGCTAATTCGTCAGCGCTGTGGGTGATCCATTGTTTGAGGTTGGTGGCTGCTTGGTTTGGGTCCGATGATTTGGCAGGAGGGTTTTGGTGAAGTGATGTGAAGAGATGGTCGGTGGTAATTTTGTTCCAGTTTCTGCGGGGGATTGGTTGTGGGTCGTAGTCTTTTTGTAGTTGAAGTGAACGCAGCTGTGGTCCGTCCAATGGAGAGCTGTGGTGTGATTGAAGGAGATGTGCTTGCTGGAGGTGAAGATTGGGTCGAGCGTGTGCCCGGCATAGTGGGTGGGGGTGTCAACAAGTTGTTTGAGTCCGAGATTGGCGAGGTTGTCCAGAAGGGTGGTGGTGTTGCTGTCGTTCTTCTTTTCTAGGTGGAAGTTGAGGTCTCCCAGTAGAATGTAGTCCTCGGAGGGGAGGGCGTGTGGGCTGATGAAGTCAGTGATGTCTTCGCTGAATTGTGTGCAGAGTCCTGGTGGTCTGTAGATGAGGGTTCCTCTGAGTGTGGTCTTGGGGTCGGTGTGGATCTGGAAGTGAAGGTATTCGGCGGCTGCAAGGGTATCGTCTGAACTGGTCGTGATGCGGATGGTGTTCTTATGGACGTTGGCGATGCCTCCTCCTGTTTGGTTCTTGCGGTCCTTTCGGATGATCTTGTAGCCATCCGGGATGGCTATGGCGATGTCGGGCGCTGATGAGGCGTTCATCCAGGTTTCTGTAAGAAAGGCGACGTCCGGCGATGTGGTGTCGAGTAGGTTCCAAAGTTCAATGGCATGTCTGTGGACCGAGCGGGTGTTGAGCAGGATGCACTTCAGATGGTTAGTGTCGGACCTCTGTTTGGAGTTTGTGGATTTGGTGTGGGTCCTGGTGCAGTCGAACTTGCAGGAGTGGCAGGTGAAGGGACCATGGATGTGTCCTAGGGCGGCTTGGTAGCAGTTTGGGGGTCGGCCAGGGTTAAGTGCTGAGAGGGTTGCGGCGTCGTACGTTATGCAGGTGAAGTGGGTTTTACGGTGGGCAGGGGGTCTGGCGCTGGGCGCGGTCCAGGCGTAGACGGGCTAACCTTTGGCGCGCCTTCGGCGCGCATGGGGCGCGTGAACGCTGCGCGCAAGTGTGACTGTCATAAGTGGAGAGTGGGGGGGCGGAGCGAGGGAGGAGCAGCTGGGAGGCGGGAGCGGGGTGGAGAGCCGGGCTGGGAGGCACAACAACAATAACAAAATGGCAGTGAAATCTAAAGCGAAACACGACGAGATTGGGGCACAACCTGATAATCGCAATCAAATGGGCAGTGGCACCGGTACAAACGGGCACAATAATTTAGGCAGGGAAAGCGATCAATGCACAAATGAATATTAATAATGAGCAGTCTAACAGTATGGCGCTGCGATATTAATGTGCACAAATAGTTGCAGTAAGCAGTGCGAGCGATGCAAAAATGCTTTAAAAGTCAGTGAGCAGTCTGGCAGAATAGCGCTACGATACTAGCTATTGCCCAGAGTTGCAGAGTGGGACCCATGATTAGAATAGGCACCGAGGCAAGAATTATTGAGTCCGCGGACATTGAGCCCAAAACCCTGCCGCGTCGGGAATTGAACCCTGGTCCCGGGCCTGACCTCTGCTTCAGGGTCTGCCGCCTCTAACCAGTGAGCCACACTTCTCCACAGAATGTGGAATCTGACACAGGGAACAACGAGCAAGAAAGAAGCCATCATCCCTGGGAGGTGCATCACTGCTCTGACCAGAAAATGAAGGTTTCACAGAACTAGAGGTCGCAGTTGCTGGAAATCTTGCATTCTTGAGTGGTTGGGGTATCCTTTACCGGTAATGGCATTGAGAACTGACCCTAGAAAGGACTAAATCTGTAGGGATTAGAGGTGAGACTTGGTGGCACTTACTGTAAATCCCAAACTGTGGAGCAGGAAGATGGCAGATGCCGCCCGCCCTCACTCTTGATCAGCCAATCGTCTGGATAGAGGAAGCCATGAGTGCCTCCCCTTCTGAGGTGAGTCACTACGACTGTTATCACATTTTGAGAACAGTCTTCAGACTGTGGTAACCCAGAAAAAAAATCACCTTCCAAGTGGTGGTGTGGGCAATAACCATGAGTCGCAGGTAGCGTAGTGCGCCGGTGGATGGCCATTTGAAAGTAGGGTTCCAGGTTTAGTGTGGTCATGGAGTCGCCTTGCTGTAGTAGGGGGATGACATTCCGTAGTGCTGTCATATGAAAAGGTCCTGAGAGAAAGTATTTGTTGAGGGGCCGGAGACACAGGACTGGTCAGAGGCAGCTGTCCTTTTTGGGCATTAGGAAGTGTAGGGAGTGAGCAGCTTTGCCCCTGTGTTGCAAGGGCCCTGGGTCTGTGGCCTTTCTGAGAGGGAGTGAGTGTACTTCCTCCTGTAGGAGGGGCAGATTCTCTGCACTTGGGTGTGCACAGGACTGAATGCTTGGTCTGGTTGAAACTAGCTCCAGTATGCCCTGGTTTCTTCCCATATGGAATAAACCTCTGCCATCTTCACTCAACAGGCGATGTCGGATTGGGGAGCAGTGACAGGTGAATGTTTAGAGATGGAGGGCCCCTTGGCTGGAGCTCCTCTACCCTTGTTGGAGTTGTTAAGCAGGTAGTGCCCATGAGTATCCTCTGCCTCCTCATTGGCGGTAAGGCTGCTGGAATCTTTGATGAGAGTGCAGCTGTTCAAGAGAGGTGGCCTTGGCTCCCCGGGTCTGTTTGTCAAAGAAGTCCCTGGTTGATGATGCTCTGCATTGAAACTTAGGACAGTGAGGCGTGGTTCAACCTTGGGCTGAAAGCCGCAGACGTGTAACCAGGAGTGACTGCGAAGTGCGATGGAGGCGTTTGCTCCTCTAGCCGCCATATCCGTGGCTTTGAGGGTATATCGAATAGTGGCACTGGAGAACGTTTTACGCTTTGATAGGACTTTCTCCCCTTTCATCCTAAGCTGCTTGGGGAGGTGCTGCAACAGGTCCTCCACTTCTTTCTACTGAACCCTACCAATGCACGAGAGGAGCTGATGCAACTGGAATGCCCCAGTGCTTTGCTGCACTACCACTACTCTCTAACCCGCAGCAACAACATTTTTAACTCTCTTTATCTGGCGGTAGGGGGTCGCCTGTAGCTTTAGCAGCAGCATCTTTAAGGGCGACGGGCACTATTAGTGAGTCTGAGGGGAATGTGTCCATGGATCTGAAGGAGGTGGTTTGAGCTTTTCTCCACCCTAGATATAACCCACGGTATGCAATCACCAGTGGTTTAGCAGGCTCTTTGAAAATGGCAGGAGGAGACTTGTGCTTGCCCTTTAACATGGGGTAGGGACTGTATATAGCATTCTGCCCTAGGCAGCGTCTCCAAGGGGGAAGTCTTCCTCATGTGTAGTGCGCTTGTCTACCCTGTGCTATGTGGCAGCCCCTTCGATACATCCCACAATAGGCCACAGTCATCTGGGGGAGAAGCCTCTATTGGGTCTTGCTCTAGATCATCAGGGGCTCCATATCATAATCTTCCCATGGACAGTCTGTGGAACGTGGGTAGAAAGGTGGACAATCAGGGGGACTTGGGCTATGACCATGGAGACCCTTGTGGAGAATCTTGAGGGGCGATGCTGGTGGAGGCAGAGGTAAAGAAGGTGGAGGAAGATTAGGGAGAGGTAATGGGGTAGGAGGTGGAATGCAAGAAGGAGGGCAGGAGGGATAGCAGCCACATAGTAAGCCTTTTTAGAGGCAATAAAGGCTCTAAAGGAATGTCCGACATAGACTCGACCTTGAAAGCCAGCCTCCTTAAAGAAATCTTCCCAGTGCATGGATGGATGCGAACGTGTTTCGATCTTTCATCTGCTTCTCTGTAGCTTGGTGTTGTCAGAGCGGGATGTGGAAAGTGGTCAGCACTGACTCGTTATTCGGTGCTGAATGCAGCAAAGATAATCGATGGGGCCTTGGGCATTAAAGGGTGCCTTGGCTTATCGGTGACAGAGGGCCGATGGTGGTCGAGGGTCTTTGTTGATGCCTTTCCTCTGTGCTGCCAGAACCCAAAGGAGGCTGAGGACCTGCACATGGCAGTGTCTTACACACAGGACTTGATGCCTGACTCTCTAGGGAGTGGTTCCCTGCCTTGGTGGGCCTCTTGTGAGGTTTGTGGTGTACATAGAGTTCTGCCATACTCGCGTCTCTCTGTGCCAACTCTGCTGCCAGTTGAGGCGAATGTACCACCTTCCCCTTCCTGTTCTTTTCAGCTCAGTGGTGCAGTCAATGACATCTGAGCTGGGCTGGTGAGGAAGGGTGCTCAATGATTTGCCTCCTTCTTCGGTGCCAAGCAGGTTCAGCATGTCATCTATTGACTGCCGCTGCATCCTGATGTTCGCCCAGTATCTGTCTCTGTGGAGTAGAAAGGTCTTCTTGCACCGAACGACAGACAGAATGCGCACTATGTGACCTTGTGGCCCAGAGAGAGACAGATCATCAACCCTGTGGAAGTCAGCCTAGGCATACTTGCAGTGGCATTTAGGGCATTTCCTGAAGGGCATCCGTTTCATCGCCTTCAATGCCTCTCAGTTCTCAGAAGTTGATCAAGGAGATACTGCGGAGCCCCGAGATTTGGTGATGGTCTCCACAGCATTTGAGAGCTGAGGGGAAATAACCTTAGATACTGAGGAATGACTGATTTGGAAGATTTGAGTGCATTCGACGAAGCAAGGAATGTGGAACATGTCAACTCCCAAAGCCCCGCCATTACGTGCCTGGACCCGATGGCAGAGAAAACCCATCTAACAATGGAGTTGGTGCGTTCCCAACTAAGGACGGAGTCACCAAGTGTCTTCTTTGAAGAAAACCAACTTGCACCATCCAAGCCAAAGACTAGATGTCGGAAGACGGAGCAATAAACATATTGGAGAACTGCAGGCATGCAGTTACCCAAGCGCTCCAACCACGTAGACTGCACCTTGTGGGTGGTGACGTTACTGTTGTAGTTGAGGCCCATGAAGCACTTAGGACAGAGGTATTCTATTCATGGGTTACATTCCCAGCAGAAAATGAACAATCACAACTTATTCATACTTACACTGCAGGTGCAGTTCCTAATAACACAGCTTACGAAGCACTAGAAATAACACTGACGTACCAAGAACACCAAAATTGGTTTGAAGGTGCCCCACCACATACCACAGCTGAAGTTAGACTAGGTCCCCTTAGCAATAAAGGAGCAACATGGCAAGTCTTATCCGAGTACACAGCATTACTAAACATAGCAACCCTGACAACACCACAACTATGTACCTTGTACACAGGCCTAGTCAGGATATTCAGATGTTCAACACAGTTCATCATGCGAACAATGACAGTAAATTCTGCGTTGACTGCTCAAGCTGTCCAACCACAATTGGCTACACTAGTCATCAGCCCACAGACGATCAATGCAGTCAAGGGTAAAATTCCCATTAGAGGGGGGGGGGGAATTTCATTCTGGATTGCACAAAAAAACAAATCAGCTTGAAGCAGAGTTTCCCCATACGCCCCAATGAAACCTGCAAATTCCAACAAGACCTCCAAACATGCCAGCTGGTACACCCCAGAACTCAGGATCACCAAACGCAACTGCCACCAACTGGAGAAACGATGGCGCACCACTACGAACCCCGCCGACAGAGCAGCCCATCTTATCAGAGAATTGATCTGGTATGGGCAATGCCCTAGAGTGTTGCTGCGTTTACTGCAGAGATCCTCATCGAGAGAAGAGATCTGGGGGCTGCCGGGAGGTCCAGTGGAATTTGGAGACCCAAGAAGGCAAGGAACGTTGCTGGCTCTACTAATGGGGGTGAAACTCACTCCGGCCATAAGCTCAGACTTTTGTGTGTGGTCCTTAGGTGTTCGGGGGGTACTTACCACCAGATGGGATCAGCTGTCCTCTATGCCCCGGCAGTGCTTCTGGAGTGTTAGCCAACCACTCTAGGTGGTTACTTTACTGCTCAGTGAATGTCACAGTGGACAGCGGCTGGTGTGGAAACTGGGAGAGACTGCTATTCTGAGGGCTCCGTTTGGCCCTTCGGCACATTGTGATGGAAGATGGCTTACCAGGTACCTAGTTTCTGACATATGGGGCACAAACCCAGGCTGTGAGCCACTTGTTTGGGGGCTCTTGAGCCTGAGCCATTTTTGCATGAGCTCTTTTAGACCATATTAATATTTGGCGGGGGCAGACACTTGGTATCCTGGTGCTACAAATCGGCACAGTTCATGCGGTTGCATGACTTAATGTACCTCAAGACTAGATGAGAGGCCAATATTGGCAGGTCTCTGTGAGGAAAGGAATTGGCGCAAACACTGAAATGCACTTACTCCTCCACAGGCAACATTAGGTCCAAATATGCACAATTCAACTATATCCACTGCACATCCCTCACTCCTCGCAGAATCCATGTAATGGTTCAGACTAATGACCTGAGCTGCCCTGAATGAGCCCAAATTGATGGAGATTCCCAGCACATGGTTTGGAATTGCCCGATCATAACATTTCTGGTTGCAAGTACACTCTCAATCATGAGTGATTGCATACAGTGGAGGTTTGCCTCCTTGGGTTAAATAAAAAGTGGCCTGCACAAAAGGTGGGTATCAGATTCCTAGATTTGGCTCTGGGAATACCACACAGGGATATTGCCGGTCAATGAAGTCCCCAAATAGCAGATGGCGAGCCGAAGTGAGAACCTGGGTAGTGGCTGAAGGAGAGGCGCTCCGCGCGGAGGACTACAGAGGGCTCCGCAGACTAACAATCTGCAGACCTGTGCAGGGTGCAGGGAGGAGGTCTTGTGCTTCTACAAGCTAGATTAGGAATAACTAATTTAAAGTTGAATAAGCAGCTCTTTGCTCCACCGCAGCATTCCATGGGGAACCGTGGCAATGCTGGGGTGGGGCATAGGCGAAGGCTTGGATTGGCTGGGAGATGGAGACAGCCCTCGGAGACACCGTCCACTTCTACCCCAGCTCATCTGACATACACCCTGCCTAAAGACGCCCTGGACTGCTGGAGTAGAAAACTAGACAGGCCTGCAAAGAGAGACAATATACATGACACTGGGCAAAGTTAAGTTATGAGTTGTAATGCTGCTGATACTAATCAGTATGTGGTTTAGACAGGATAGGCGAGGGAGATTCTGCGGGGTGAGATGGCTTGCACACACAGACAAACGCGACTATATGACAAAAAACTTGCATCAACAGCATCGATGACCAAGCCATGAGACATTGCTGAACTAAGCAACACACTCACTGCTAGTTGTGAAACGTACACTATGTACCTCTGAAATGCATGGGCCATTTTATACTTTAAACTAAAAAAAAATATATATATAAAAAAATACAACTTCCAGCTGTGGCTATTGTTTTTCACACATCAAAGAAACTTACAATGTCCCGGTGTAGCTTTCTCCGTTCACCCAGGAAAGCGCGTCTCCCCTCTTGCGAAGTCCAATCCAATAGGTCTGAGTATCAATGCGGCTTAACAAGAAATTCTAAACAAAACCAAACAGAAAGAGAAAATCAAAAATAATTTTGACTAAACTGCAAAATATGTATTGTTAGGGTTTACCCATTTCAAGTCGGTACTTTGATGTGTTAATTCTGAGTTTTCTGGTTTTGTCTAAAACACTAAAGTTAGATAGAAAGTTAAAGTTCACCAGATTCAGAACCACAAGGACAAGTTTAGATCAACAGCAGGTGTCCCAAAAAACTGTCATCCAACTATCCTGACTGTCTGTGGTGGGGAGGGGACCAGCTCAACAGTTCATCTTTTAAACAAAATGGAACATTTTTAATAAAGAACATTACATATTCTGCGCTCAAGGTTTACACAGATGTAACATTTAAGCAATACGCTTAAACTGTTGCCGCATTGAAAAATTCACAACCATGTTTTACAGCACTGGATGTAAGACGCGTCTTGAAAATTGACCAAGAAAGAGCGAAGAGTTTGGCATTGTGTGATTACAGAGAGACACTAATATCGCTTAGCTGCCATCACCAGGCGTTTCTGTACAACAGCCTGTGTTTGTGGCCCTTGTCGGCTATGTCCCATAGCATGCAACAAGTCTGTCGAAGCGGACTGTGGCCAGGGCGAGCACCGTCTTGTGGTTCAAAGGGAAGAAAGTGCCCTCCGGATAAAGGTCTCCCAAAGTGTATATGTTTTTCTTGTACCAAAAATGCAAACCCTGGACTGTGTGTAATGGCTCAGCTGTCCGGGCAGCCCTTGAAGCAGGATCCCAGGGGCATGTGTGATTATATGTTACATGCGTTGGTGAACTCACTGTATACATGGGTTGGCTATGATTCTACTTTCAGGCATGTGGTGAATAATTTGATCCCGGGAAGAAACAATTGGAGCAGTTCCAATGGTGTTACTAGGCCCTGACCTGAGCCAGTGTCGCAGAACATTTCATATAGTACATAACATTCATACAAATCAAAAAAACAAATACATGATAGCATTTACAGAATGTTAAATTGAAATCAAAGTAAACCCTTAAGAAAAGTTCGTTTCAGTGTAAAAGTGAAGAAAACAAGGTCCAGGTATGACAGACATGGATGTAACTGGGTAATCAGTCGTCTATTCTTTAAGATGGGCATCAGCTAAAAAAAGTCCCTGTGTTAGTTACCTTACCTGGGAAGAAGCCCTTTAAACTAACTACCGCTTTCTGAAATTCACAGAGCGAAAACCTCCCTATATAACCCCAAAGGCAGATGTGACAGCCCAGGAGGAGTTGACAGACAGACTTCACAGCAGGACTTGGAAAACTGTGCCTCCGGGGTCCACAGCCAGCCTGTCTTCAGGCCTAGCAACCTCCACATCCTGATGTGCTTCTGTAGGTGCCCCACAATCTGCAAATGGCATTTGATGAAAGAGCTAAAAGGTGTACTGGAAAGGCCTGCACCCACAGGGCACCCAAACTGCTTATTGGCATGGCTCCCGCCCCCTCACACCATGTCCTGGAGCAACTGCTGCTTGGTGGGAGACTATGGGGGGGGGAGGGGTGAAAGCATTTTTAGCTGCTGCAATCTGTAACCTATAAACATGACACAATCCTCAATAACCTGTGTCTACGCCTTCTGTAGATGGTGTGTGGTGTCCTTGTGTGTGATGTTGCATCTACCTGGCCGGATTGGGACCAGACAGCCATCTGCAAGTTGACCAGCACTAGGACACACTGCAGATCAGACAAGCTACAAGCCCATGTGATCCCCAAGTCCCTACTCAGAAACTGTGGCCATCTGTTGTCTGGGTGAGAATCACCACTGCTAGCCGGGTACAGCGCGCTTCCCTCCTCTGAAAGCCACCCTTCTCCTGCCCCTGCCTTGAGCTATGCTGACTGCCGCCAAGTGATCAGGCAAACCCGGCTCAGGCCAGGAGAAGCTGAAGCTTAGATGGAGACTGGTTGAGCGCTGGTGCCCACAGAAAGACAAGCACTGCCCCACTCAGAGTTGTTGCTGTCTGCAGTATTATCCCATTTGCATTCTTGTGATGGCTTCTGAAAAAAGAAATCAGTAACAAAACCAAGTCTCTGGACCTCTGTTGGATCTGTGATGCCTCACCATGCCACATTCCAATGGCTCCTGAAATCAGTAACATTGCAATGCTAATCTATTTGTCTCATCTACATGGCACTACATGGCTGTTTGTCAGGATACCTTTAATGAGCTGTATGTTCACCATCACCAATCTCAGGTCTTTAGCTATCAAACCATAGCCTCCTCTCAAGACAGCTGGCCAGATGTGAGAACTCTGGGGCAAGCCCTCTCCACACTCTGGGCTTCTCCTGGTGGGGCGCCCTTCCTCTCTAGCCAACACTTGACGAGGATTTCCTCTGATTTAGAAAGAACTTGAAAATGCAGGTTGGCTTTTATCATGTATAGGGGAGAGCATTTTCTGATCCACCTGTACAGCTGTATGGTCAGATTAGAGCTGCACTTTTCAGCTGCCCACAGCTCTGCGGCATCAGAGACAGGTCTCCGGTGTCTCTGAGCTTGGAATTATCTGCTCCAGGTTTGTAGACCGGATCATTCCTGGCCTGGAGTTGTTTGGATTTGTGGGTGGTGGGATTTCATGTAGAGTTATTGCTCCAGGTGAAATCTCATCACTCGTAAAGAGGGTCTACAAGGCAACTACAGGGTGACGAGCAGCACCCTGGAAAAAAGATAAGTATGTAAAGATAAATAAAATCATGAACAAGGAACACTGGCTGCTCCCTACATATCAAAAATATGCTAAAAAATGCACAAATTACAGTAAATCCCAGAACCCATTGAAAGTGGAATTTCATTCCGGTCACGTTAACTGTTCTAATGTGCTGTAAAACTTATCTATGGAGAGAAAGATCAAAATCCCATTTGAACCCTGCTGAGGTTTACATCACGCTATTGATCCACGATGCAACATCACCACCAAATGTACTAAACAATTTCCTTTGAATAAGCCTTAGATTTTTCCATTGTTCCCCTTTGTTTGGAAATTAAAACATTGTTGCTCGCCTTGTGACCATCAGAAATGGTGCCCATGATCAAATGCCAAGATTGTCTACCACCTACGTTCACCTCAGGCACTGCCTCAATTGTGGAACAAAATATGGCTTCTTCGGTCCTCCCTCTGCCTGCTCATTCTGTTAAATACTGCCAAGTGCCAAGACGACCATGAATAATAGGGTTAAACTGTAATCATGCTGAACCGCGCACGGCTGTGCGGATGCACCATGCAGTTTGTAGATGTACAGATGAGCGTGGTGACCACTCATGAGATGAATGCCTCCATCCTCTCACAAGTGAGGTAGGCTCTGAGGGTACACATGGAAGACAGGGCAGTGCCTAGTGGTACCTGGGTATAAACTCAATGTATGGGTTTGACATCAATGATTATGCATTAGTCAACCATGGCCCTGCTCTTGCCATCTTGGGGTTGTCAAGGGTGCTTTCTGATAACCTCCTGGCAGATTTACATTCTGCATCAGATTTTAGTAGATGTTCAAACTGCTGCATGTACCTTATTGAGATTTGAGCCAGCCAGAGCAGATACACCCCTAATTTGTGTGGGACACTCCAAAAGGCATATTAACTAAAACCTCCTTTGCAATAGAGTTATGTACAACCAGACTGACAGACCAGTACCCTAAAAGGCACAGGGGTTGTTGACAATCTAACTAGACAGACAGGCCAACGAATCTCATATGAGAGGGTGGAGCAGATACAAACAACAAGTTAGGCGAGAAAGTGGAGGGAAATTGGTAGGATGTATTGAATTGGCAGGATGAGTGAGAAGACAACAAGCAGGTTAAAATTATTCATCACACAAAGAAGTGGGTACAAAAAAGAAGATCTGAAAATCAGGTACTCAAGAGATCTGAGGAGTACACACTTCAGAGGGGAAGAGGGTCGCTTAAAGAAACTATCAACATGAAGATAAAATGTGATAATCTTGCATAGTATACTCACCAAGGTCTCTTCATTGGGGATGACAGCAAGAGAAGCATCGTGTGATGAGCAGTCGGCGTCGCAGGCACCCCACGGCTTTGCAACATCAGAGAAGAAGAAGCAGGTCTTTCTGGAGTACATCCAACCCTCAGGACATGGCTCCAGGTGAAGGGAAGCATCAAGGACTGATGTATGTGAGACAACTAAAGAATGGAAGTCAAAAAACATCTAAGAATACCAATCACGCAGGAACCGTCGTTCTGCCATCAAAAGGAAAGAGGATGCTACATGCATGGGACAGCAAGAGAGCAGGGTATGTGCATTGTCCCAGAGGAAAGAAAAAGAAGAAGAGATATCGGAAAATAAGTACTTTTGCTTCCCTAAGGAAGAATGGCATAGGTGAAGCTCCTCATCATTATTTATTCCAGGTGGATGTGCAGACACCAAATGTTAGCCTACATTATGACACTGCATGAAGAGCTACAGAACTGGGCACATCACATAGCACAAGCACTCTGGCAAGCCAAAGACCTTGACCCATGCACCCTGACCCAGAGTGAAGCAATCTGGGAGGCCCTACCCAGAAGAAGACCACAACTGCCTGAGGAACAGGGTGTCCAGGCTGTTGGTCAAACAATGGTCACAGTCGTATATTATCCTAAAAGCCAACATTTTTCTTAGGTAAACTGGGAATAGGGATTAGTGTCATTCCATAGCCAACAAATCCTCACATTAGCAATTCACCTTTCCCCTGGAATGTCAGAGATAAAACTATTTTATAGGACACTCCTCCCCACCACAGACATAAAATTCTGGGCAAACCTGGAGCCAAACCTTGGCGCAGGAACTAAGGAGGGCTTCTAACCACAGTTGCCTACTTATGACACTGAAACAATTTTTTTTATGTTTCTGGTCATAGTCAGGTTTAGGTTTAATGGTAAGAACAAGAGGAACTAGTGATATTTGCTCCACTATCTCCTCTGATCACATACACATGCAAGTAAGTTAATTATCCAGGACACACAGAAGCGGCTTTACTGGAAACTAACAGACAACTGTTTAACCCGTGTTTCCTAAGAGAACGTTGGTGTCCAGTGCAATACAGTTCAGTAATTAACTTGCCTCACGTTAACAGAACCACAATATAAAGGCGCTATATTTCTCAAGACTCGCCAAGGTGGAGCCCACTATCTCATAAAAGCAGTTTAATCTCCCAACTGCTGCCGAAGACCTCCTATTACAATCCTGAAACTGCAGAGGGCTTTCAATGTTTTATTAATGAGCACCCAAAAACATGCCGATAATCAACAAAGGAAAAACAAAACCATTAAACGTTTCTTTGGGTCATATGCTGAAGTGTGTACACAGCTACACATACCTTGGTATTAGCTTTGAATATATGTTCATGGATAGAACACATCAGTAAGGATTCTAGAGGTTGTAAATGTGCGAAGAATAGTTTAGTCACAACAACTATGATGACCCTTCTGTGTGTTTGTGCACCAAAAACGTTATCTAAAATTTGACTTAAGTGCGGGGTGATGTTTCTTAATTAAGGCCTAGATTACAATAACCTCCATAATGCCTACACCATGCATTCCACTGTTTGGACGGTTATTGCTATTACGCGAATATTGGTAAAATCGGGCAATCAGATATTTTATCTGGTAAGTTTGGCGGGTGAAACCCCCTGAAATTTCTACAGTGAAAAAAGACCTAGTCATGTGGATTGTGGTGCAGTGAACACTAAATCTCCAGGTTAAAACTAATTTTGAGGGCAAACCTCATTAGTGCCATTACTGATTGCATCCGATAAAGTTACTAATCCCATCTGATAAATAATTATACAATTACATAGAATTTGTAATTAAGTCCTGGATGCCAAATTTACAAATGTATGTGTGCACAAAAGTTCAATTTAGAAGTAAAGTCAATTTACAAGGTAAAATGTTGATAAAGATTAACATGTCAAGGTTCATGAACCTCTACGTTTGTAAATTGAATTTCTGACAAATTCCTCAATTATATATTTAGAACTGGGTGCTGCCTGAACGCCATTCCACTAAGGTATAAATGTGCTACCTTGTGGGTGCTCACATATCCCCTGTGTTAGAAAATGGGTTATTACCTGAGGGGGATGAGTGTCTCTCCCATGTAATAAGTCCAACATCTTGTCATTTCCAACATACACAGTTTCATATCTAAACCTGGTCTCACCCCCTGGGAGCTTGACGCAGCACAGAGCGCCTATACTTAAGGAAAACTATACAAAGTGGTTAGCAGTAACAATTAAAATGTCAAATCAAATATTCAAAACATAGAAAAATTGCAACAGGAAAAGGGACACCAAAATAACTAAAATCCAATAAGGGGAACCAGGAATAAGACTTTTTCAAGTTTTTTAAAGGGAAAACAGCATCAAGAAAAATAAGAAGTCACTGTCCGCAGTTGGCGGGGATCTAGGTGAGATCTCAGGCTGACCTCAACTGTTGGATACACCAAACGTCATCTTGGTCAATGTTTTTATGTTCTGATTTAAGGCTCAATTTAGAGTTTGGAGAATTGGTGCTCCATCTCAAAACTGAAGGTCGGCTCACCTCATTTAGAATCTGGAGGACCTTCAGCATGTTGATGGTGGAGGCCACCCAGTCTTTGCCATCAATATGCACCTCTGACACCCCACAAGAGTGAGGGCAGTTAAAGTTTTTCCAATTTGTCCCTATTTAGAGTGGGCGAACATATAGCTAGTTTTCAGTATGTGTGTTGGCAGTAATGGTCTGCAAAAAAACTGCAAAATAACCCCCACATCATGGTGAAAACTTCCATGGCAAGTAAGTCACTGCTTTTTTATTTTCAAAAAACAATACACCACTTTGGAATTTTGTTTTTGTAAAAATGAAAAAACATTGGAAGTATGACACATGGCTCTTTTATGGTCCATTTCAATGCACTGACAGGAACTGCCATGACGGCGGTTCCTGCCAATGCAAGACATGTCAGCTGGGCCCACAGACATCTCTAAATTTGGAGGGCGGGTCCTCCCTCAGTGCGATTGAGTACATTACTCCATTACCCTGACAGAGTAAATCCAGTCTGCCAAAGTCTAAACCAGGCCCTTAGCATTTTCTACTTCAAAATCCTCCAATGGGGCGAGGTTGTCCTATCAAAGTCAGATAGCTGCTGAATGAGGTCTCGCTCAGGTCACTGGTTTTGGTCGGAAAAGCTTTGAGTGAGACAATTCAGATCTGACACCCGTTGTAGTCCTCTCACAACTCGGATACTTTTCACACCTTGTCCCGGTCAAGATTTCTACCTTTCGACTCAGCCTTTTTATGGAGCTCAAAATTCTACAGCCGGGCAAACCTAAAGCTGTACCTGATGAAGTCCCCTCTAAGGTGATACCTTTGCTCGAAGTTCCACCGAAGCTCTGTTCATCTCCCAACCGATTTAACTGTGCAATTTAGGCACCTACTACCCTATACTTGGATGGGTTTCCTGATGAAGGCGCTTACCCACCGAAACGCGTAGATAGAAGCAGGGCCGGACTGGGAACTGAAAGCAGCCCTGGCAAGTTTTGCCAGACCAGCCCCCGTCCATCGCGTAGCGAGCGAGCGAACCCGACCACTACTAGAGGAGGTTTGGGGGAGGGTCCTCTCCCCAAGAAATTTTTTGGAAAAGACAGACCAAAATGGTGAGTTTTATAGCACATTTTTCATTACATATTGAATTGTACCAACAGGAGTAGTGAACCAAAGAGAGGGGGAGATAGTGAAAGAGGGATAGGGAGAGAGAGAGAGAGGGAGAGGGAGGGAGGGAGAGAGGGAGAGGGGGATAGAGAGAGAGAGGGGAGTGAGGGAGAGAGAGAGGAAGAGAAATACACGGATAGAAAAGAGGGAAGGAGGGAGGGATAAAGAGAGAGGGAGAGAGAGAGAAAAGGATGGAGTGAGAGAGGAAGCGAGAGAGATATGGGGATAGATAGAGAGAGGGAGAGGTGGGATCGAGAGAGAGCGAGAGAGGGATAGGTATAGGGAGATTGAGAGCGAGAGAGGGATAAATAGAGAGCAGGTGAGAGGGAGCGAGAGAGAGAGGGATAGAGAAATAGAGAGGGAGAGGGATAGAGAGAGGGAGGGAGAGAGAGGGAGGGAGAGAGAAAAAGGGCGAGAGAAAGAAAGGGAGGGAGAGAGGGGGGAGAGAGAATGGCAGAGCGTGAGAGGGATAGAGAACGAGAGGGGGAGAGATGGAAGGAAAGAGGGAGAGAGAGAGAGATGGAGAGAGAGAGAGAGAGAAGGGGGAGAGATGGAAGGAGAGGGAGAGAGATAGAGGTAGAGAGAGAGAGGCAGAGAGAGAAAGAGGTATATATATATATAGATTTTTTGATTGTGTTTCAAATTCGTGACCAATATAGAGACGTTGAATGTCCTTGGATATACGAATCATGACGATTATTTATCATTCACCTCACTTTTTGTCACTATGGTAGAGATATTGTATTATGTCTCATTTTAGTTGAGGTCAGGTTGAAAGATGTAATTGCATCTTTCCACTATTTTTAATACATTTAACACGTAACACATCATTTGCACAGGGTATTATGTTTTGTAGAGAAATCTGGGAAGCAGCTTCATTATGCACTTATTCTTTTGTATATCCCCTTTTTTTCACTGAAGTCACAATTCAGAGAATAGCTATGTGCATTCATGCAGTTGAAATTGTATTATTGCACTTTTTTAAGTGTATGTGGATTTAACCAGGAATGTTTGGCGAAATGCTAAAAATGAAATTTGCGTTTTTGAAATTATTTAAATTGTAATTTCATTCTAAACTTCTATGACGCTTCAATACTGCTAATGAAATTTCCGATGTATATACCGATGTATTTGGAAAAACAGTGTCATGTAGTCTTTTCGCTATGTCCATCGTTTTGTTCTCTGAACATGTGACCCCGGTGGGAAGGGCGTTTTATTTAAAAATGGCTTTAATCACATACAGCCTTTATGTGAACAAGGGCGCCTGAGCCCGAAACGCGTCATCTGTCGACTGCTGTTTGGTTACAATTAAACATCTTGCCTGAGATCAGAAGTGGTTCGTGTCTCTTTCTTCGCCGCCGAGGCTTTCTGGTGGAAGTGGAAGGAGAAACCTGTTCGTAATATATATAAATATATATATAGAGAGAGAAATGAGAGAGAGGGAAGGAGAGAGAGAGGTAGAGAGAAGGAGCGAGAGAAGGAGAGAGAGGTATAGAGAGAGAGAAAGGGGAGAGAGAGAGAGAGAAAGAGAGAGATTTCCATCATTTCACTACAGAACATACCACTAATTTACTTATAATTTTACCATCACTACACCAAAGCGCCATCATTGTTCCACATAATGCAATATTGTTTCACTACAGAACAAGGGAATAGTTGAACTAGATAATGTAGATCTTATTGTATAACAAAACGGGTATCAACGTACTGAATAACGTCATTACGGTACAGCAGTATATGCCCATTATTGTAGAACAGAATGTCACGTTCAGAATGTCCCCTTGACTGTACTTCCGAATGTAGCCATCTTTGTACCGAATATGACCATCTCTGTGCTTCTGTACTACAATATAAGCACTGATTGTAGTATAGATTATGCAATAAGTGTATTATAGAATGTCATTGCTACCTTACCGAATGATGCTATTGTACTACAGAATAGGTCATAATTTCACTAAAGAATAAGGCTATTATTGCACTGTAGAATGGGTGTTAATGTAATGATGTTTCGTACTAAGGTATATGTTCATTATTGTACTACAGAATGGTCCCATGACTTTACTACAGAATATGCTATAATTGTATTACTAATGTAATCACTCTCCTACAGGAATGAGCCCACAACTGTACTAGAGACTATGTCATCATTTCACTACATAGAATGGCTATTATTGCCCTACAGAATAGGCATTAATGCACCGCAAAACATGCTGTTATCCTACTGTAGTAAATGTGCATTATTGTACCACAGAATGTTCCCATGGCTGTACTGAAGAATGTGGTTATCTATACTACTATTATAAAGAGAGAACTTGCACCTTTTGGCCAGGTAAACTCGGGAACCACAGCGCCAATCTACACACCCGATACATCTATGAAAATGTCAGGGTGTGTAGATGGACATAGGCTATATAAATATTTTAATAAAGTAAATTAAAAAAATTAAGTTTGTAAACAAAGTAGTCCCCTGAAAGTAGCGCCGGCCGGGACCTAGCGCTGGCCGCGACACGACGTGCGTGATGACCGAGACGCGACGTGCGTGATGACGACGAAGGAGGAGCGGCGGTGCAGTGACGAGTGGCTGTGCAGTGAGGAGCGGCGGCACAGGTAAGGAAAGGGAAAGTTCAGTGTGAGACTGTTTGATGCAGGGGGAGGCAAGAAGGAGGCAGCAGTAAAGGAAAATGTCGGAGCGCGAGTGAGTCGGGGCGGGAGGGGGGCGCGGGAGGGGGGCGCGAGTGAGTCAGGGCGAGAGTGAGTCGGGGCGGGAGTGAGTCGGGCAGGAGGGAGTCGGTGCGGGAAGGGGTCGGGGCGGGGGCGGGAGCGGGTGTACTGCCCCCAGCCCCTTTCTGCCCCAGGCAACGCTGGGGCGGGCTGCTAGTACCTGTATAGAACATGAGTATCAACAAATACTATCAATCAAATATTCTTTATCTATACTCTCATCCCACTCAAATGTCCTTAAACAATCAGAGACAGCAGCACCAGACAGATACACAAAAATAACCACAATCGCAGAAAGGCAAATAAGAGACAATCAGACATTTAATTACACATGCAAACTCTGTCAGACAAGCATTTAGACACTGACACAGAAGCAGACACAGCCATGGTGCCATTTTAGCACACAATGTAGCTAGACAAAAAGATCCAGATGGATGGAATCACACAGAGACAGACAGTGTAAACACTCCTAATTACTGATCTATTTTGAAATATGTATACAGCACATTTACAATTATTTAAATTGTGTGTATTTTTAGGGGTGCTGCAGGAACAGAACTCCTCTCCCCCATACTTCCAGCGCCTATGTGTACACTGTCACATGAATAATATGGTCTACAAAGACCTCGAATAGAGGAAGGAGGATGAAACGGACCAAACGATCATTGCATAAAGTCTCCACAGTTCACTCCGAGATAAGAAAGGACAATAGAACATACACGTAGATGTAATAAAAGGTACTAAGCAGAGGATAACTTCACACGTGCGTGCCTGCGTGCGTGTGTGTACATATTGATTTCTGCACACGTTTAGATTCATTTAATTAAAGATTTTGTCCTTGCACGAGTACAGAGTGTACATATCAGCATCTGAAATATTTGAAGTATTGGAGTGCAATAGAGGAGTCAATCCCTCTGCAAAAACGAGATTTGCAGAACCTGCCCATAGCAACAAAGCCTTTGTAACAAGCGTGCACGCAAACTTTAACCATGTTTGCTGATAAGCTTATTGGAGTGAAAGTGCTTGCTCCGTCGGTTTGGGGGTAACTATATCACAACTGCAAACAGAATTATGTTGCAGAAGATTTGCTGTGCACTATAGTTACCGTTGCCACATATTTACTAATATCGGTTTAGTCGCATGGTCACATCCTTGTGAAGAAGATTCCAATTGGCCGGTGCTGCAGGCCGGAGTTCGCACATTCGCCTTGGCTTAATCCCCTCGCTCAATCTGGACTGAAGAACGAATCGTCCAAGAGCAAAACTATATTTAAAGAAGAAAGCCAGCCCAGCCCCCCTTCAATGCCTGTGAAATGCAGAGGTCATGGAGATGATGCATTGTGCCCGCCTGCTGGACTCTTCTTCTCAGGCACTAATCTGATGTTGGCAGCGATGGCATATCCCTTTCCAGTGCCCAGGTCAACATTAAAGCTATCGGATGACGATTTATGGCGGGGGCCCTGTCAAATCCTTAGTGGTGCTGTAACTTCATATAGAAATTCCATTTTGGTGATGGGTAAACAATCACATATCGTTTGCGGGGCCACACAATAAAATAAGATTGCAAAGATTCTTAAGACTAGTAGCTGAATTACTGTCGCATGAGCCGACCAGCTAGAATTCATACTATCATTTTTCCCAAGGCACGTTACTGCATTTTGAAATTCAAATTCGACAGTGCACCAAAACCAATGCAATTCCAAGTCTCCCGCCACCTCGTGTGCATTCTACAACTGCACCTGTGTCTATCAGAGGGCTCTTTACCAGACAGAAAGGGCCTTTTAAAGATTGACAGAGTGGGTGCTACGCCATAAATTGGGTGCGGCTCCTGCCCCATCAAACTCACAGGGGTGGCGATTTCCAGCAGTGGAGTCACAGCTGACTGCCAGTTGAAAACTGATGAGGCAAGAGACAGGATGGAACGTTTGGATGAGTTCCCTCAGTGGCACGTTGGTGACTCACTTGCAACCACAATCAAATTAAATAGAATCCAATCCACCACTGCACACGGCGCCCACCCAGTGCCAACTGTGCCACCACTGCACACTATGAATCATTAATTGCCAAAGAATGAAGTGGAGGGAAAAACTCACCTGCTGCTTTTTTAAATTATGACCTCCAGCACTGTCAAGCCTGCGCCCAGGGCCTCTGTCTCAGTCGTCACTCTGGGATCATGATGCAGGCAGTCACACGCACTTCTAATTGTGTGTGGCCCAATGCGCATGCGGCATGACCCCATCTGCCCCACCCAAGGGTGAATGCTGAAGAGTGCCGCTCAGACGCGGCAGAGGAAGTGACAATGCATCTGCGCGCTGCGCACATGGACTTCCTCCTGATGATTGTACTGCACCGGGTTAATGCAGGTGTGCTGTTTCTGTTTTTCCTGCAGGCTGTGCCTGCGCCGTGAGAGACACGGCGGATGGAGAGAGAAGGAGTAGTAGTCTTAGTCTGTCAGACTAGACTTCTCTCTGAAGTGACTAACGTAACATTACTCACTGACCGAAAATCGGCACCAGCCACAAAACCTGCCTCCTGTCAGGAAACCAGCCCCCACCCCATCCAGCCGACCGGGGGATTGCCCGGTGCCCGGAAGTGCCAGTCCGGGCCTGGGGACCGGCCATCATCAGAACTGCACGACTTCTATCCAGCACGACCGCCGAGGGATCCTCTGGTGAGTGCTTTGAAGTCCGAGAAGCCCCGACCCTGAGCAGCTCCAGCACCGAAGTCCAGCCTCCCAGCATCTCCACGATCTGCGTGGGGCCCTTCTGCTTTCTGCTGCTCATCACGTTGTCTGGCTACTAGCCCGCTGGCTTGTGGCCTTCTCGACGACGCCCGAGGACAACAACGCTGCTGGTCTGGTTGCTCCAGACTGGCCCTTGCTCCCTTCCAAGAGAGGAGCACCCCGGACCCTCCTGGTCCACTCAAGACGCCATTTTAGGTCCACCACAAGGGCCTGAATTTGCCAAGGCTTGTTGCCCCAATCCTGGGCCCAGCGACGCCGACAGCATCAACCATCGTGGGACAGCTCGCACCTCCATCCTGGTCGCCGACAACGCCTCCTGGTCCGTGAGACTGGAGAGCCCAGCGTCGCCCACTCACCTAGTCGAGGTGACTACCATCCGGTGCCCTCCTGGTGCCCTCTGACTACTGGCTAGTAGTTACGAACTCGGTCCCCTCTGCTGTCAGGTGTCATCCATCTTCGATCTAGGCTTGGATCTCTTCGAACTATCTTCACTGGTCGCCTGCCAGCAACTCCTTTCTTCAGGCTCCTGGTTCGTCAGCGAGGATTCCCGACATCTGTAAAGACCTATGCAGCCGCAGCCCCTGGGCTAGGTAATTTCGGCATTTCGGTGCCCCAGCATAGCCTCATTATCTAAGGGTCCAGAGTCACTGTCGTTTTCGACTTACCTTATCGGGTTCGCCCGTGAACACTAACTTTGCGTGCCCTCGGGCATTTGTGTAGATTGTGCACTTGAAGTATTTTCCTAAGAGTTTTGTTGTGTGCTTAGTACCCTGTCCTCATAAAGAGTACAGGGCTGTTGTGATCTAAATAAATACAATGTTTATTTTCATAACACTTGTGTGGTGTCCTTTCACTTGGTGTTCAAGGGGTATATGTGATGGTATAACAGCTGGCTTAACACGCCCTCTAGAGTTTAGCCCGAAGACTGCTCGTATCCACGCTACTAGGATAGCTGGTCTAAGGTTGACTTACAACCAATCACCATAAGGGTCGTTTGGACTGATGCATAGTGATCACTAGAATAGTGAGCACTGCATATCGGGCCAACTTCTCACATTGGTGGCAGCGGTGGGATTTGAGCTTGCTGTTGTTTTACCACACGTATCCTAAGAATATCTTGTGAAAGATCACATAAGTACTCCAGGTACATATAACTTAGCTTAGAATACTCTGAGTTCTACTGAACCAGCTGTTGTAGCTCCTCAAGGCTTAGCACACCTTGGCTACAACCCTTAGCAAGGGATCAGTAGGCAAACAAATAGTGTAGGTAGGTGCATCACTTACACCACACTAGAAGCAGCATGTCAGACAAAGGAGGAAACTCTGAGTCTCCCCTTGTGTCAGTTGACCCTCCACAGGTCATGTCCAGATATGCTGCACTTAGCTTCTAGGAGATGAGACAAATCTGTACATCCAGGAAGCTAAAACAGGGTGCAAACCCTACCATTCCTTTTCTGATTGGTCTCTTAGAGACTTATGATGCTAGGAGGGCTGGTAACACAGAACCTTCTCATCCAGATGGGAACATGCCTCCCCTAGAGGGAACCTTAGGTGACCCTGACCTTATCCATCTCTCTGCAGAAGGTGAAGAGGAGGATGAGGATCTAGAGCCATCTGAGGATGAGGCAGACAAAGGTCCAGAAGTAGTTAGCCAGCTAACTAGGGACAACTTAAGCAGGCACGAGAATGGTACTAGGAGACCCCTGGGGCCCCTCTCAGGCCAGCTTAACATTGGGAATGGACGAGTTCGGTCTCTATCCAGAGGCGCTAACAGATCCGTTCGAACCAATGGCTCTCAGGGCTCTTCTCAACGAGGGATGACATCCCCTCAGAGGAGAGTGTACAAAGCCAAAGTGAGGGAAGTCAATCTGAGGATTGAAAGGGAAGAACTTGCCCTGGCCAAAGAAAGACTTGCCTTCGCTACAGAGCAAAAGTTAAGTGGACTAGATTCCACTGGTGGCAGCATTCCCCCAAGGGAAAACAGGAGTTTAGACACTAGACACCTGAGTAAGATAGTGCCCCCCTTTAAACAAGGGGATGACATCCACAAATGGATGACTGCTTTGGAGAGGGCTTGCACTGTACAGTGTGTCCCCCAGAGTCAGTGGGCAGCTATCTTGTGGCTCTCCTTTGAAGGCAAAGGTAGAGATAAGCTCCTCACTACTAGAGCTGAGGATGCTAACAATTACCAAGTCCTGAAGAATACACTGGTTGATGGGTTTGGTTTAACCACTGAACAGTACAGGTTGATGTTCAGAGATACCCAGAAAACTCAGTCTCAGGATTGGACTGACTTTGTTGATTGTGCCGCTAAGGCTTTTGATGGCTGGCTACTGGGAAGTAAGGTTACTGATTTTAAAGGATTGTACAATCTAATTATGAGAGAGCAAATCTTAAGTAATTGTCAGAACCAGTTATTACACCAACACCTGGTAGACTCTGATCTGACCTCTCCACAAGAATTGGGTAAGAGGGCAGACAAATGGGTCAGAACCAGGGTCAAGCCTAAGAACCAGGGTGGTGACCAAAAGAAGGAATCAACCAAGCCTCAAGAGAAGGGTGGGAATAAATCTTCTGATCAAACCACAGGGCCCCAAAATTCCTCTGAAAAGGGTGGGTCCCAAACTTCTCCCAAACCCCAAAAGAAGCCTTATTGTCATACCTGCAAACAGGTAGGCCATTACAAAAGTGACAACAGTTGTCCCAAGGCCAACAACAATAAGGAGAACATACCCTCAAATAAAGCTTCCCAGCCTCCTGTTACTACTAGTAGTAATCCCCCAGGTGGTGGGAGTGCCCCCAAGAATCTGGGTGCATTTTCTTTGGGGATGCCTGGGGACTCTGGCCTAACCAGGTCCCCTGACTTAGATACTCTTGTCTGTGAGACTGGCATGGGGTTTGCCAACTTCACAACCTGTCCCAACACTTTGGGCAGGTACAGACAGGAGCCCCTCATCAATGGTTCAAAAGTTGAGGCCTACAGAGACACAGGGGCTAGCATCACCATGGTGGCTGAGAGCCTAGTCCCCTCAAGGCAACCTATACCTGGAGCCACATACCAGGTAACCAACATTGATGGAGTACAGAGAGATCATCCCATAGCAGTGGTAAATCTCAGCTGGGGAGGTGTCACTGGTCACAAAAGAGTGGCAGTGTCACCAAACTTACCTGTAGATTGCCTACTGGGGAATGATTTAGAGACCTCAGCCTGGGCTGAGGTAGAGCAAGAACCCCATTTTAAAATGGTAAACCTCCATGGTAAAGGTTAGTGGGGCAGTGATAGCCACAGCCCCAGTCCAAGATGTCCTCCCTGAACAGGTCAGGAGGGCTGTGCCAGTCACAGCCCTATCCCAGAAAGATGCCTTTCCTGAACAGGTTGGCAAGGCTGTGATGGTCACAGCCCATACCCAAACTGAGTCCCTTCCTGAAAAGGTTGGTGGAGTTGTGATGGCCACAGCTCAAACTCAGACAGATAACAGTGTTGTGAAGCCTGAAACTATGGGTCACTCCACTCAGACAGAGAGCATTGAGGAGGAAGAAAAGTCTTCCCCCTCCCAGACACTAGGTGAGAGCCAGCCTCCTCAGGGAACTGACTCTACCCCTGGTGAAGGAACTGCCCCAGAGGTAGTCAGGCCTAGCCTGGCAGAGCCCCTGGTGACAGTGGAACCTTCCCAGGTGGGACCCAGTCTGGAGCAGGTAACCTGCCCCTCTCTACCCTGCCTCAGTCAGCCCAGGGCTTTAGAGGTCCGGGAGGCCAGTGGTGGACCCCAAAGGGCCCCCTGTCCAAAGGAACTTCCCAATCAGCAGATTAGGATCACTGAAGCTAGTAGTCCTAGCCAAGTGAAAATAAAACACACTCCTGAGGGATCCCCCTTAAATTTAGTTAGGGAACTCCCACAGCTGGACACTGTTGGGCACAGCCAAACCTGGGGCCTAAAAACCCCAGACCTGACCTGTCCCTCCAGTAAGCCAAACAAGGGGACTCAGCCTCCAGCTTTAGGTAGCCAGAGGTTGACCCTAAGAGCGCATAGCAACTCAGTACTGGAAAGAAAGGCACATATGGTGGATAGTGATTTGAGGAAGTTGAGCCCAACAACAGTGGAGTCTCACTTCAATACTCCATTCCAACACCAGCCTTTTACTTTGCCAAAGCACACCACAGGTAGTGATTCCCTATGGTGGAGACCCTCAGATACCCTTAGGGTGAGGGGTTGCTTAGTGGACCATGATACAGGGGGTAACCATGCCAGTGCATGTACCACCTCATATGGCCACTCAGGCAATATAGGCTTACCTGGTTAAGGGATAGCCTTATCTCCTTTCGTTTGGGGGGGGGTGGGGGGGGGGGGGGTGTTGTGTAGGAAGGTAGATACCCGACTATGGTTACCCCCTAATTTTTGTTGCCTGGCGTTTTGCTGGTTTTCCGACTTAGTTGACCTGGGGCCCTGCCAATCAGGACCCCAGGCCTACTGCTCTCTCTAAAATGGATTCCATGTACCTTAGGTGCATTAACCAATTGGAACTGGGCCACCTTATCAGACCCTGTAACTCAGGGCATAGGTGTACCCAGGGCCTACCAGGGGCTGAAGCATGTATTATGCCACCCCTTGATGGCCATCTAAATCTGACACAACTGGCTGCACGACAGCTGGGGCAAGGTGGTGTAATCACCCTTTGCTTTAGATATAGTATACCTATATCTAACCCCAAAATGGACACACGGATTCCTATCAGTCACTCCTATGGCAGGCCTTGACAATCCTGAAGGCAGAGTGCTTGGAATTGTGTGAAATGGTGCTCTGGCATGAGCTGAGCCCGTTTGCAGCTTGCGGAACCAAGTCCCAATAGCTGTTCCATGATAACGCGTACCATATACTCTTAAGTGCATTATAATCCTCGCGGTTAAATGCTATCTTTGGTATCGCTTTATCAAAACATGTCGAGTAAGGTGTCATACGAATTGGGATACTAACCCCTCGCCAATTCTGGCGACGGGGTTAGCATTCCACCCTTCTAGAGGGACACGACATGTACGTAACTGTGAACCCCGGTTAAAGTTAACTGAAGCCTCAGCTCCACAAAATGGATGCTGCCACCACAGACACGAGTCTGACCTCCTGCTGCTGGGAGTCCTTCCAGTGAGGAGAGCTTGGACAAAGGGTTTCCTGTCCGGGGCGGTGCTCGCACCATCCCAGACAGGGTTTTGTGTATCCTGGGTAGGCAGGGCTTTACAGGAAGGTGACTGCGGAGTGGCACCCCGGTGGTCACCACGCATCTGCCGGCTAGAACCAGTTCCAGGGGCACACCAGCCCTGGCCTGGGGAAATTCCGGCATGGGAGAGGGGTGTAACCACCCCCCTTCCTGGTCCCGCCCCTAGGGCAGGACCTAGTCGCGTACCCACCCCTTTCTTTAGGATAAAGGCAGGAGCGGGGACCCTTCCAAATTAGATCATCTTTGAATCAAGAAACTACTTTCTACGAAAGGAACTCTCGACTCTTCTCAAGATTTCTCCCTTGTGACTAAGGAGTAGTCACCCTGCATCCGCAGGCATCATCTAAGAACTCTGCGGTTTGCTGCACGTCATTCCTCCGGAATCCGACTGCCCAGCTCGACGAGACCCGGCTTCCCTGGCACCTCTGATCTCTACCCACATCGTCAGCTCAGCTGAGATCCGTGGGTGCGACGAGACCTCGAGGGACCGGCCATCATCAGAACTGCACGACTTCTATCCAGCACGACCGCCGAGGGATCCTCTGGTGAGTGCTTTGGGGTCCGAGAAGCCCCGACCCTGAGCAGCTCCAGCACCGAAGTCCAGCCTCCCAGCATCTCCACGATCTGCGTGGGGCCCTTCTGCTTTCTACTGCTCATCCAATGCAGCTTCTTATACATTTTTATTTATTTATTTATTTAGCAACTGTAGTACTTCCAAAATGTTATGTTATGTTAAAAAGGGCTTATAACGCGTGGAGCTACTCAGCAGAGTGTCCCGGCTCTAAGACAGAAGATACGGGGACCAGAAAGGAGAACTCAGCTTCGGGGGTAGCAGCCATTATGCTGTTTGTTGGAACAACCAGGTTTTCAGTTGTTTCCTGAAAGCTAGTATGGTCGTGGCCTGCCTACGCGGAAGTGGCAGCTTGTTCCACATTTGAGCCACTTGCACTTGAAAAGAGCGGCCGCCACGGCGGACTCTGAGAAAATTAGGTACGACAATTAGATGCTGGTGTGCTGATCTGAGGGATCTGCCTGGAACGTAGTGTGAAACTCTCCTGCGGATGTAATGAGCCCCCAAGCCATGCAGAGCCTTGACATGCTGTACACAAGAATAATTTTGGTATACTGATTAAATAACATGGTGTTAATATAGACCCAAATGGGTGGGATTGAGATACAGACGAGAGGACAGGGAAGACAAACAGGCATGTCACATGTAGAAATGAAATGAAATGTTCAGTGATAAGCATTCCAACATGGCCGCCTCGCTTACCCATCAACGTTAATGTGAGGAAACCAAAAGCGATGAGTACAGAAATAGTTGCAATGAGGCGCTTCAGTCTTCTGAGCCACGGGTGCGGCACGGGTCCTAAGAAGGAAAATAGAGAGAATCTTCAATAAACGTCACCGCCAGGTAAGAGCAGAGGTCCAGGGTAAGTCATGCTGTTGGTGACATGTTCTTCTATCGTCTCTTCCCTCGGGCTTCAGCCAGCTCAAGATAACTGAGCCGGTTAAATAATAATATTGTACAACATCAAAATGGGGAGGGCGCTGGTAAATAATAAAAGTCAAGTTTAAGGGTTACTGAAAAGGGTAAGGTATAACATAAGGGGAAGTTTATGCATAAAACTAAAAGGTAAAGGCTCTATGTAAAAAGGAAAAAGATGAGGGCTAAATTAAGAGAGGGTGAATATAGAGGGGTCACACCCATAAAAGAAAATGCAAAAAACAAGGGACACAATGATGCAAACTATAGTCTATGATCGAAAACCCAGATCAGTCGATAGCGCTAGGAGGCGATTGTTAGAAACGGGGTTTCTGGTTAGCTAGGGTGTGCACCTAAGCCACGAAGACCCCTCCAATCTAGTCAGGGCAAGTCCGTTATACACCTAAGATAACCTAGCTCACTCTCTGGTAGCTTGGCGCAGAGAAGGCAGGCTTATTCTCAGAGGCAATGTGTAAAGCGTTTGTGCAACACACTCATTCCGTAACACAAGGATTACACCACAAAAACAGATATCCCGACAGGATTATATAAAAATAGTTGTCTACATTGTTCATAATACAAGTCCAAAAAAACACATCAGTAGTGCAATTATTTAGATAGCACTTATTAACCTGATCACTACAAGGCTAAAAATTACATGCATCAGAAATACTTAGACAGTAATTAATGTCCGTCTCTGGGGCAGCCTCCTGCTCCTCTCAGGGTCCTCCACAGAGGTCTACCCCATAATGTGGAAATAATGGAGACCAAGGTCTGGTGCTCCTGGAATCCTTCTGGGGCCTCACTAGTCACCACCGATGCACCCTAGGAGACAGATTGGTTAGGGTGCCCCATCTGCCAAAGAACAGAGGGGCCGGGATAGGTTTATGGCTTCCCCCGGTCCTACTCACCCTCAGTAGTCTTCAGGGCACATGAGAAGCTTTGCAGGCCACAAGGCACTTCCGTGGGGCAGTCAGTGTTTGATGGCCTCAGGAGCAGGGCACAAACAGGACTTCTCAGGCCACAGGAGACCCCCTCAATGGCACTAATGACGCCTGTAGGAATACCGGCGGACCCCAGGGATTTTATATACAACAAGAGCCTTGAAAAGTAAATTGACTTACTTAACTTTGTATTGTGGGACCCACAGTGTGATATCTAGGCTTATCACCCTGAGTAGTTGATGTAACTAAAAGGGTCAGGGTCCTTTTTTATGGAGTGTCGGTGGCAGCTTGAAGTGCCTACAACTGATGGTTCAGTCTGAGGTCCATCTCCCAAGCCGCTCCATGTTCCTCACTTTGGATTTTACCGGATGGGCAGGGCCAGTGGTGCATGTTACCGGCACCCGATAAAGTTCTGGATCCCCATACACCACTGCCCCCCACCCCAAGAGAATATTTCTATTGTGCAGCATATGGGAGACTTCTTGGTGCTACGGTGTAGGTGCAGTAGTGTGAGGGGTATTCTGGCGCAGTCCACCCCTGGGGAAGTCAGACCTGCCGAGAAGATATGAACATAATCCTGGTTAACCAGAGCTAAGCTTGTGAGCAGGGTCCTGAGATCTTTCTGATTGGATGTAGTGCTTGGACAAGTGCACTGATCTCCTGTCAATAAATACACATTGTTTGTGAGACAACTTTCAACTGGTTAGACTCGTCTACCCACAGGCTGATCAATGGACATTATTCGTTCCAGGGGGCTGGGGGCACAGACCCACTCGGGGTGGGGATGGCAGAGATACGCGCCTACACTCCTGTTTTTAGTTAGGTGGTCTCTCGCCATGCTCCACTTGATTTCTTTTGTCCCAGTTGACTTTTTCCAGACTCTGCCAGTGTGGCTGTCCTGGGTGCCCCTTCCACAGCATCCTAAGGTTATAATATCAAAGCTGCACCCAGACCCTCAGCCCATGCAGCTGATAATCACTGCCAGGCAGAGCTGGGCTCTAAGGCCCCTGTCGGCCTCCTGTGGCGCACTGTAAAGCCACTGGTCCAGGCCATACCGGGGTTTATGTGTGGGTGATGAGACACAGTGCAACAGTAAATAGAACTGCTCTATCAGGGCTGCTTCCTTAAAACAAGCACTGGCGCAGCCAATAGGTCTCGCCTATGCAACAGCTATTGGCTTTGCCAGGGTTTTTTTTCACCACGTTGCACGCCAGTGTGGCTGCTGTTCAGCATGGCTAAATCTTAGTGGCCCAGGGGAGAGTGTCTTAGCATAGAATGGGGAAGAATGGAGTAGAGTGTCGTGTTTTGGAGTGGCACAGAGTGGCATAGGGTGAAGTGGGGTAGAGTGGACTGGTAAAGGGTGCAGTAGTAGAGTGTTTCAGACTGCAGTGATATAGAGGGCAGCAGCATAGAATTCAGCAGCGTACAATGCAGTGCCGTAGATTAAAGTGGCGTAGATTACAGTGTTGCATAGTAGAGTGCAGTGGCAAAGCGTGCAGTGGCGTAGAGTGGAGTGATGTTGGGTAGATTGGCGCAGATTACAGTGGCGTAGATTACAGTGATGCAGAGTAGAGTAGCGTGGAGCGGCGTAGAGTGGACTGGTGTACAGTGCGTTGGCATAGAGTGCAGCGTAGAGGGCAGTGGAGTAGAGTGGTGCAGAGTACAATGATGCAGAGTAGAGTGGCATGGAGCGGCGTAGAGTAGACTGGTGTAGAGGGGATTGGCATAGAGTTTTGCAGAGAATACTGGCGTAGATGCAGCGCCAGAGAATTCATCAGTAAATAGTGCAGCATCATAGGGAATAGTAGAAGTGATTTTAGTAGTGCATAGTAGAGTTCAGTAGCGTAGATTTCAGTGGCGCAGAATAGAGTAGAGTGGCACAGAGAGCATTGGTCTAGAATGCTGTGCTGCAGAGTACAGTGGCTGAGAGTGAGTGTTGCAGAGTGGAGTGTTGTAGAAATAGGCGGTGAAGATTGACAGAGTACAATGGTACAGAGTAGAGTGCAGTGGCGTAAAGTGCTGTGACGTAGATTGCAGTGGTTTAGAGTAGATCGCCATGGGTTCAGCAGACCACACCATCGAGATCTGAAAAGCGATCCGAAAAAAAGAGGCAATTCGGAGGATAGGATAAAAATACGAGCCAGCCCACTCGATGCAGTAAAGTTACGTATTTCCAGCACTTACACCGCGTGGTTCGATCCAGCCCAGGTGCGGTGCTCTAGGCCCTCAAGATGTCATCTCAGAGGGGCTTCTGTGCTTGCTTCGGTTTCGAGGCACTTTGTAATAGGGAACCCAGATGGTGCTCTTAAAGGCAGACCCGAGGTCGGGCGGGACGTGTCGGATGGTGTGCCAAGCTGCCCAGGAGTTGGCCCAATATAAGTGTGGTTGTGAGAGTGAAGATTCTCTGACCAAAGTGCATATTGGTTTACAGTGAGCAGAACAAACACCAGCAGCTGTGCAGTGCTCTCTGAGCAGCCCAGAGGCTCCATGAGTGAGGTGGCAGGTTTCTCAGGTTTGATGCAGCCTCATGCACCACTACCCACCCTCTCTGCACTTGATTTTCTTGGCTCTGACCTGGAAGATGGTGGTGAGTGAATGTAGCTTGAACATACCTTTCTGCACCAAGCACACAATGTGTCAGGGGTGAGCTAGGCAGAGTGTCAGCCTCTATGCTGCTTTCAGCTGTCAGCGCTGTGAGGCTGATAGTGAGTATTGTAGCTCCTGTCACAATGACCTTCTCGAGTTAAAATGGGACGACATCCGTGGGGTTCTCTGGAGCTCTGTGGACTCCGAACTAGGCACCAGGCAGAGTGCATGGGGGCAGCAGGTACTCAGCCCAGGTCGCTGACTGAGCAGTCTGCTTCCTATGGGAAATGTTCACTATAAGCCATCAAAGACCCAAAAGAAACGTGGTCTCTAGATCTGTTTTCGCGAGTGCCTAAGGGAGCTCCTTCACTCCTGCCCTAACCCTTGCACTTATGACTCCCCGCCTCGACCACCGGCGCAACCCTAGAAGGGTTGCTCCACCAGGCCATCTCCAAGCGGCAGAGTCCATAATCAAGCAGCTTATCAAATACTTGATGTGAATCGTTACCGTCAGATCACACCGATCGACTCATTACTGTCAATCACACCACTCTGATACGAAAATCAGAAGTATGACATCTTTATGATGGCAAACTTAGGAACTAGGAGACAGGGTTATGCCCACTTCCCACAGGAAATGGTCATGTAGGGGACATAAAACTCCAGGTGTAAGTAGCCCATTGTCTGCCACTCTACACTCCCTAAAACCCCTAAACAGAGTATTGATGGAGCCTCTGGCACCAGGAAATCAGATCCGGTCATGCTAAAAGAAGAAGGACTGAAGAGCTGTGAAAAGCAAGAAGCGTGGAAGGAGCAATTGACTTGGCGCCAACCCTGGCGGCCTGTTCGCTGATCCCAATGACTGTGTCAAAATCAACTCACCCTGTGAGCTGCTGTGCCTCCAAGAGCCTGGGAGAACCACCAGAACGTCTGCTAAGACTCATGAACTCCTGTGAAGCAACGGAACTGCTTATCTGCACCCCGCAGGTACCAAAGAAAGAACTGTGAGGACTCCAGACCATGTAAACCCGACACCGGCCAGCACCACTTTATCCGTTTCTCCAAGTCAGAGCAGAAGTGGGCCAATAGTGCAGTGTGGGCCCCCACCCCTTCAAAGACGAAGCCCACCTTGGGCTTGCCAGGAGGAGTCTCCTTGACACCGTCTGCAGCCTTTTGGTGCAGCTCCCCCTCCCCCCCCCCCCCCCCCCCCCCCCACTGCAAGAGACTCCGCTGTAAAAAACCTCTTTTTGACCGGACCGATCTCCATTAACTAACAACAGGCAGGTAACGCTGAAAAGCACCTTTACTCCCGGCTGCCTGAGGTGACCTGTTGGTGCTGCCTTGGACCTGGTCCTATATTTACCTTAAGTCGAGGGGATTGGTCCCGTAAGTCACTGTGAAGTGCCCGAATGCAGTACATGGTTTTCCTCCCATAGGATAACATGGGGCACCCGACGCTGAAAAGCACCTCGGCACCCGGTGCCCCAGTGCCGCCCGAGGTGACATGTTGATGCTGCCTTGAACTTTGCCCCATACTTACCATAAGTTCAGGAGATTAGTCCCGTAAGTCACTGTTAATTACCTGTATGCAGTGTATGTCTTTCCTTTGTAGGATAACATTACCACTTCATAAATTACACCGTGTTGATTTTTCAAACCTGTTAATATTCATTACTCGAAACGTACTTACCTGATTTTGATGATCGTGGTGCCAAAATGTATATAAAGATAAGAGTTATTTATATAAATTGGAGTGGCTCTCCTTATCGAGTTGTGTGCATCATTTGTTGACTGTGTATGTATTTGCAGAAGTCTAACATGCCTCTGATAAGCCTAAGGCTGCTCAACCACGCTACCCCAGAAGACCACCTTGGGATTGCGAGAGTGAGCCGTTGTCCACTCATAAGGGATACCTGTACTCTTTGCACGGTATATATCTTACTGGTATACTATATAAAGAGCAAGCTTCCTACAGGAGTCATTACGGTCACACCACACTGCACTGACTCATTACTATCACGACACACTGCCGTCACATCACACCACTGTGGCCCATTACTGTCACAGCACACTGCTCTGGAATGAAGTGACCCTCAAGTTGACAAAAAGCCTGGTTTTCAGCTTTCTTTTTAACAGATTGAGAGAAGAGGACACTGCCCCAATGTCAGTAGTGAAAGAGTTCTACATCTTGGCAGCAGGAGGAAGGCGGGCCACCGGTCCAACGGAGATGAAAGTCAGGACTCACAAAGACGTGTCGGGGCAATCAATGTAGGAGGCGTGAAGCCAGATAGGGAATTAATCTACAGTCAAGTTACAAAGCACCTGAAGGGTTAATAAACTCAATTTAAATATAAGGCATTTGTGAGCAGTAATTAAATAAAGTTCCCTAAGATGAGCAGAGATGGAATTATGGGGTGTAAAGGTGGGAGTAAGTCATGCTGCAGCTTTCTGAATGGTCTGGGTACAGTGGGCCAGGTAAGCAGAGCAGGAAAGTACAGGGAGTTCCCCACTCCAGCCTAGAGGTAATCAGTCTATCTACCACTGTCCTACAGGTGTCTAGTGGAAGGAACATATAGACCTTTTAAGTAAAGAGAGACGTACTACCTTCACTTCATTGACTTGATGGGAGAAAGTGGGTTTATAAAAATCAATGCAAAAAGACTAACTCTGGGAAATCCCATGGGAGGGAACTAGAGGCGCGGCACCCCGGAGCAAGCTAGCCTCCAGCCTAGCATGAACACGCAACAGAAGCTACTCCAAGTACAGTGACCAAAACTTAGGCAATGTTAACTTTAGACAGAGCTGGCATCTCACAAAAAAGTGAAGGACTGCCCTCTCCCACCACCTGGTGTCATGCTTCATCATCAGCAGTCCTCGCTCTCTAGAAACTTGGTTTGGTAGAGAGTGGGCCTACACCTGGAGACAGGGAGGCACTTCTAAAACTAAGTGGGGGCCAGAGTTTAAAAAAAATCAGTATAATCGCTAGAATGCATTTATTCAGATAGAAAATTAGGTGATATTAAAAAATGCAAGAACGGTAAGAAGGGGAGTTACTGCCCGATCACCGTAGTGGTTAATTTTGTCGACATGTTTCTGCCTATGTGGCCCTAGGGGTCTGCGCAATTCATCAGGACGGAAAAATTATAGAGGGCTCCTATCTTACTAAAATATGAAGTACTGGGTAGGTTGACCAATGTCATACTCTACCCAAGTTGATTTCTTGAAACCCTGGTCATGCTTCCTACACGCCCCATGGGAGGAGAGCGAAGGACACCTCTGTAGTTAAACTTATATCAAGGTGCATCTCTCGACGTGATCCTAGATGTGTCTGCTCTTCATCCCGAAGTAGATATCAAGATTTCTGATAGCTGGAGCAAAGATCAGGAGACAGCCTATCTCAGGCGGCCACCATGATGAAGTCCAGGGTGAGGGCTGATTTCCAAGTAAAAGAATTTGGTTTTGTCACTATTCCGTTTTAAATTGCTGGGATCTATCGATTCAGCGCCGATCATATACAAGACCAAATGGCATCCTGAGTGGCAGAGGAGTCAACCGAGAAGATAACAATGTTTTGTGCTTCTTCGGTGTAGGACTTAACTTTAAAGCCGAGGAAAAAAACTACTGTGGCCAGAGGAGCGATAAAGAGAATATATAATGTGAGGCTTGATAACGAGCTCCGGGTATCTGAAAAGTGATGGAGGAGATATACAGAAAGGTGGAACAGAGACAGATTGATTTTAGAAAGAAAGGGGCACTTGCCTAATAGGATAAACCCTGGCAAGGAAACAACATGTGAGGAAAGAGGACAAAGTTGCACCGGGTTTTGTGCCTGTTGAACTAAAGAGAAGGAAAACTAAAAGCTAATGACTAAACTGACACTGAAAATATATATTGATACATTCTAATATTTTATTGCTTTTTGTATCAACTTTTGTATTGAAATACATTTTTTTCTTATTTTTATAGCTTAGTACATACAAAAATCCATTACATGTAACACAAATTGTGAGAATAATAACAAACAGTTCAATTAATTTATAAATTAATTGAACTGTTTGTTATTATTCTGTGTCCTCTTTCCTCACACAGAGACAGATTGAGCCCTATCAGAGAGAAAGAAACACAACCAACTGAGAGCTTGCTTGCAGACACCTAGTTTAAAGAGACTAGAAATAATAATAAGAGTGAGAAACAGTATCAACTGCAGCAGAAAGGTCCAATGGGAACAGAGCTGCAGAGCTGCCTTCATCAAGGGTTAGTCTAAGGTCCCTGAATATCACAGTAGAACAGTTTCAGTGCGGTGTGATGGACAGAAACTAGGAGTGGGTGGAACTCGCGGAGTTAACACAAACTCTGGGAGATTGAACGGAGTTCATCGAGCAGCGGAGTTTGGTACGTTAAACTGCTAGTGATGACTTTTAGTGCCGGGAGCTTGTCCCGCGCTCTAGAATCAGCACGAACGGCACCACACAGCAGGTCAGAGGGCGCTGCTTCTTTCTGCCATTTGAGATTTTCTACTCGAACAGCAGCTTTTTAAACGCAGGCATATTTACAACAAGGGGTGGTGAGGGACAGAGTCTCTGAATTAAGCAGAAAGCTCTCACCCAGTCAAGAGATCAGGGCTAGATCCAACACCGTTTTTTAGCTCACTGCACCATCCCAGTTTCAGAACCTGGCTGTATGCAAATTAGTCTGTTCCTGTCCCAGTGCATGATGGGAACAGGGCAAACCAAACTACAAAAGCCAATTCTTACACTGGGAAGGAAACAAGCTCCCGGTAGCTTGTCTCCTTTCTGGTGAAGAATTGGCTTGGTAGTTTAGTCTGCCCTGTTCCCATGATGCACTGGGCCAGGGACAGACTGATTTGCATATAGCCAGGTTCTGAGCTGGGATGGGGCAGTGAGATAAATAACGGTGATGGATCAAGCCCTGATCTTTGGACTGGGTAAGAGTGGTCTGTTTAACTCAGACACTCTGTTCATCACCACCCCCTTTTCTAAATCGTTTTAAACGCAAGCAGCAGTTTTCTCAATGCGAGCAGTAGTGAGCTGTCGCGACCGCCCGTGTTGAGAAATTTCGCCGACAGCTGATCTAGCACTTGATTTTCTCACTCACCGACTTACCGTTGTTCAACTGCACAGCACTAACAACGTTGCCATTCGGCAGTTGGCAGAGTTATCCGGAACTTCACACTCCAAGCGGATTGGGCAAAACTCTGTGCACTCCGCTGGAGGCGCAGAGTTTACCGCCCACCCCAATCAGAAACCAGGCTCAGCAGAAAGTAAGATTCTAAGAACTGAGATGACTGTTTATTTACATGTTTTGCGGTGCTTTGGGGGGGAAAGGGAAGAAGGGAAATGGGGCAGTAGTTACCACAAATCAGCGATGATCAGTGGGTTACTTAAGAAGAGAATGACTAGAGTGTGCTAGAAATAATCTGGACTGTAGCAGTAGAAATCTAAGTACACAACAGCTGACATCAGGCCATGGAAGGAGCAGGAAGAGGATAAGCATGAAGAGGAGATCCAGACTTGACAATAAAGTTGGTTGCGGAAGATCAAAGAGTCTAGAAGTAAGATGTTTGTGAGAGAAGATCCCGACAGGAGAACAATATTGGATTTAAACCAGAAAAGGAGGCCTGAGGTGCCTGAACGGAGAAGCCGGAGTGGATTCTGCCAGTCAAGAGTGTAGAGATAAAAGGAGGCCTGAGCGAAGTGAAGCAGCAACAACGGCACGTGAAGTAGCCTTTGAATGACTAAGGCAGTAACGGGCGTGCAGACGGGAGCTTACCCACTGAGTTGAGGGAGAGCAAAGTATTAGTGGAGCAATGAATAATGCAGGAGGAAGGGGCGGTGTGGATCCAGGGTTTCGGACACGGCATGGGTTTGCTTTTGGGAAGCCCACTGCGCAGAGAGGCAGGAGTATGCATGACATTGTGGGCTACATAAGAGGGGGCATGAGGGCGTGGCTTGGGCGCCGATGGCGATGGTCGCCTGAGAGCTCGGCTCCGGGACTGAGCCCGGGATTATCCTGTAAATCGGAGGCCGTGGGGCACCCTAACCCCCGCAACCTGTTGATCGGCCCGACTGGAACCTGCTGAGGCACCTGGCGCAGCCCGGACGAGTGGTGATCCGCCGGAAAATCGAAGTTTGTGGTCCCGAGGAGAGCGACCCAACATGGCGCCCGGACCCCATTGTCCCCTCGGACGGGACCATTAGACTGGAGGAACATCGCGGGTTGCAGCGCGCCCTCCACCCTTTTGTCTTCCTGGGATGTGAGGATCTGGACTTTGAATTGTTGGGACTCTGGCATTGGAGATTGCGCCTGGATGGTCGGATGCCCCCACCATAGTGGACCTCGGCACACGGACGCCTGGAGGCCCTAACGGTGGCGCCGACCCCCTACACAGCACTTGGCTGCATCTCCCCGATCGACCCGATCCCATGGGAAGCACAACCCCTTGGCGCCACAAAGTCTCTGGTGGGGTCGGTGACCCTCGCTCCGGGTCCTCGTTAACCAGACGGGCCTGCCCGGCCTGGCGCCGAGTGTCTCCGCCTCCTCCTCAGTGCTCCCCGACGACGCGGTGGTGGCGCGAGCCGAAACTGTGGAGGTCCACCAGGCCCTGGAGAAGAGGATCGCCAGCCCTCCGCCCGAGGGCCAGCAATCGGGAGAGTCATAGCCGACACCCGCACTCGGTGGCGCCTTTGCCTGGGTCCACACTGTGCGCTTCCCGCGACATGGGGAAACCAAGAGGGGCCAAGGGGACTACCCCAGCCGCCTCTGACTCGGAGGCCCCGGACAAAGAGGACCGTGGAGACCCGGGGAGTGCTGGTGGAGCACCATTGCAGCAACAGTTTGACCGCGTCCTGGAGGCGATCGCGACCACACGCTCGGCCCTTCAGCAGGACATTGCCCAGGTGGCGACGAGCCTGGGCCTTCTTAGAGCGGATCACGGCAAGCTTTCGGACAGGGTCAAGGACGTGGAAGGCTCGGTGAAAACCTTGGAGCCGGCGCAGCGAACCTTGGCCGCGACAATGAAAGATGCCCTGTCCCGGATTTCTGCCCTGGAACAGCGAGCGGAAGATGCGGAAGGCCGTAACAGGCGCAACAACATCCGAGTGGTAGGCCTGCCGGAGAAGATCGAGGATGGCGACATGGTGGCCTACTTGGAAGCCTGGCTCCGAGACACGGTGGCCCCGGAGGGTTTATCCTCCTTCTACACCCTTGAACGAGCTCATAGAGTCCCAGCGAGGCCACCACAACAGGGCCGTGCACTGCGTCCGGTGGTGGCACGCCTATTGCATTTTCGCGACAGAGACCTCATCCTCAATGCCGCCAGACATAATGGCCCATTTAAGGTGGAGAACAGCCAGGTGAACATCTTCCCGGATTACACCTATGAAACCCAACGCAGGCGGTTTTCATTTTTGGCAGTCAAGCGCGAGCTCCGGAGCGAGGGCATCCAATACTCGCTCCTATTTCCTGCAAAGCTCCGCATCATTGTCGATGACAAGACTCAATTTTTTGATACCCCGGAGGATGTCTGTAACTGGCTTGAACTCTATAGAGCTGGGAAAGATGGTTTCACCTCCGCATCTCAGCTAGCGGTGGAGCCAGGACAGCGACGGCGGTCTAAGAGGATACGGAGTCGCTGGGGCCGGTCGGGCGGACCTTCAACTGCGGAGACTTCGACGGAGCGGAAGGGAGTGTTGGAGGTGTTATCTGCACCATCTGGTTCACGAGACGGTACCATTGAAGAAGAAGAGGACCCTGGTGACGAGGGAGCGCCGACGGACTCGGAGGACTCGGTGACGGATAGCGTCCACACGCCGGTGATCACACCAAAATCGGTTGAGGACCTTCTGGATGGACAGGGTTGACGGGGTGAGCTGCATCCTTTTGGGTGGGGGCCCGAAGCGGGGGTGGCGGGAGCCGATGGTTGATCATGATCTCCGGAGAAGTGGGGGGTGGGGTGCCTTGCTCTTGCCCCGAGGGTTTCCGATACTGTTTTGGGCTTGCTTTAGTCCTGGTAGCCAGGGCATCGAGGGCCCACTGCCACCACCCAGCCCGCACCTGGCCCTTAAGGCCTTCCTACGGTGGCGACCGCAGGATTAGTTGGGGACAAGGGGAGTTCTGAGGGCATGGTTTGGATGGGAACTGGATGGTGCTATTTGGGTCCTGTTCTGGGGAGGGTGGGCAGGGGTTTGGTTGGAATAAGAGTTGTTGAGTTTTGGTTGGGGAAAATGGCCGCCATCAGTGCTGGGTTGATTGTTGTTCGTTCTTTGTTGGGACCCAGATGGGGAGACTTTGCACAAACAATATGGGACAATGGCTGATGTTGCTAATGTGAGATGTATTACTTGGAACGTACGGGGGCTTCACACCATGTCTAGGAGGCACAAAGTCCACGCTTATTTAGTGCGTAGGGGAGTACAAATGGCGCTGCTGCAGGAGACCCATCTGAACAAGGCGGAAGGGGCGGCGCTACAGCGTAGGTGGAGGGGGCAGGTCTTTTACACATCGTACTCCGCGTATGCCAGGGGGGCGCTAATTTGGATTAGAGCTGGGGTTCCCTTCCAGGTCACAAACTCAATGATAGATCCAGAGGGACGCTACGTGGCCATATCGGGCACTATGGGGGGGAGGGACCTAAACGTTTGCTGTGTGTACGCACCCAACATGGACCAGATTGCCTTCCTTTCCAGGTTATCGGGCTCGTTGGCCCACTTTTTCACTGGGCCCCTCCTGCTCGGTGGGGATTTCAATTCAGTAGTGGATGTGGAGACCGACCGCTCGCATCCGCCCCTCCCTGACTCTCCGGTCCGCCGTGTGGCTAAAGGTCGTGGGGACTGGCAGTTGCGCTGGGGTCTGACGGATATTTGGAGGGCGCAACAACCCGACACTAGAGATTATTCCTACTTTTCGGGCCTCCATGAGTTACACGTTCGGTTGGACGGATTTCTTGGTTCGGCTGAACTGGTTTCAGCGGCGGTCCGCTCCGAGTATTTGACTAGGACCATCTCGGACCATAACCCCCTCCTGCTGGCCCTTCGTTGGTTTCCTGGGGCGCCTGCGGTGCCCACCTGGAAGTTACGTCCCGAGATCCTCGAGGACACTGTATTCAAAGCGGACTTTGGAGATAAGATCGCGGAGTACTTCGCGTCCAACAGGGGCACCGCGAGCTCGAGAGCGCTGGAATGGGACGCTTTTAAGGTGGTGGTGAGGGGTTATTGCATCACCAAGAAGGTAGGTATGAGGCGGGTTATCCTCGATGACTTAGACATTGCCGATCGGAGGCTCCGTGAGTTGGAACTCCGCCGCCCCGGACACCCTGAACTCCAGGGACGCACGGCGGAGGCGAAGGAGGCGGTGGCGGCGGAGGTCGAGCGGCTGCGCTGCTTCGACTACAAGGCCTATACGGTTCGGTCCCTCGCAGAGGGGGATAGGTCGAGCGCATTGCTGGCGTGGCTGGCTAACCCTACGCGCCAGACCTCACTGACGACGTCCATGCGCATGGCGGACGGGACCGTGGTGCACACTCAGCCTGAGATTCTGAGCTGCTACCGGCACTACTACGACCATCTGTATCGCAGTCGCTCTGCCAGAGACCCTGACCTTCTCGAGGATTATCTACGGCCCCTGGAGCTCCCAACGGTGGAGCCTGACGTAGCGAAAGCCCTGGGGTCTGATATCGAACTGGGGGAGATCCGCAGCGCCATTAAAAAGATGGCGCGGAATAAGACCCCGGGCCTAGACGGCCTTCCTGTAGAATTTTATGCAGCCTATGCTGATCTCCTAGCCCCAAGATTGGTGATCGTATATAGAGAGGCGAAGAGGCTTGGACGGCTCCCCGGCTCGATGCGCAAGGCCTTAGTGGTTCCCCTCCTCAAACCGGGGCGGGACTCGGCAGATCCGGCGTCCTATCGTCCCTTATCGATGCGGACAGTCGATTATAAAATTCTGAGCAGCATCTTGGCCTCGAGACTGCTGGGCCACATGAGCTCCCTAGTACATGAGGACCAGGCTGGGTTCATCCCCAAGCGAAACACGACCATGAACATCCGTAGGTTGTTCCGCTTGCTGGGGGAACCGCTCGTGGACGCTCCGTGCCCGGTGGTCCTATCGGTAGATTTAGAGAAGGCATTTGATAGCCTGGAATGGGACTACCTGCACACTGTGTTACGGCGGTTCGGCCTCGGCGAGGGTTTTATCAGATGGACCACGGTCTTATATACCTCTGTATCGGCCAGGGTTCGGGCAGGCCCGTTAATTTCCTCACAATACCCGGTGGAGAGAGGCACGAGACAGGGCTGCTCGTTATCCCCACTTCTCTTCGCGCTGGCGGTGGAGCCTCTCGCGCTGCTACTCCGATCGGGGGCCCATTATAATGGCTTCTGGACACCGTCGGGCCCGCACTACATTTCGTTATATGCCGATGACCTGTTGCTCTTCCTTGAAGACCCGGTTGTTGCCCTGCATGGGGCTGCGACGGCGCTCATGGCGTTTGGGGAGGTCTCGGGCCTCAAGGTGAACTGGGCTAAGACATGCCTTTTCCCGGTTCGCAGAGGCACCCCCAGCCCTGTTCTCGATAGAGAGATTAGATGGGAACCTGACTGCTTTAAGTACCTGGGAGTGTATGTCTACCATGAACCATCTGACCTCCTAGACGGGAACATTGCCAGATGCAGTCGAGCGCTGCAGGGTAGTATGGACTTCTGGGCTACGTTACCGCTTTCGATGGCGGGGCGGATTGCTTTGCTCAAAATGGTGGCGCTCCCCCGGTTGTTGTATTATTTCCGGGCACTACCGATCTGGATTCCGCCGGCCACGTTTAGACTCTTATGGTCGATGATAGTCGGATTCCTCTGGGGCTCGGGCCGCCGAAGAGTGGCCCTCAAGACCCTGATGAGGCCGAAAGCCGAGGGTGGGCTTGCGGTGCCGGACTTTGAGAAATACTATCTAGCGGCACAGCTCCAGACCTTCACCCAGGAGATCGCCAGGGAATTCCGGGGCCCAGAGGACAGGAGAGGTACGGGACAGCCAGGCATGTTCTCTCCTTCATAGCGCTACGACAACGCTTGGCCTTGCAAGACCTGTCGCTGGAGGAGAAGACCGTTCGCCTGTGTTGGAACCGAGCCCACGCCCGGGGCCAATTGCGATTACCGTATGCGCCTGAAATACCTTTGGGGATGCTGACGGCCTTGCCCCATGGCGGTGATTGGTCACGGTTGGCGGACTGGGAGGACGCGGGACTGCAGTTGGTTGGGGACCTCTATGAGGATGGGGCGCTCTTGCCCTTTCAGGAGCTCATTGACCGCTTCGAGGTCCCCCGCGGAGACTTCCTATTGCACTCGGCCCTGGTCCGAGCGATCCAGGCACACTGGAAATGCGGGCAAGAGGAGCCCCCTACGTCTCCGGTGTGCCAATACGTCATGATGTCTGCGGGCACGGTGAAGGCGGTCACTTGCCTCTACGGCAGACTGATCAATGAGGGGCTGACCCCCCTCACGACTTTGAGAGCCCGTTGGGAAGCGGACATAGGCAAGGAGATTCCGGAGACGACCTGGTCCCAACTCGTGCGGCGGGCTTGGAAGGGCACGCGCCATGCCCGCTTTCAGTTGGTCCACTATTACGTACTCCATAGGGCATATCTGACTCCGGCGAAAATCCAACAGTATTTCGCCACGGGCTCGGCGAACTGCCCTAGATGCCCGGCGCCGGAGGCAGACCTCCTCCATATGTTGTGGGCCTGCCCGGGATTGTCCTCCTACTGGGAGGAAGTGGGGAAGACCCTGGAGGAGGTGACAGGGAGATCCTTATCGGTTGATGCGGCAGTGGGACTCCATTGGTTTCCACATACCCCCAAAAACAAAATTTCCAGTAAATTCATTGATTTGGGGCTTCTCCTAGCTAAGCGAGAGGTGACCAGGAACTGGAAGGCACGGGCTGGTCCGACTGGGAGCAGGTGGCACAGCGAACTCTTGAAGTGGGCAGCGGGTGAAAGTACGCTGAGATACCAACTAGCTGGGAGACAGCATAACGAGAAGGCACAGGAGGCAGCGCTAGAATGGGAAACATTAGTGCAGGCCCTCAGGGATTATTGCGCCCCCAGCGACTCTGACAGTGAGGGAGCAGCTCGCCCCGAGTCCCATTAGGCGATTGCAATTCATGTTTCTGATACTCTCCTCATGGGTCCTCTCATGAATCCTACTGCGGCTGCTACCATACACTGATGGCGGGGTTGGGTTATAGTGTTTTATGGGAGGGGTTTTCTTTGGGGTTTTGTAGGCTTGTTTAGAAAAGCAGATGACGGACAGTGAATTATCCGGACCAGCTTTGCTTCACTGCTGTACCCCCATTGGATTTCGCCGCCCGGCCGTTGGGTTGTGGGCTGAATGGCTGTATATGGGTACATGCTACTGGGGGATGGTGGGTTGTATTTCATTGATTTTATTGGATTTATACTGCTGGTCGTATATGTAACAATTTGCTAATTCCTGCAATAAAAATATATTTCAAAACAAAAAAACAAAACATAAGAGGGGGCATGACCCAAACCAGAGCTGAGTAAGGGGCACTCAAAGATAAACTCATGGGGGTAAAAAAACAAGCTGGACCCCGGCAGCCCTGGTGCATCCCAAGGAGGTCCCTTCCTGGTGGCATCGGCTGGGAACCGAAGCTAAAGGAAACATGTGATAGTAACCAAGCACAGAGTGTGCGGGTATTGAGGAGCCACACAACTAAATTACTAGGAAACAAAAAAGAGAGTTGGAAATATTGACCAATCAATGATGTCCAGTAAATGAAAAGACTGCTGCAGCGAGCATTCCTCCTGGAGAGGATGCGAAGTAGTGCCCAGAAGAGACAACTGTGGCCTGGGCCAACGCTAGAGCATTAAGTTGCACTAAAACAACAAAAAAAAAAGACAAAAAATAAATAAAAAAAGAACCAAACTCAGTACCCTTATTTTTTATGTACATTGGCGCTAAGTCACTGTACCCAGATTCCAAGCTCCCTCTTTTCCCCACATTCCCTTTAACTCTGTTTTAAGTGTCTTGTGGCAGGTTTCACGCGCAGGTGCCGTGCAACCTCTCTTAGCTTCAGAGTTTGTGCGCGCAGTATCCAGTCTTTAGCCCCAATGCAAGTCTCACCAATGATCATCCTAGTCCTCCACCGGCTGCGGTCAGGGCCCACAGTGCCTGTCTGGTTCCTCCTCCTCCTGGGAGGAAGACGTGCCAGGTGTGAGTATGGAGGCTCCGCGGCTCAGGTATCTGGTGTAGCAGCTATGGAGGCCACTCCCCGGGTCCAGCTGTTAACAGGCTTCGCCAATGCGGATGGTCTCTGAGGATCACAGACCCTTTCCTCGATACAGGGTGAGGTAGGCGGGGTCAGAGGTCAAGGGACCACCGTTGGTACTTCCCTAATCCACAAATGATGATGGGGCAGTGACTTAGTTCCCTTTGGGTTCAATTTTCAGCTTCAGAGTAGTGCCGCCTGCCCAGGCACTCTTTTGGATATGACACAATCAGGGACACAGCAGATCTGTGACTGGGGGCGAGTGTCTGAAAAGTTTCAGTGCTCCGTCCATCGTCTCCTCGTTTTTGCCCTAAGTTGGGAGGGTATCCCGAGACTTGGGTCCCTTGCTCACTTTGCCACTGGATTCAAGCTAGCCTGGCTGATGACGGCTGAACAGCCAGAAACTGGTCCCAGCATGCTTGTTTCCAATCCAGGGAAGACATGGCTTGGCAGTTCGGGCTGGACTGTTACCATGAGGCACAGGGTCAAGACTGATTTGCATATAGCTGGGTTTAAACTGAGGTGGTGAAGTGAGTTAAAGAATGATGATGGATTAAACCCAGATCTGTGACTGAGGGTGAGTGTCTGAAAAGTTTCAGCGCTCCGTTCATCATCTCCTTGTGTTTGTTTTGGAAAATGAAAGCATGCATGACGCGCTGAATGTTGTAGGGAAGCATGTTGTGCCTGCAGTAGGAGAAACTCATGAAAGAAAATAGTGCTTCCAGGCTAAATAAGACATGCTGTGTAACAACAGAAGTAAAAGGGCCCACAAAGTAGATACAACAGTCATGGCTGGAAAAATCCACTTTCTTTTGGGAGCCAGATTTCATCTGGACGAGCTATTTTTAGGATCCACTCACCCTTTCTGGCAGAAGACAAACTGACTGTTGTCCTCTGCCTCTGAAAGAGGCCTACTTGTGACAAGATAGCAAGAATCAAAAGCATCTTTATTGCTCACAAAGTGAATGAACAATAAAAATGCCTTTAAATCTTGTTAACTTGTCACATTTGCTCAACTCTCAGAGACAGAAGTCAAGTGCACGTAAGCTCTATTTGCTTATGTATTTAGTAAATGAAACCTAGCCAAAAACGGCGAAAACTGCCCTCCCGGAAGTCGAGCCAACGACGTTTGCATATGCACTTGCTACAAATGAGCACACATTCGTCATCTTCAAACACACGAGTCAGCACCATTCAATCTACAGGGATTATCCGTGCTATTTTGTGTTTATCAGAGAGTCGCAAATACTACAAGTGACCATGGGCCAGATGTATCAAGCAAATTCGCATTCGCAAAGGCCAAAATTCTGCGAATTTCGGCCTTTGCAAATGCGAATTTGCTAAATGGAATGTATGTAGCAAAATCTGGTGCAAAATAAGGAATCGCAAAATTTGCGATTCCTTATTTTGCATTTGCATTTAAGGACTAGCAAATTTTGCGATTCCTTAAATGCAATGTATATAGCAAAAAAAATTTGTAAAATGCTCCAAATTATCACCAACTTCTAATTGGTGGTAAGTTGCGAATTCCTTGAAAAATGCACATTTTTGCATTTTTCAAAGTGCCGTGTGAGCCCTTAGGGCATGTATGTGCGCCACATGTGCACCCATGCATATTTCAGGGGTGCAACAGGGTGTCCTTTGGACACCCCTGCACCCTTGAAATTATTCTCAATTTGCGATTAGCAAATTGCGAATCGCAAATTGAGAATAACTTCCCATTCATTCCTATGGGCCTCCTGGCCCATGGAAATGAATGGGAAATTATTCCTTAATTGCGATTATCAATTTGCTAATCGCAATTAAGGAATTTTAAGAAATCGCTAAACAATAGCGAACTTCTACATACATCCCAATGTGCAATTCCCAAATAGCATTTCTAAAAAAATTGCTTTTTGGGAATCGCAAATGATGGTAATGATACATCTGCCCCCATGTGTCATGTCACGTCATAATACTTGTATTTGATTTCATTAAAATCATAAACCACCATAATACATTGTAAATAGAATGTAAGGAATGTTTGACAATGCTAGAAGTACGTGCAAAACGCAATCAGGTGCTTGAGCAGTCGACGAGCGGTAGCTTTAAAAGTATCTGATGGTGAAATAAAATATTATTCTAAAAATGCTACAAACCGTGTGTTACTTAAGGGCACAGTCTTTCTCTGCTGCACACAGGAACTAAAGTAGCCTCCTGCCCTCTACGTGCGGGTTTGGCAGCGCTGGCTGCATCTTAGAAGACGGCCTCTGAGCATCGAGCAAGACAGGGACCCGGCAGCGCCCCGGCTGAAGCTTTATCTCGCTCACCCAGCGGGCCGGTGGTCTGTGGGGCTCTATCAGCCGGGTCCAGCCGGGTGACTCCCTCCTTCTGGCCCCGGCCTCAGCTGCAGGGCCAGCCGCCCCACGGAGCCACAACACTTTTTTATTTCACTTATTTTATGCGTTTTTATACAGCGCAGCGCGGACTTTCCCCGAAATTGTCAGAGCGCTTCACAATAGGAACAGAACTGATACACGAGGAGAAAAGTACAGGTGAACAAATTACAAAAGCAAACGTTAAGTTACATGAGGCAAAAGTGACACTTGTGAGCAAACAAAACACAAGAGGTAGCAAACGGTGCATTACAGGAGGAAAAAGTGACAAGTGTGCAAGTTACAAAGGCGTACAAAGCACAAGTAGAGGTATAATACTGCAATAAATGGAGGACACTCAGGCACAAAAACAAATGTTATGTAGGCAGTGGTGGCACTTGTGCAAGTATCGAAAGCACACAAAATGTAAGAGGTAGCAAACAGTGTGTCACAAGAGAAAAGTGACGTGTGCATGTTGCAAACGAGTACCAGACACAGGTAGAAGGGTAATACTGCAATAACTGGCAGACACTCAAACCGCAAGAACACACTGGGAAGGCACTTCCATAGCCGTGGAGAGCTTGTATCTGGCATCCCATGAAGAACCGGCACACACACACCATGTCAACGTCATTTACATATGAACGCCGGCTGCTCATGGGGACCCTGTCTGGACAAAGGTTTCTCAGTAGTAGCACTAGGTTAAAACACAAATACACCAATATGAAAGGTCTAGAATCTAGATTTTACTCCCATTCAATGTGTCAGTGGTTCTTCGCAGGGGGCCACCAGGCACACCGGAAGGAGTTTTGAAGTCTTTGCTACTAGACCGCGGCTTCGAGGTATTGACAAACCAAGAGTCAGCAGCCCGCATAAGCCCTGCTTGAGCTGCATTTCCTTGTTCCTCTGTCTCCGCCTCCCCAGCTTATCAGTGACCTGAGCGCGCATGCGCATTATCACACCTGCTGATGCTGAAGAAAACAAAGGCTAACTAGTGGGTCTGCTTTCACTTCCAAAAGGCAAAACCTATAGGCTAAGCCAATGCTTGTTTCGAATCCAGCACTGGCTGAACAGTCGTTACATTCTCCAAAGCGAGCATTTATTTTCGACCTCTGCCTTTATTTATGTTTGACAAACAGCGAACTTGCTGCCGGAAATAAGACAACGGTTGCACTTTGAAAATTGTTCTCTTTGGCGGACGACGAAGTTTTTAGCGGGGAAAATTTACCTCTAAAACTTTGTTTGCATTAAACATTTTTTAAACAAAACAAGCTCTCGTTACAATGTAAACAATGTATTTCTCCACAACCTGCTTCCGTTCTCTGGCACTTTTCTGACTCTGTCAGGAGCGCACACTGGGAGGGAGGCGACCGCCTCCTGCCCCCTCCCCTTCCCATAAATGCCAACCCCTTCCACACCACACGACTCCAATATTCTTTATAAACAAATCTCTCTCTATCTCAAGGAGGCTCCCCTCCCTCACCCCAGGCCCCCAGTGGTTAACCCCTCAAATCACCATGACCGTCAGCTTAGGCTCCCCCCTTCCTTCTAGCGCCTCGCTCAGCACTAGGCTCATGTAGCGCCCACTCTACGCTCCATCACTCCCAGTCCCCAGCCCAGGCTCTCACCCCCAGCTCTGGGTCTCACCCCCAGCGCAGGGTCTCACCCCCGGCCCAGGGTCTCACCCCCGGCCCAGGGTCTCACCCCCGGCCCAGGGTCTCACCCCCGGCCCAGGGTCTCACCCCCAGCTCAGGGTCCCACCCCGGCCCCTGGGGGTCTCACCCCCAGCCCAGGGTCTCACCCCCAGCTCAGGGTCTCACCCCCAGCTCAGGGTCTCACCCCCGGCTCAGGGTCTCACCCCCGGCTCAGGGTCTCACCCCCGGCTCAGGGTCTCACCCCCGGCTCAGGGTCTCACCCCCGGCTCAGGGTCTCACACCCGGCTCAGGGTCTCACACCCGGCTCAGGGTCTCACCCCCAGCTCAGGGTCCCACCCCGGCCCCTGGGGGTCTCACCCCCACCCAGGGTCTCTCACCCCCAGCTCAGGGCCTCCCCCCTCCACTCACCGTCGCCCCCCTCCGCCTCCAGGTCCTTCCATCCTTGTAGCGCCTCGCTCAGCACTAAAGTCATGTAGCGCCACAGTCCCCTCCATCACCCCCAGGGTGTCCCTGCCCCCCACCCTGGCTCAAGGTGTCCCCCCCCCAGCTCAAGGTCTCCCCCCCCCCAAATCAGGGTCTCCCCCCTCCACTCACCGTCGCCCCCCTCCGCCCCACCTCCAGGTCCTTCCACCCTTGTAGCGCCTCGCTCAGCACTAGGGTCGTGTAGCACCTCGGGCCCTCCATCACCCCCATGGGGGCCCCTTCATCACCCCCATGGGGGGCCCCTCCATAATCACCACTCCCCCCTCTCCCCCTTAGGGTCTCACCGCCTGCTCAGGGTCTCCCCCTCCGCTCACCGTCGCCCCCTCCACCTCCAGGTCCTTCCATCCTTGTAGCGCCTCGCTCAGCACTAGGGTCATGTAGCCCCTCGGTCCCCTCCATCACCCCCAGGGCGGTCCCCTCCATCACCCCCAGGGTGGTCCCCCTCCATCACTCCCTGGGTGGTCCCCCTCCATCACTCCCTGGGTGGTCCCTCTCCCCTCACCGTGGCCCCCGCTCACCCCCAGGTCAGGGTCTCACCCCCAGCCCAGGCACTCCCCCCTCCACTCACCGTCGCCCCCCTCCGCCTCCAGGTCCTTCCATCCTTGTAGCGCCTCGCTCAGCACTAAAGTCATGTAGCGTCACAGTCCCCTCCATCGCCCCCAGGGTGTCCCTGCCCCCACCCCGGCTCAGGGTGTCCCCCCCCAGCTCAGGGTCTCCCTCCCCCCCCCCAGCTCAGGGTCTCCCCCTCCACTCACCGTCGCCCCCCTCCGCCCCACCTCCAGGTCCTTCCACCCTTGTAGCGCCTCGCTCAGCACTAGGGTCGTGTAGCGCCTTGGCCCCTCCATCACCCCCATGGGGGCCCCTCCAGCACCCCCATGGGGGCCCCTCCATCACCCCCATGGGGGGCCCTTCATCACCCCCATGGTGGGGGGCCCTTCATCACCCCCATGGGGGGGGCTCCATCATCACCACATTCTTTCCACCCCCCCCTGGCTCTCACCGCCTGCTCAGGGTCTCCCCCTCCACTCACCGTCGCCCCCCTCCGCCTCCAGATCCTTCCACCCTTGTAGCGCCTGGCTCAGGACCCGCGCCCCGTAGCGCCCCCTGCGGGCCTGGGACTCGGGGATGGGCCGCAGCGCCTCCGCCTCCAGCCCGCGGTACAGCTTGGGCCTCTTCGGGGTGGGGGCCGGCCGGCCCCGAGGGTCGGGATCGGGGGGCCCTGGGCCCCTCAGCATCGCCGCGCGCCCCCAGTGCTCCGGGCCTCGAGAGCGCGGTCAGACCCGGAACCGAAAGTGAAAGTAGATCAGGAGGGTCAGGTGGAGCCGCCGCCCCGCCCCGGGGCGGGCTCCCTCATATCGGCCCATGGCGGCCTCGGAGACAGGAGCCGAGGACGGGCTGCTGGGGCCTGACGAGGGCCCCTCATCCAAGAGCCACTCACCCGAGGGCTCCAGCCCGGACTCCACTCCTTCCCCGTCCCGACAGCAGCCTGACTTCAGCTGGGGCCCCGGTGGACGTTCCACACACGGTGACTACTCGCCCCTGCCAGAGGGGTCCGGTGACAGCCCACGAAGCCACCCGGAAGGGGCCCCGGAGCTCCCAGCGAAGAGGGCCGAGCACGTGGTCGGGGCAGGTGAGAGCTTGAGTGGGGGTGACAGTCGAGGGTGTCTCGGGCCTCAGAGGGATGTGTGTGTATGGCTGTCTTTAGACCTCGGAGTTGTATCTGAGGGGTGTGCCTGTTTGACTCAGGGCCGAGGCTGTCTTTGGCCGCAGAGTGAGGTGCCTGTAGGTATCAGAGACGAGGGTGTCTCGGGCCTCAGAGAGATGTGCCTGTAGGCCTCAGGGCGGAGGGTGTCTTTGACCTCAGAGGGATGTGCCTGTAGGACTCAGGGCCGAGGGTGTCTCGGGCCTCAGAGGGAGGTGCCTGTAGGTCTGAGGGTGTCTTTGGCCTCAGAGAGATGTGCCTGTAGGTCTAAGGGCCGAGGGTGTCTTTGGCCTCAGAGGGATGTGCCTGTAGGTCTGAGTGTGTCTTTGGCCTCAGAGGGGTGTGCCTGTAGGACTCAGGGCCGAGGGTGTCTTTGGCCTCAGAGGGATGTGCCTGTAGGTCTGAGGGCTGAGGGTGTCATTGGCCTCAGAGGGTTGTGCCTGTAGTCCCTCAGGGTGGAGGGCTATCTTTGGCCTTAGAGGGGTGTACCTGTAGGTCTCATGGCCGAGGATGTCTTTGGCCTCAGGGGGATGTGCCTGTAGGTCTGAGGGTGTCTTTGGCCTCAGAGAGATGTGCCTGTAGGTCTCAGGGACGAGGCTGTCTTTGGTCTCAGAGGGAGGTGCCTGTAGGGCTGAGGGTGTCTTTGGCCTCAGAGAGATTTGCCTGTAGGTCTCCGGGCCGAGGGTGTCTTTGGCCTCAGAGGGATGTGCCTGTAGGACTCAGGGCCGAGGGTGACTTTGGCCTCAGAGGGATGTGCCTGTAGATCTGAGGGTGTCTTTGGCCTCAGAGGGGTGTGCCTGTAGGTCTTAGGGCAGAGGGTGTCTTTTGCCTCAGAGGGTTGTGCCTGTAGGTGTGAGGGCTGCGGGTGTCTTTGGCCTCAGAGGGTTGTGCCTGTAGTCCCTTAGGGCAGAGGGCTATCTTTGGCCTTAGAGGGGTGTACCTGTAGGTCTCATGGCCGAGGATGTCTTTGGCCTCAGGGGGATGAGCCTGTAGGTCTGAGGGTGTCTTTGGCCTCAGAGAGATGTGCCTGTAGGTCTCAGGGACGAGGTTGTCTTTGGTCTCAGAGGGAGGTGCCTGTAGGGCTGAGGGTGTCTTTGGCCTCAGAGGGATGAGCCTGTAGGTCTTAAGGCCGAGGGTGTCTTTGGCCTCAGAGGGATGTGCCTGTAGGTCTGAGGGCCGAGGGTGTCTCGGGCCTCAGAGGGATGTGCCTGGAGGTCTGAGGGTGTCTTTGACCTCAGAGGGATGTGCCTGTAGGTCTCAGGTCCGAGGGTGTCTTTGGCCTCAGAGGGTTGTGCCTGTAGGTCTCAGGGCCAAGGGTGTATTTGGCCTCAGATGGATGTGCCTGTAGGTGTTAGGGCTGAGGGTGTCTTTGGCAACAGGGGGGTGTGCCTGTAGGTCTCGGGGCCGAGGGTGTCTTTGGCCTCAGAGGGGTGTGCCTGTAGGTCTCAGGGCCAAGGGTGTCTTTGGCCTCAGATGGATGTGCCTGTAGGTGTTAGGGCGAAGGGTGTTTTTGGCCTCAGAGGGGTGTACCTGTAGGTATCAGGGCGAAGGGTGTCTTTGGCGTCAGAGGGGTGAGCCTGTAGGTCTCAGGGTGAAGGGTGTCTTTGGCCTCAGAGGGATGTGCCTGTAGGTCTCAGGGCCGAGGGTGTCTTTGGCCTCAGAGGGGTGTGCCTGTAGGTCTCAGGGCCAAGGGTGTCTTTGGCCTCAGATGGATGTGCCTGTAGGTGTTAGGGCTAAGGGTGTCTTTGGCCTCTAAGGGGTGTGCCTGTAGGTCCCAGGGCGAAGGGTGTCTTTGGCCTCAGAGGGGTGAGCCTGTAGGTCTCAGGGCGAAGGATGTCTTTAGCCTCAGAGTGGTGTGCCTGTAGGTCTCAGGGCCGAGGGTGTCTTTGGCCTCTAAGGGGTGTACCTGTAGGTATCAGGGCGAAGGGTGTCTTTGGCGTCAGAGGGGTGAGCCTGTAGGTCTCAGGGTGAAGGGTGTCTTTGGCCTCAGAGGGATGTGCCTGTAGGTCTCAGGCCCGAGGGTGTCTTTGGCCTCAGAGGGATGTGCCTGTAGGTCTCAGGCCCGAGGGTGTCTTTGGCCACAGAGGGAGGTGCCTGTAGGTCTGAGGGTGTCTTTGGCCTCAGAGGGTTGTGGCTGTAGGTCTCAGGGCCGAGGATGTCTTTGGCCTCAGATGGATGTGCCTGTAGGTGTTAGGGCTGAGGGTGTCTTTGGCCTCAGAGGGTTGTGGCTGTAGGTCTCAGGGCCGAGGGTGTCTTTGGCCTCAGATGGATGTGCCTGTAGGTGTTAGGGCTGAGGGTGTCTTTGGCCTCAGAGGGTTGTGCGTGTAGGTCTCAGGGCCGAGGGTGTCTTTGGCCTCAGATGGATGTGCCTGTAGGTGTTAGGGCTGAGGGTGTCTTTGGCCTCAGAGGGTTGTGCCTGTAGTTCTCAGGGCTGAGGGTGTATTTGGCCACAGAGGGAGGTGCCTGTAGGTCGGAGGGTGTCTTTGGCCTCAGAGGGATGTGCCTGTAGGTCTGAGGGTGTCTTTGGCCTCAGAGGGGTGTGCCTGTAGGTCTGAGGGCTGACGGTGTCTTTAGCCTCAGAGGGATGTGCCTGTAGGTCTGAGGGTGTCTTTGGCCTCAGAGGGGTGTGCCTGTAGGTCGTAGGACCGAGGGTGTCTTTTGCCTCAGAGGGATGTGCCTGTAGGTGTGAGGGCTGAGGGTGTCTTTGGCCTCAGAGGGTTGTGCCTGTAGTCCCTCAGGGCAGAGGGCTATCTTTGGCCTTAGAGGGGTGTACCTGTAGGTCTCATGGCCGAGGATGTCTTTGGCCTCAGGGGGATGTGCCTGTAGGTCTGAGGGAGTCTTTGGCCTCAGAGGGATGTGCCTGTATGTCTGAGCATCTTTGTGTATAGGCGCACAGTACACAGCATCTTTGTCTCTAGGCGCACAGTACACAGCATCTTTGTCTCTAGCCGCACAGCACACAGCATCTTTGTGTCTAGGCGCACAGCACACAGCATCTTTGTGTCTAGGCGCACAGCACACAGCATCTTTGTGTCTAGGCGCACAGCACACAGCATCTTTGTCTCTAGGCGCACAGCACACAACATCTTTGTCTCTAGGCTCACAGCACACAGCATCTTTGTGTCTAGGCGCACAGCATCTTTGTCTCTAGGCGCACATCACACAGCTTCTTTGTCTCTAGGCGCACATCACACAGCTTCTTTGTCTCTAGGCACACAGCATCTTTGTCTCTAGGCGCACAGCACACAGCATCTTTGTCTCTAGGCGCACAGCACACAGCATCTTTGTCTCTAGGCGCACAGCACACCGCATCTTTGTGTCTAGGCACACAGCATCTTTGTTTCTAGGCGCACAGCACACAGCTTCTTTGTCTCTAGGCGCACATCACACAGCTTCTTTGTCTCTAGGCGCACATCACACAGCTTCTTTGTCTCTAGGCGCACAGCACACAGCATCTTTGTCTCTAGGCGCACAGCACACAGCATCTTTGTCTTTAGGAGCGCAGCACACCGCATCTTTGTCTCTAGGCGCACAGCACACCGCATATTTGTCTCTAGGCGCACAGCACACAGCATCTTTGTCTCTAGGCGCACAGCACACTGCTCCATCAGGATTCAAGCAAGCCGGGCCGAAGAAGGCTGAAATGCCAGAAACCGGTCCCCGGTAGCTTGTCTCCTTTCTGGTGAAGAATTGGCTTGGTAGTTTAGTCTGCCCTGTTCCCATGATGCACTGGGCCATGGACGGACTGATTTGCATATAGCCAGGTTCTGAGCTGGGATGGGGCAGTGAGATAAATAACGGTGATGGATCAAGCCCTGATCTTTGGACTGGGTAAGAGTGGTCTGTTTAACTCAGACACTCTGTTCATCACCACCCCCTTTTTGTAAATCGTTTTTGGCCACTATAGGTGTGGCAGGGTATACTCAGACATGAGTCCCTTTGTCACTGCTCCATCAGGATTCAAGCAAGCCGGGCCGAAGAAGGCTGAAATGCCAGAAACCGGTCCCCGGTAGCTTGTCTCCTTTCTGGTGAAGAATTGGCTTGGTAGTTTAGTCTGCCCTGTTCCCATGATGCACTGGGCCAGGGACGGACTGATTTGCATATAGCCAGGTTCTGAGCTGGGATGGGGAAGTGAGATAAATAACGGTGATGGATCAAGCCCTGATCTTTGGACTGGGTAAGAGTGGTCTGTTTAACTCAGACACTCTGTTCATCACCACCCCCTTTTTGTAAATCGTTTTTGGCCACTATAGGTGTGGCAGGGTATACTCAGACATGAGGCCCTTTCTCACTGCTCCATCAGGATTCAAGCAAGCCGGGCCGAAGAAGGCTGAAATGCCAGAAACCGGTCCCCGGTAGCTTGTCTCCTTTCTGGTGAAGAATTGGCTTGGTAGTTTAGTCTGCCCTGTTCCCATGATGCACTGGGCCAGGGACGGACTGATTTGCATATAGCCAGGTTCTGAGCTGGGATGGGGCAGTGAGATAAATAACGGTGATGGATCAAGCCCTGATCTTTGGACTGGGTAAGAGTGGTCTGTTTAACTCAGACACTCTGTTCATCACCACCCCCTTTTTGTAAATCGTTTAGGAGCGCAGCACACCGCATCTTTGTCTCTAGGCGCACAGCACACCGCATCTTTGTCTCTAGGCGCACAGCACACAGCATCTTTGTCTCTAGGCACACAGCATCTTTGTCTCTAGGCGCACAGCACACCGCATCTTTGTCTCTAGGCGCACAGCACACAGCATCGTTGTGTCTAGGCGCACAGCACACATCTTTGTCTCTAGGCGCACAGCACACAGCATCTTTGTCTCTAGGCACACAGCATCTTTGTCTCTAGGGGCACAGCATCTTTGTCTCTAGGGGCACAGCATCTTTGTGTCTAGGCGCACAGCATCTTTGTGTCTAGGCGCACAGCATCTTTGTGTCTAGGCGCACAGCATACAGCTTCTTTGTCTCTAGGCGCACATCATACAGCATCTTTGTGTCTAAGCGCACAGCACACAGCATCTTTGTCTCTAGGCGCACAGCACACAGCATCTTTGTGTCTAGGCACACAGCCTCTTTGTCTCTAGGCGCACAGCACACAGTATCTTTGTCTCTATGGGGAAAAGCACCTTTGTGTCTAGGCGCACAGCACACAGCGTGTTTGTCTCTAGGCGCACAGCACACCGCATCTTTGTGTCTAGGTGCACAGCACACAGCCTCTTTGTCTCTAGGCGCACAGCACCTTTGTGTCTAGGCACACAGCACACAGTATCTTTGTCTCTATGGGGAAAAGCACCTTTGTGTCTAGGCGCACATTACACAGCATCTTTGTCTCTAGGCGCACAGCACACAGCATCTTTGTGTCTAGGCACACCGCATCTTTGTCTCTAGGCGCACAGCACCTTTGTCTCTAGGCGCACAGCACACTGCATCTTTGTCTCTAGGCGCACAGCACACCGCATCTTTGTCTCTAGGCGCACAGCACACCGCATCTTTGTCTCTAGGCGCACAGCACACAGCATCTTTGTCTCTAGGCGCACAGCACACCGCATCTTTGCCTCTAGGCGCACAGCACACAGCATCTTTGTCTCTAGGCGCACACCACACAGCATCTTTGTCTCTAGGCGCACATCTCCACCTTTCCCTCCCCCACTAATGCCAAGACATTTGAAGGAACCCAGCAGTCTGTACAACCTGCACTGCCCCCTCCAGCGCCCATGCATGAGTTGTTGCAACTTGGAGCAGGGACTTCGCAGCTTGTTTTACGATGCAAATAATAATTAAGAATGATAATAATGCTATAATTATAGCAGTAATAAGCTGGCCCCATGTGGTCTCTTGACGTCTCTGCTGCTCCTTGTTTTCAGGTCAGTGGCGGACGCTCGTGAGCTGGAAGAGGCTCTCAGGACTGTTGGCTCTCATCCTGGTGATCGTCTGTGGCCTGTGGTTCTACAACTTACTAAGTAAGTGCTGATGTGGGTGAAAGTTGCCTTTTTGTAGCATTAACTATAATGTGTAGTTTCATAACTTGAGTGTAAAGTGGAGCAAGGTGTGCCCAGAAATATGGCTTCTGCGCAAGTCTGAAGTGACGTCAGAACTGCACATGCTCAAAATGCAAAGAAAAGTTGTGTGCAAAACAGTCTTGTATGCAACCACCAGGAGCATTGGCAGTGCCGGCGTGTTTTTTTTATTTTTATGCGGTACGTTTTAGAGTCCCTTTGCACATGGGGAGAGACATGTTTATTTATGCAGTAAGGCGGGCCCGGGGTATGGTAGAGTCCAATAATACCCAGGAAGAGACCAGTCACAAACCTTCTCCAAGGGTGACCCTGCCCGCTCCGGCCCTCAGTAGAATGAATCTGAATAGTTCCATGTCCAGCAGTGCTTTAAATGGAAAAAATAAGTGCAGGTACTCACCAAGTTACACTGTGGGCTAGGGGGCGGGCCAGAGGGTGTGGTTTGGGGTGGAGCTAGGGGCAAACATTTAAAGGCATCCAAATTTTCTTGGTGCATATAATAGACATTTCTGTTATCTTTAGACTATGCTTGTTGCTCTTGCATGTGCAAAAGGATACCTTTTAATATTGATCTTTGGAATGTCAGTCAATCCCATTCTGCCCTTTTTAGGTCGAGTCTAGCATTGCAGCACATGCGCTGTTCACTTTGGGTGGCATGCTGCTGTAGGGTTAGAATTGGAAGTGCCGTTGAAGCCCCACCCATATTTTTCATTGGCTAGTGTCATTGTCTTTGGTAAACGCTGGTTTCCGATTCAATATGTGTCTTCTTAGTCCCGCCTTTTTACCGCCCTGTCTCCCTTTGTGACCGCCCATCAGGACTGGATCTTTTACTTGCAGTATTACCCTGTTCCCGTCATTAGTCGGTAAGCACTATTTTTGCAATGGTGGCCGCATGTTTATTTTTGCATCGCGCTTTCACTTTAACAATAGCTGCCGCCCCACAATGCGAGTGCTGTGTGGGGTGGCAGCTATTGTAAAGTGAAAGCTCAATGCAAATTTAGACAAGCGGCTGCCTTTGCGCAATGGCGACAGCTTGTCATTGTTTCCAATGATGTCGTTATTGTTCAGCACCGTCATTAAAAGTTTAATGTACTGCTTGTTTAAACAGTGCAACAGCATGTTTTCCTTACTGCAAGGTACTTAGCGAGTGAAGTCTTGGCTCTTGTATTAAATCGCTGATGAGTCAATCCTTCCTGCCCAAAGTATAGAATATTAGGAGTCCACTTGAGGCTTTCCACATATATTTCGTTGTTCCTCTGAAAATTGCAATCTTTGCACTCCAGTTGTTGGGGTGAGCCTTTCAAGAAGCCCACCTGGTGCAGGGGTTCGCCCTTTTGAGCACTGGTCCTTTAGACTGACAAAGTAGAGATGAGCACGGAAACTGTAATATCAAGAAAGTATTTTAATAGGACTCGTGAGTGGAACTACATCGATACAGAACCCTCAGGCAATGTATGAGGTGGCACATGGAGTACAGAAACCATGGGCCTTACTTACTGTAGTAAGTGCAGTGTAAGCATGGAGGTTAAAAAAGAGGCAATACAAGTGTACACACAAATAGATTTGCACATACATGGATACATGAGAATCGCTTAGTCAACAAAAGGGGAGGCGCTATAACACTGCTGACATCAGTTAAAATAGCCTGACAGTTAAATACATGACAGGTGCATCTTAACAGCTAAAACTTCTCTGAGCATGCGCAGTACTCAGGTTCAGTGCTGCAGGAGCTAACTATAGATGATGACTCTGGCATAATAGAGAAGCAGGCAAGAGCGAAGGCGGGGAAGAACATGGCAAACACATGTCTTAAAATGAATGCCATAAAACAAAATGGCTTCAGATCATGCTAACAGTAATCTCTGCCAAGTTTCGACAGATGACCCTTTTAGCATTAGCTGAAGACATCGATGATTTACAAGGACCAAAGAGAACATCTTGTACATCAATAAACATCATTTGATTAACTTCTTGGTTTAATACATATTGGGCGTTTACATTCTTAATGTTGCGTTTGATAGGTATACAAGCAGTGATACAGATGGACATAAGCAACATAATAGTAGGATTGCAAAGAAGAAACATAAGATTGTCAATAGTTTCCAGCCCCAGGAAACAAATACTGTCCATAGCCAACCGGTTAAAGTCCATGTTCCAGTATCAGGGTGAATCTCCGTAGCGATTTTATGCAGTTTAGAGATTGCATTGAAAACTGAAGGGGCGTGATCCGGGATATAAACACAGCAACTGCTCCCGATGATGCGACATGCACCACCACGGTCAGCTAACACAACATCAAGGACCATTCTATTTTGAAGTGCCACAATTCTTGCAATTTGCAGTTCTTCTGTGATGTTTCCAAGAGCCATAGCTGTCTGGATGGTCACAGCCTCTACGACACGTGTTAGGCATCTGATTTCCTGCTCTTCAAAGCGGCACCAACAAAGAAGAACAATCCCAAATTAAAGTCCACATACTGCTGCAGTGCAGTGTCAGTCTGATCCACCTCTTCATGATTTATTGTCCTCTTATATCGATTCTTGGAAATGTCATTAAACAGTCTATAGTCCTTGTGATAACATGCATGGGCTAAAACAAAGGTGGTAACAAAAAGGACACATAGCAAGTTCCTGACCATCCAATTGGTAGATGGTAGTATCCTTTCCTCCCACAGACGAAGAAAGTATTGTGGGATGACATAAAGCTACTGTTATTCGCCCCAGTAATGTTCAGTACCAGGATACAGTCGCTCTTCCCCACAGGAATATTTCCAACACTATTTACACACAAGTCTGCTCGGGCTCTAGTAACAGCTATAACAGGTGGTCCATTTCCCTTGGATGTTCAGGTGTTTGGGAAAACATAGCGGTATGGGGGAATTTCCTCGGCGATACTCCTCGATCTCCCATACAGTTCCTTTTGCCTGTGGATCTCCTTCCTCATCAGGGTAACACACTTAATATAGCCGGAAATTTAGTCTGCCTACATCAGCATAGGTGATATTAGCAACTTCAGAAGCCCACAGCAATGCGAACCAAGCTTGACAAGAGCCATTGTGTGAAAACAGTAGAGGAATGAAAGGTGTTCCTCCCTTTTTCTGATGAGCTGGCATCATTCTACACACCCAACAGTTTGTAGTGTTTGTAGCATTATGGGTGTGATGCAACATCTGAATGAACGTATTATTGAGGTAGGACATTCTGTGCTGCTGTTAATGATAGGGAAGGGAGAAATAATGGTGCTCAATGGGGGCTGAAGTAGTGGCATTCAGTGCTTGTCGAACAGGAGCCACTTCCATAGGGGTGACCAATGTGTACACAAAGGGAAGGGTTAGGCCTGACCAGGAGGACATGGCAGTTCACAGACTGCACACAGGCACTGCGGTGGCAGGCCTGAGACACCATTTTAGGGCTTCTCTTGTGGGTGGCACAATCAGTGCTGCAGGCCCACTAGTAGCATTTGAATCACCAGCCCTGGCACTCTCAGTGAACTTTACTAGGGACTACTTGGTAATACAAATATGCCAATCATGGATAACCAATCACAAAAACAATTTACCCAGAGAGCACTTGCACTTTGACACTGAACAGCAGTGGCAAAGTGCCCAACGCATCTAAACCAGCAAAAACTAAATCAAGCACAGCATCAAAAATACAGGAGGTAGAGGCAAAATGATAGGGGGAAACCACGCCAAGGATGCCAGGTCTAACATGTGTCCCCTCCAGCTGAAACTGGGGAGAAATACCTACCCTCTTGGGAGTTCTCTTCACTAAGGCGGAAAAACCTGGACACCCCATCAGCATTGGTGTGTTCTGTGCCAGGGCGGTATTCCCCCGAAAAGTCCATTCCCTGTAGGGAGATGGACCACCTCAACAGTTTTGGGTTCTCACCACTCATCTGCATTAATCATCTGAGGGGCCTGTAGTCTGTCTGAACACGGAAGGGAGTCCCAAACAGGTAGGGCCTCAGGTTCTTCAGAGCCCAGACCACTGCAAAAGCTTCCCTTTCAATTGCACTCCACCTCTGTTCCCTGGGGAGTAGCCTCCTACTAATAAAAGCTACAGGTTGGTCCCAGCACTCGCCGTTGATCTGTGAGAGTACTGCTCCCACACCATGCTCTGAAGCGTCTGTCTGCACTATGAACTCACTGGAGAAGTCAGGTACCTTTAGCACCGGTGCTGTGCACATGGCCATCTTTAGGGCATCAAAAGCAGTTTGGCAGGCTGCGGTCCAATTCACTTTCCTGGGCTGCTTCTTGGAAGTGAGCTCTGTCAAGGGGGCAACGATGGTGCCATATCCCTTGACAAACAATTTACCCGGGGAGCACTTGCACTTTGACACTGAATAGCAGTGGCAAAGTGCCCAACGCATCTAAACCAGCAAAAACGAAATCCAGCACAGCATCAAAAATACAGGAGGTAGAGGCAAAAAGCTAGGGGGAAACCACGCCAAGGATGCCAGGTCTAACAATACTGATTTATTGATTCCACCTTCTAGGAGGAATACATCTAGTTATTAGTGGATGCATGGTGCTTGGTGGTCGACCAACACAAGTATATTTCCTGCCTACAGTTACCCCATTACTGCTGCCCATGCACTGTGGACCCAACATCTGCACAAATGATTTCTCTCCATAGTAGTGAGATACACCTACTTCATGCATTCCTCAGCAGGGTGATGAGCCATGAATGTGGTCATATTTCTTCATGCCCTGGAAGATGCTTTTAAAAGCGGTCCATGTGGAGTCTGGGAGGACATAGGACCGGGCTTTCCATCCACCGGTAGGTGAGAGACATTGATTTCTAGAAGTTGTTTCACTTTCTTTAGAAGCGAGAGCTGGTCACAGGCCATCTTGGGTGAGGTTGTTGTCTGGGGTAAATCCAATTGACTACACTCCACTTATTTTCTTGTCACATTGACAAAATGCAGCGAGGGTGCCAATACCCTACTGGACCCAATATATTCATCCAGATGGAAGGCGGGACAGATGCATCTCCTCGTCACCCCGATGCCCCCTGTTCCAGGTTGCATGTCAGGATGGACTCCTTGAAAGACTCTTGTTTTGATTCACTGCCATAACTCAGCACATGTCTCAATCATGGTAAGTCCCATAGACCTGCTCTGTCTAAGGGACCCCCTGCTGAAAGCTCACCCACCATTGGTCCTTCAGAAAGTGAACCCCTCATGCCACAAGAAAAACACCACATCCTCGTACTGGAAACATCACCACCTTGTGAGATTGAGTATTCTCTGTCCCCAGTCCACCCTTTATTTACCATCACATCTCTCCCTATTTTGTTTGACCATCCAGTTGTTGTAATATATTTCTATTGTGATCTATTAATCTATCCCATTTATTGTAGATGCATTTTACTTATTTTTTTTTGTTCCTTGTTTTGCTCATATATTCAGTTTTTTAGAAAAGGTCCATTGGCCGAAATGTGCTTTTTGTTACAACTTGAACTAAAATGCTATCAAACAAAAGATCTAGACCTCAGGATAAACGAGACATGAACTCACTGCACTCATTAGGTCGAGCCTCGACAGCGCTGGGATACGGGGATGTTAGGCGATCTGTTGTCTGTACTTTGTGGGGTCTGACTCCTCCCGCGCTTTGGATTGGCTTTTGCATGCGTCATTTCAAAATCGCTAATGGGGGGTGCAGGTCTCACCTTTTCTGAAAAGTTCACTCCCATGGAGTATTGCTGTGGGTACGAGGAGCAACGTGCATGCAGACCCTATGTGCAGTCGGGTGCAGTCCACCTTTTCATCCACATTATTATTTGTTTTACTTTGGCAGTGCAGCACACTTTAACTACAGTGGCTGCGCGCCTTCCTTTTGTTTTTTTGGGCAGTGTGGCATGCTCTTTAACCAGGCGCCCTTCTTTTCCTCAGAACTTGCCCCGAGTACCTTGGTATTTGTGGATGACCAGACGACTCAGCAGGTTGAACATTCACACGTAACCTTCTAATTAAATACCGGCAGGCCTGAGCCTGTGCTTCAGCTGAACAAACAAGCATTTGCAATGTAATAGATCTCGCAATACTGATAGTTTGAGGTATTCGCATTGCAAATAATGCAACGCCAATAGCTCATACTTTCAGTAATGTGATACCTAGTGCATTGCAAATGCTTATGTAGTGAGCCAGTGTAGGAACCTGGACCTGTATATACTATATCAAAGTGTGGTATAGTGTGCACAGAGTCCAGTGGAACTCCAAAGGTAGGCAGAGGTAAAAGCAGACAGCACCTTACTCTCTATTTGTAGTAGTATGGGCGAGTAGTAAGGCTTTATCAGAGGGTAGTGTTGAGCATTTGTTGTACACACTCAATCAGCAAATGATGTCACACACTCAAAGACTGAACTCAGAACAATTTTGTTTGCATAAAAAAAATTACGTTATTTTATTTCTTAGAACCAAGCAAGCCTGACAAAGGTAAGTGGTTTATACTTTGCAGTAACAATACAGTTGAATTGTAGTTGTATATGTATCATTTGCTTTGGTTACCGTAATAGCACTGGTATTGCAATACTTTGAAATATTGTACATATACGCTTATAATGACTTTTCAGTAGTAGTGAATGTAAATTACTTTGCAGATTACTTTTCTTATACATTGTAGTATACCTGGATACTACACTGAGACATTTCTTGGATAAATGTAAGTACATGCTTTTTTGTTATTTGTACACAATGGTATAGACTTTTATAGATTTTCAAACTTCACACCTCAAAACTTTTTCACAGCCAACAGTCAATGATATTGTATGGGAGGAAATAGTATTATCGGTTAACAGGTAAGTACTTTGTTGTGGGAGTGGGTTTTCTGGGGTTAGACTCAGGGTCGAGTATGCACTCTCAAAGCACCCTCAGCGGCTCTAGGGAGGCCGGGTGCAGAGTGCTGAGGCCCAATGTTATCCAACGGGGATAGGGGGCCTCTGGTTGATCGTTGCTGACAAGCAGGCCACAAGGTTGTGGGAGCAAAGCTCCTGGACTTTAGCTCAGGGCAAATGGGGGTTCAAGATAGCACCAAAGTAACACCCTCAGTGACACTAGGGCGGCCGGTGCAGGGTGCCTGTTTGGCGTTGGGTGCCCTGTAACTTTCAATGGGGATTCTCTGGTTTGCAAACGCACTTCAGGCTCGGGACGAAGGTCTTCTGGGTATGACCATCACTTGGAGAGGTAAGCTGGGATACTGGGGGTTGGCTGGACACCATGGGTTGGGCCACCCAAGGCCGTGGGGCGTCAGGTGCAGGGGTGTCTTTTAGGGTCTGATCTTCTTACCAGCTCCTGGTCGCAGACCCTCTGGATTTGGGCTGCAGGCGTCAATTGGAGACTTGAGGCAGGTCAGGGATCACTGGATCTCTGGTCAGGATCGACGGGGAGACCTGCTTGTGGTGTTGGGCCAATCTAACTCGGCAGTGGGCATCTGGTTCAGAGTGGTGCAGACTCGCGGATCCAGTCGGAGCCAGAGTCTGGGGCTGAGCAAATCCGGTGCTCACGGGAGACAAAGTCTTTTCTGGGAAGGCAGGGCTGTTCCTCCAGGTTCTTGAGGGCTGCTGGCTGCAGGACACACCGGAAATTTGCTGTAGCAGGTTTGAGGTGGGGACAGGCCGGTAGGGCTAGTTCAAAGTCAGTAGGCATCGTCCTCTTCTTAGTCAGCAGGCTCTTTGGGCCTTCTTCTCTTGTTCTTTTTCTTGGTCTTTTCTTGTCTGAGGGGGTCAAGGTTCAGGGGTGCCCCTAAATACTAAATTTAGGGGCATTACAGGTAAGTAAAGCGTGGTACCAATGGGTCCCTTCCTTGGGGTAGGTACACCACTTATTATGCCACCCTCCAGTGGGAGGAAGACATATGCCTCTCTCTAGTTGGCTGGGTCCCCCCATCAGCAAGATGACAGGGACTGAGAGTTGTGCTTCACCTCGACTCCCCCACTTGAGGGGTGGGGTTGGCAGAGGTGGGCACACCTCCCTTCCTCACTTGGTTGTCCCGCTGATTCTCCCACCCAAAGTGTGAGTCAGAACCGGTGGGGACCAGTTGCTGGAAGAAGCAAAGGGCCTGGGGAAGCTCACAAAGGCGTTAAGCCTTTGAAGCTTCCCCTTCGTGGATCCTACCCATCGTGGGGGGAGGAGGCTTGCCACCTCGTGACAGGATGTGCATTGTTTCCGACCCCCGAGAGCAGCAGGCTCTCGACCCAGCAGTCCAGAAACATGTCTGGTGGTGGCAGCTGGGGAGCAGCCACTCAGCCTGGACCCTAGTGGTAGGTCGTTTTTCAGGGGGCATCTCTGAGAAGCCTTCTGTGTGCATTTTTCATTAACTCTCACACTCATTTTCCATTAACTCTCACATAAAAAATAAAGCGTCAGGAGAGAGCATGTCCTGCCCAACAATAGGCAGGATAAAACCATTTAAACAAAATAGTGCTTGGAGGCTGTAATTAAAGCCTACAGACTAACAATACATGTAGGACGGCCAGTCCTTATGGGAGATGGAAACAAAAAATATTTGCAATGCAATAGGTCTTGCATTTGCGATGATTTAAGTTCTTGTCATTTACAGTGTCAGTAGCTTAAACTCTAATAAATTCAAGAACTATTGCATTGCAAATGCTTGTGATTCCATGTGACATTGAACAATCCTATGTGCTCAGTTTAAGCTCTCTAGCCCGACTCTTTTGGGTCCGAGCGGAGCAGCGCGGCCTGGTGCAGGCTTTATGCATCTGTTTTGTTATTTTCCCTTAAACTCCTCTCCCTCTCTGAGGAAATATAAATTTTATGGTCAAGTTATGTTCCCTAGCGCGTACCCCACCGTCTCCATGTACGAGTTAAAGTGCATGTAACTTCCCTCCTGTACCAGCTATGAAGACGCAAATATATTTGCGTCCACCGTTAACATGTCCTCTTTCAGACCCACCATGAATGGGTTGAATGGCCCGTTCCTAAGTATGCTATGCCAACGTCTTTTTGTGACGTACTTCTACGTTTTTCAGCTCTGGCTGAGTAGGCCCCTGAATTTCTGCCACCGAGCCTCTTTTCTGGCTTCTGACTCGAAGGGCCTCTGCCCAGGCTGCCTCAGTACCCGTGAACTCTGACTTACTTTCAGCGCGGCCCCTCGCGCTCAGCTCAGCCTGCTGCCTGCCAAGATCGACTATAACCTTCGAGTTATCTGTTCCGCTCCCCGAAAATACATTCCTGCCTGCCAGTTTCAGTAAACATCCTTCCTCAGCTGCAGAGCCAAAGGGCCGGCCTGTCTCTATGCAACTAAATTCAAGTAATTCATAGCCCTTGTTGCCATGCTTCCATGGAAGGCCCATGCCCCCCACGCTTCTCATACAGACACTCAGGCGCTTATACACGCACTCACAGCAAGTATAGAATAGCTTCTACCCTAGAGACCTTTCCGCCCAGATAGCTTAGTTCCTAAACATCAGATACCAGATATGATAGAAGCACAAGTTGATCTGACATGCCAGACTTCTGTCTCTTTCCGTCAGTGTAAATGTCAAGTCCCCATGCACCCTCTAGTCTCACGTGCATCACACGTCATGCAGCTGCGCGCGCATCCAAGCTTCCGATTTCTGCTGACATTGCAACATTCCTGTTAGTGCCACCCCTTTTGTGACACTTACCTGTGACGTTTCTAGCACACACCTCTAGGTCACGCCTCTTGATCATGCACTTGTACCACGTGTATACTGTTATCTTGTCTTCTCTCAGCTGTTACGCCTTCTATACTGTTTCCAATGGTGTAAAATAAGTATATAAGCTATGTACTGTTAAACAAAATGTAGCGCTCTATCCCTTCTGACACCCCTGTGGTGGTCAGAACATGATATCCTGGCCATGACCATTCCTTTTTAAGGAATAAAACCCTAAGAACTCTAACACCACGGACTCTGCCTCTTTCTTCCGATCTGAGTTATTATTGATTAAGTACTTACTTGCATAGAAATTAAGAGAGTAAATTAATTATTTACGTCATTTGGCGCCCGAATAGGGACCCCTCCCCCACCTCACGCGCCGGTTGGCGCATTGCAAGCTCTGTCCCCTGCCATCAGTTAGATGGACCATACGCGTACCGGCAGGATTTCCTGCATCTCCCTCTGACCCACGGAGGTGACGAAGACTGCGATCAGTGCCCAGACGAGGCGGTGAGGAGTGCGGAGGATCCCGACCAGAGCCTAGCCGAAAGAAACAAGGTCCGAGGTGTCAAGAGGCCCACCAGTTTTCCGAAGTTTTCCGAAGTTTTCCCGAAGTTTTCCGAAGTTTCGAGTCGAGCCCAGTCGAGTTTTCCGAGGCCTTCTGTTTCCGTGCTTCCCGGTGAGTACCATTGCTGGGACGTATCTAGACGGGTTTGGGTACACAAGTCCGGTCTGCACTGTTTTTAGGCAGTGTATCTGTACTGTTTAGCAGTATATCTAGTATTCCGAATTTCTGAATTTCTGCACTGTTACACCAGTGTATCTGTACTGTTTAGCAGTACATCCGGTATAGGGGGTAATCATCTATGTCTCCAATGTTTTTTCATGTGATTAATGTCGTGGTATGAATGTGACCGTTTTATGTGTATTATTGTGTTTTCTCGTATAACTAGTTATATTCAGAATTAAGTATCAAGGACCGCGCATTCAGAATCAAGTAGGCAAAATGCCGTTTTTCAACAAGTTAAAGCAGATAGGAACTAGGAAAGGGATGTTAGAGGAAGAGATTCCTATCCCCCCTAGGGACACTCCAGGTAACTTTATGTATAATAAGCATGGCATAGATGCCATATTGTATCTAGAATTATGGACCGATTATACAAAGCACCTAGACGAGAGACACAGATGGCCAGTTAATGGAACATGGGATGCCGAGTGCATCGTGAAGGTCGAGGAGGCATTACGGAAAAAGAAAGCCAGACAATCTCAGAAAGACGCCATAGAATTTTGGCGTAAGGAATCACATAAACGTGCTGAAAGAGCACTCCGTAGAGAAGACAGACTTAGAGAATCAGATAAAGCTCAAGAAAATGAATTAGTTACTGAAGGAATCCGAGTAAAAACAGAACAAATAGATCGCATCCGAAATAGCCAAGTAAACGGCATGTATCTTATGGCCGAGGGTACACCTGACGCCATTTCAGAAATACCGAAAAATCTGCCGCCACCACTGGTCCCAACTAAAGTAATGCATAAGACCACTAAAGATATATTCCTGAATTCCTATCTAGAAGATGTAGCTCCAGCTTACACCAATCTGCCTGTTCGTGCCCTGCCTACTGACAGAGACGGGGATGGCACTCCGCCCCCAGATCATGCTTCGCCGGTACCGCAACAGACTTCCCCTGTTCCGCCAGCCCCGCCACTTCCAGCACCTAAAACAGATCTACTGAAACCACGTTTACCAGATACTACTAAAAGACAAATTCAAATACAGACTGCACACAGAGATGATACCCAAACCTCCGCTTCAGGGGGTGCGACCGCGGGTCCTCGGACCCCGCCATTGACACACAGATTAAATGTCAGAGATATACAGAGTCCCCTCACGTTCAGGTCTCCTCACTTATCCCGCTTGGACGCATTCAAGGAAAACATTTCAGTTTGTAGATACGATCCAGTACCCGGTAAAGACGATCTAATGATATTGGCATCACTACGGTTAAGATCTGCTACTGATATCTTGCTAAGCTATGTAGGAATGAAGGACCGTCTAGACAGGATATACGAGTTTGTACAGACAGGGAAAGACCCTGATAGCATCAAGAATGCCATGGAAAACCAGAAAGTTGACATACAAGCACAGATACTACGATTTTTCATAAACTGTCTAATAAGAGAACGAGATAGGCCTGGAACAGATCAGAGTGAATTAGATGCACTGAACAAGTGGGGTCAAAATATAGCCGATGGAAAACATGACAAACAGAATTGCATAGCCACTATGTACAGCAAAATAAGAAAAACAGTAATAGAGGTACACCAAAAGGAGAAAGACAAAGCTTCCTCTGAGGAGGAAGAAGAATCTGAAGAACCAGAAAAGACTGCAGGCACCATAGCATATGTAGGTAAGGGAACTTACCTTAGGAAGGGTATCCGTCCAGAGAGCAAGAGAGTTTTCTTCTCTGCCTTGACAAATCCGAATTCTGCTGAGCATCAGTTCCAGGAAACCGATAAAAGGCTTCGAGATCGAGTTGGGTACCATGTACTCAATTCTATGGATGAACAAGAACTAGCCCGATCAGCTGTATCATGGGCCGAAAATGCAGACATATATAACGATGACACAGTGGCGCAGACATTTCTGAACCTCTCCCCCGACGAACAGAAATTAGCAGGTGTATACATGATTCAGCACCTTCTCATCAAATACAGAAAACATTATTCTGATCCAGGTCCCTTACACGAAACACTAGAAGCACTACTCATGGATAGATGGAGAGGCTTAAGCACCAAATTAATTCAAATAATTCTAGAACAACGACACAGATATAATACCTTTGTAAGCTCTGAATATGTTCCCGCCCCGCCCCCAGAAAGGAAAATGTATCACATGCAACGCCTGAGTGGCGTTGAAAGTCAGAACCCCTTACGAGAAGTGCACCCTGTTATGGGTGAGGATCGTGTCTTGAAACGCGTGTATGTACACACGCCTCTGACTAAATTAGAACTGTTAGAAATGAAGAAACTAGTCCCGTGCCATGATAAAGACCCTGCAGGTTTTCACAGAGAGCTTAAAGACATGTTACTGATGGGGGATTACACATATGATGACATTATGAAAATGTTAAAGGTACTATTACCCACGGGTATCTTCGAGAAATTAAAAGAAAAGGAATGGGAGGTGGGGGACACAAAGATTGCATGGGCAGAAATAGAGGAGGAAGAAAGAAAACGGGTCCCGGGGGTAGGCCTTGGGGACAAAACTAAAGCATTACCAGGTTTGATAGTACAGGTTCTGCCCAGATTATTGACAACTAGAAAGGAAGATTGGGACACCATCTCGTCCTGTAAACAGAAACATGATGAAGATACTAGTGACTTCTATTCAAGATTCGAGAAATGTTTTATTATTAATAGTGGCCTCAAACCAAGTAGCGAGTCGTACCCGCATCTTTTTGTATCAAAGTTAGTGGAGAATTCCCTACCGTTAGTTAAAAACCGTGTATACAAGGTCGAGAGTACATGGCAAGCAAACACGCCATCACAGATGTTACAGATGTTACAATACCATCAGAATAGAATTAGAGAAGAACAAGATCAGGAACAGAAACGTATGAAAGACACGAAGATGAAAATGTTAGTAGCACAGACGGTCCCAGCCGACAGTCACAGAAAGGGTACGACCCAGACAAGTCACAACGCAGCTCCCGTTAAAGGGACATGCAATTATTGCAAGCAGCCAGGTCACTACGTACATGAATGCCCAGTCCTGAAACATAACATAGCGACAGGTAAAACTAAAGAAAGACCGCATCCACCTAGACAAGACCATAACCAGCATCAGTCTTCACAGAATACACAGAATACACAGCCTATGCATGCTTCTTCGACTCCAGCACAGACAGTAGCGATACCACAGCCACAGCCCATTGCCGCGTCTCAGCAAGTTTCACAACAGATGTATCAGTATGCCCAGTCCGCTTATCCCGAATATTCCCGATATACATGAAACAGCCTAGAGAGGGAAGGTGGCTTGCCTCTTATTGAGATTCCTGTAGATCAAGAAGGTCCTTATGTACACAGTCAAGTATTGGGAAAAGACAGAAAGTTTTTAATTGACACAGGGGCAAGTCGCACTACGATCAGCCATGATGAAGTCCCAGGGGCACCCCTCTCAGGCTCACAGAATGTTTCCCTTGGTTTTTCAGGACAGCCTATTGTAAATGAGGTATCAGAACCAGTTCCCCTGGCTGTGGGTCCATTATCGCGTGTTACAGACTTGTTACTTACAAAATCATGTCCAGAAAATCTGTTAGGAATTAAAACGTTGAAGGCTCTAGGAGCTATAATATGCTGTTCCCCGGAGGGAGTTAGACTCTTTCTGCGGGATTTCAAGGGTCATTATGTTTTGCGAGAATTCGATGTCAGATTGAAAAGTGTACCAGATTACTTGTGGGCAAGAGGCCCAACTGATGTAGGTTGCATGCATATCACTCCGTACCGCGTTACACTCAAAACAGGAGTTGTATTACCCAGAATCAGACAATACAAGTTACCACCCGATGCTGTAGTGGCTTTACTGAAAATCATTGACGAGCTCATTGCCCAAGGAGTGGTCGTCGAGACCGACTCCAATGTCTGTAATTCACCCATCATTCCGATTCTTAAACGTACTGATCCCAATGCACCGCCAGTATATCGGCTGGTGATTGATCTTCGAGAATTAAATAAATGCATTGTACCACAGTATCCTGTGGTCCCTGATATCTCATCCCTATTGACTGCCATTGATTCAGAAGCAACGTTCTTTACTGTAATTGACCTCAAGAACGCCTTCTTCAGCGTGCCTATTGATCCAGAGAGCCAATATCTCTTCGGATTCAGTTTAAATGGACGCAGCTTCAAATTTTCACGCGCACCTCAAGGATTCACAGAAAGCCCCAGCATCTATAGTCAAGCACTGAAAAGACAACTAGATTGTATTCAAATGCCAGTTAACACCGCTTTACTGCAATACGTCGATGATCTACTGATCACCGCACGAAGTGAGCCCGAATGTGAAAAAGCATCACTGACAGTTTTACATTTCCTAGCCGCAAGGGGCACAAGGTGTCCCCTTCGAAGCTACAATTCTGTGTTCAGCAAGTTGTGTATTTGGGTCACTTGCTGTCCAAAGTGGGGAGACAGCTCACTCCCGATCGCATTCAGTTAATTGTAAATATGCCGCAACCCCAGACACAAAAGGAAGTGCGGGCCTTCATAGGCCTCACCTCATACTGCAGACAATGGATTCCTCAATATGCATTCCTAGCTAAACCACTCATCCAGTTAACGACACAAGAGGCAGCAACTTCGACTGCCCTCCCTTGGACTCAGGAACACACACAAGCTTTTGAAGAATTAAAGAAAGCATTATGCCAAGCACCAGTTTTAGCGACACCATGTTACAGCAAACCGTTTACACTTTTCGTTACAGAACGTGATGGTACAGCGTTGTCTGTCCTCACCCAAGATCAAGCAGGTTCACATAAGCCTTGCGCTTATTTCTCAAGTACATTGGATTCAGTAGCCCAGGCACTCCCTGCGTGCTTAAAGTCAGTAGCAGCAACAGCATTAGCAATCAGACAAAGCGACTCAATTGTTTTAGGTCATCAGTTAACAGTTCAAGTACCACACTCTGTAGAGGTTTTGTTAAACAGAACCCAGACTCAGCACTTAACTATAGCACGATTGACAGGTTATGAATTAACACTATTCCAGCCACACATAGAAATCAGACGCTGCAGCATCTTGAACCCCGCAACACTGTTACCTACAATTATGACAGATCCGGCCCAGCATGATTGTATAGAAATCATTAATGCAGTAACAAAGCCACGACAAGACTTAACAGATGTCCCATTGACAAATCCAGACCTGACACTTTATGTGGACGGTTCATGCATGAGAACAAGTACAGGAGAATTAGTGGCCGCGTATGCCGTGACCACTGAAACTGAAGTTAAAGAAACACATCGTATTGACACACTGTCTGCTCAAGCAGCAGAGCTCATCGCTCTGACCCGAGCTTGTATTCTAGCCAAGAACAAGAATGTTAACATATACACTGATTCCCGTTACGCATTCGGAGTTGTACACGACTTCGGAGTCCTCTGGCAAGAACGAGGTTTCCTGACCTCTCATGGGGCCAAGATACAACATGGTCCCCTCATTCAAGCACTGTTAGAAGCAATACATTTGCCCTCGGGCATATCAGTCATGAAGTGTAAAGCACATACTAAAGTTACAGATTCTGTTTCCCAGGGTAACGACCTGGCAGACCAGACAGCAAAACATACAGCACTGACTCACACCCAGATTACTGATGTGACAAGGACAATAGTACCGACAAAGTGTATGGCAGTTAGAGATCCCACCCTAGACGTAATCGATATCCAGACACACGCTACCCCAGATGAAATAAAGAAATGGACTGAACTAGGAGGGATCCAGACAGATCAAGGTTGGATGACGAAGGGAAAATCTACATGGTTTCTCCCTGACTCTATGGTTCAAGTCATGATTAATACAGCACATAGCCCGGCACATCTAGGAGAGAAAGCGATGTTAGACAGTTTACAAAATCTCTGGAGCAATAAACACTTACGAGCAGCAGCCAAACAGAAAGTGCGTACTTGCATGATCTGTTGTCAGTTCAATCCAGGTAAAAGCGTCCCTGTAGAGCAAGGTGGATTTCATCCTCCCGATCACCCTTTTGAAGTCCTCCAGATGGATTATATCCAGATGAACAGTTGTCGAGGATTCAAGTATGTCCTTGTAATTGTTTGTGCTCTGTCCCGTTGGACCGAAGCATACCCAGTTCCAGACTACACTGCTCCGACCACTGCCAGACAGTTGGTTCGTGAATTCTTCCCACGGTACGGTTTGCCCCGTGTCGTATACTCAGATAACGGACAGCCATTCTCGTCCGAGTTAATGAAGCAGGTTTCTTTACTGTTAGGTTACCAGTGGAAATTCCATTGTGTCCGACATCCTGAAGCAGCAGGCCTTGTAGAAAGGCATAATCAGACACTAAAAATACGTCTTGCCAAGATATGTCAGGAAAAAGGGGTCGACTGGATAGTCGCCCTGCCAGTGGCACTATTCTACATGAGGATGGTCGCCCACTCGAGATCAGGGCTATCCCCGTACGAAGTGGTTTTTGGCAGACCACCGAATATGTGGGGGACGCCCATTCCGAAGAAAATAACTGATGTCGATTGTAATATGTTGACAGATTACCTTGCCTCCTTGATGTCTGCACTCCAATCATGTCATTCACAGGTTGCCGCAGCCTTCCCTGACAACACTGATGTAAAGCCGCACGAGGTCCGTCCTGGGGACCTGGTACTCGTCCGGAATTTCGACCGGAAAAATCCGCTGGAGCCCCGCTGGAAATCTCCGAAGACCGTCCTTCTCACCACGAGGACCGCCGTGAAGATTGAGGGGAGAAAGGGGTGGGTCCATACGAGTCATGTGAAGAAATTTTGTGGACTGAAACCTGATCGAGACTCGTCCACCCCCACCAAAGACTGTGTTGAGAAAAAAGACTTTACAGTATCCGAACGAGAAAAAACTCCCCAAGAAGAATACCGTATGAAACTCCGATCTAGCAAGTCAGACAGTTTAATTGTTTAAGTCCTCCCCTAGGTGAATCGGTTAAATAGTTTCTGACATGTATCCTCTAGATCGAGATAGAGAGAGAGAGAGAGAGACAAGTTAAAAGAAATACATACTGCAAATCATTGCGTAGTCACTGTATAGTGACGTTGTTAATAATGTTTTTCCTAAGTGTTCTAATTATTATTGCCAGTATTCTGCTACCTATCTACTGGCCTATTTTCAAGCGTGAACAATCTGTTTACAATGTCTCTGCTGAACACACTTTTAGTGAATTACCTGCACACGAACTCTCTTACAGACTTGCGCTGCGCAACAATACATTCATTAGTATGTTACACCACTCCCATCAGACGAACAATGCTACAGACTGTTGGATATGTGGCCGACTCCCTCCCTACCAGAATTACAAGGGAGCTCTGCCCCTCTTTCCGTACCCGTTCACTCACAATGGCTCCTGTGGGGCATGGTTTAAAATAATTAATTCCTTAGATCCTGATATTGCTGTTTTCGATGGGGGCTGGGTTTGGGGAAACTTGAACTTAGTCCTGCTCAACGTCTGTTACCCTGATAAGGAGGGACTCCCTACTCGAATAGGAACTGATCTAGAAAATGAAGTATATGGGTTAGGTAACTACACAATTAGTCTCATGATCCTTACTGTTGAATCCGAAGCTGCACCAGTTCTGCCCCATATGCTAGTATTACCAGTCACTGGTGAATTATGTGTCCGAAAGAAAGGTTCAGTACACTTAGGTCATAGTAAATGCACCACTGTGGTCGAATTCAGTGACCATGGTAAATCATCCTTTAAAGCTATCAGCCATTCCTATTTTGTTTGTGGTCATACCGCATACATACGTTTGCCTCCAGATTGGGATGGTACCTGTTATATTGCATTCCTTCTGCCACCTGTTTTTCTAGCTCCCCCTGATTATCATAGAAATACGAATCTAGTAAAGAATAGACCCAGAAGAGATATTCCACTTGTCGACTACACAGAAACGGCATGGGAACAGTACACTGATTTCAATAAAGGATTCTTTTTCTTTCTAGGGCCTGTCCAAAACAGTAAATTAATACGTAGATTAACTAGAACACTTGAAGCTGTAGTACATGAAACTGCCTCCGCCTTAGGTAACTTAACAGAGGAGCAATCTGCTATGCGGGTTGTTGTCCTTCAAAATCGTCTTGTTATTGACGTCATCTTGGCAGATAGAGGTGGAGCCTGTAAGGTCATCGGGTCAAGTTGCTGTGTTTTCATTCCACAAAATGCACCATCTGTCTATCAAGCTATTACCCGTCTGCATAAAATTGCAAATCAGATACATCAGAATCCAGGCACCTGGACTTGGTCCGGTTGGTTCTGGACAACGTTAACATCCTGGGGATGGAAGATCCTATCCTTCCTAGGTTTCGGCCTTGTCATAGTATTCAGCTGCTGCCTGTGCCTACAGTGTGGGCCGGCGATATGTGGACTGTGTGCCACGTCATGCATTGAACATTCCAGTTTTCTCTCAAACAGTCAAAGAAAGAAAGATGAACAAATAATGTTACAAGAACAGACTGATCGATTCATGAGGATTGATATATCATGAAGGGTCCGTAGGGAACAAGGAGGGAATGAGGAAATATAAATTTTATGGCCAAGTTATGTTCCCTAGCGCGTACCCCACCGTCTCCATGTACGAGTTAAAGTGCATGTAACTTCCCTCCTGTACCAGCTATGAAGACGCAAATATATTTGCGTCCACCGTTAACATGTCCTCTTTCAGACCCACCATGAATGGGTTGAATGGCCCGTTCCTAAGTATGCTATGCCAACGTCTTTTTGTGACGTACTTCTACGTTTTTCAGCTCTGGCTGAGTAGGCCCCTGAATTTCTGCCACCGAGCCTCTTTTCTGGCTTCTGACTCGAAGGGCCTCTGCCCAGGCTGCCTCAGTACCCGTGAACTCTGACTTACTTTCAGCGCGGCCCCTCGCGCTCAGCTCAGCCTGCTGCCTGCCAAGATCGACTATAACCTTCGAGTTATCTGTTCCGCTCCCCGAAAATACATTCCTGCCTGCCAGTTTCAGTAAACATCCTTCCTCAGCTGCAGAGCCAAAGGGCCGGCCTGTCTCTATGCAACTAAATTCAAGTAATTCATAGCCCTTGTTGCCATGCTTCCATGGAAGGCCCATGCCCCCCACGCTTCTCATACAGACACTCAGGCGCTTATACACGCACTCACAGCAAGTATAGAATAGCTTCTACCCTAGAGACCTTTCCGCCCAGATAGCTTAGTTCCTAAACATCAGATACCAGATATGATAGAAGCACAAGTTGATCTGACATGCCAGACTTCTGTCTCTTTCCGTCAGTGTAAATGTCAAGTCCCCATGCACCCTCTAGTCTCACGTGCATCACAGGTCATGCAGCTGCGCGCGCATCCAAGCTTCCGATTCCTGCTGACATTGCAACATTCCTGTTAGTGCCACCCCTTTTGTGACACTTACCTGTGACGTTTCTAGCACACACCTCTAGGTCACGCCTCTTGATCACGCACTTGTACCACGTGTATACTGTTATCTTGTCTTCTCTCAGCTGTTACGCCTTCTATACTGTTTCCAATGGTGTAAAATAAGTATATAAGCTATGTACTGTTAACAAAATGTAGCGCTCTATCCCTTCTGACACCCCTGTGGTGGTCAGAACATGATATCCTGGCCATGACCATTCCTTTTTAAGGAATAAAACCCTAAGAACTCTAACACCACGGACTCTGCCTCTTTCTTCCGATCTGAGTTATTATTGATTAAGTACTTACTTGCATAGAAATTAAGAGAGTAAATTAATTATTTACGTCATCTCAGTGAGTGACTGTGTACCTCAGCCTGCCTTGCGCCCCTTCCCTGGCGGGGGCTCTGGCTGCTTCTGAGAGCGGTGCCTGGCGGCCTCTCCTGCTGCCAAAAGTGCACGTGTGCTCCAGAAGTGAAGCCAGCATTTGCCGAGAAGTTCCACCGGATTGATTTGAGTTCAAAGCCCGCTGGGACCTGGCGTCAACTGCTTCCTGCTTGACTTCTGTTTGCGTTTTTGCTTTCCGGCTTGTTTATCCGTACACTCTGAAAGCCATCCAAGCTCCTCCGTCAAAAATATCTAGCCAAATATGTGGGATAACTCTACCTACAGCCAGCAGCGCAATTAGAGACAAATTTCGGAGGGGGCTACTAAAAATTTTGGGGCGGGCTGATTCTTCGAGCAATATGCAGAGTGGAAATGCAGGGGCTCTAAGAAAGGGTCAAGACACAGCAAAGCCTTGTTAGCAAGTAAATGGACTTTTAACCTATTCGCTGCTGCCGTCGACCAACGGCCGTCGCAAGCACTACCTCGGTAGTGCTGCGCACGTCGTTGGTCGACACGGCCTCGCAATGAAATGCCCGCAGCGCTGAAGATTTTGCGCCAGGCTAAACGGGTTAAAGACCTGTGAAGTACTCGGGTGCATGTGTGTGTGTGTGTGCCCGGGAAGCTTTTTCAGCTCGGGCTGACAAACACAAGGGAAGGGAGTGGGGCTGAAGCCCTTTGAGCCCAATGGGCGTTGCATGCCTGCCTCCTGCAAACGTTATTTGTTGATCTACACCGCATCGAAAGCTCGGTACCACGACGATCTTTGGGCTGTTCAAACAATAGTTGAGTGAGGCTGACTGAGACATCAAACAAAATATCCATTTAAAATAGTTGAAGACTGGCTTCACCATTAATGTAACTTTTAGGGGCTGTGTGATATTTAAGACTAGTTATTTATATTTTGACTTTTTTGCTACTGCAACAGGATTCGTACCTTCCTCTACCCCGCTATCTGTTAACCCTCAAGTACCAGATGCTCACTTCTACAAAAGCATAAACAAATACTTGGTTCACTGACAATATGGCAGCTGAGACACATTACTTGGGGGCACATAAAAGGTGCTAAAAACAAACATCTTAAGTTACAAACATTTCCATTACAATGCCAATTTCTCAAACTCCCCAAAAAACTGCGAGACCTATTGCATTGCAAATGCTTGTTCCTGTTTGTCTACTCTGCTCTGTTCCACCTGTGCACAGCTGCCTCTTTGCAGGTGGCACCGGTTTCCAGAATTAATGCCCTCTTATGTTTCAGATGATGCGGGTGGCAGCAGAGAGCCTCGCGAGCCGTGTCCTGAGGTGTGGATGTACTACGACAAACATTGCTACTACTATGCAGAAAATGAGACGGACTGGAAGAGCGCCAAGAAGTCCTGTGAGGCGAACCTGGCCTCTCTCGTCACCTTCAGAGACAGGCTGGAAATGGTAAGCAGTGTGCTCGTCGTCCTGATGCCTTTACATGCTCGTCTGTGCCTTGAGTACAGTGTACTGGCGTCTGACCGGTTCCTACTCTGGGCCTGTCACCCACCAGCCTTCGCATGGAGTGGACCCCAGGTCAGGGCCCTAATTAAAGCGGGTGCATGTCACTTGAGTGTTCAAGCAATGTTTCAGCAAGCCACAGATCCTTTTCACACCGCTATACAAGGCCTTCAGGCAGTGGCGGTTGGTGACGTTTCAAAGCAGTGGGGCATAAAAGTTGGTGATAAGTGTTCCGTCACGAGTGAGCCAGACCATCATAAGAGGGTGTTTGAGTGGGGGTTCTCCCTGAGAAAAGTTTGAGCCAAAGAGTGGGCTAATGCTGCCTTTTTAAAGCAGAGTTCAGGAAGTATGAAGGTAAATATCATGTCTGGCTATGTTGGAATTGTAATCTGGCTCCATCACTTAGGCAAATTGTGTGATCCTACCCCTCCGCTCCCTTATCTGCACATACTGGAAGCGCTTAGAAAACGGAATAATCGCATTTACTCACATTACCGTACTTCACTCTGTGGCCTCTTACTCCATGTGGCTATATTTACAACTGAGCCATGTGCCGCCTGAAATCTGCCTGGCTTCCAGACTTGTTACTAACCGAGAGTAACAGTCAGGAGGCCCAGGCAGTGTTTTAAAACAATTGTGGATGGTGGTTGCTCTTTGCATTCACCGTTTACATGACTCGAAGTATTGGGAGAGCGGGGCCATGACCGGGTCCTCTAACAGTCCAGAGCTTGACCCCTAGCAGCTCAGAATGCTGGACCCCCCTAGCAGCCCTGACTGCTGGACCCCTAGCAGTCCTGACTGCTGGACCCCTAGCAGTCCTGACTGCTGGACCCCTAGCAGCCCTGACTGCTGGACCCCTAGCAGTCCTGACTGCTGGACCCCTAGCAGCCCTGACTGCTGGACGCCTAGCAGCCCAGACTGCTGGACCCCTAGCAGCCCAGACTGCTGGACCCCTAGCAGCCCAGACTGCTGGACCCCTAGCAGCCCAGACTGCTGGACCCCTAGCAGCCCAGACTGCTGGACCCCTAGCAGCCCAGACTGCTGGACCCCTAGCAGCCCAGACTGCTGGACCCCTAGCAGCCCAGACTGCTGGACCCCTAGCAGCCCAGACTGCTGGACCCCTAGCAGCCCAGACTGCTGGACCCCCAGCAGCCCAGACTGCTGGACCCCCAGCAGCCCAGACTGCTGGACCCCTAGCAGCCCAGACTGCTGGACCCCTAGCAGCCCAGACTGCTGGACCCCCAATCAGCCCAGACTGCTGGACCCCCAAGCAGCCCAGACTGCTGGACCCCTAGCAGCCCAGACTGCTGGACCCCTAGCAGCCCAGACTGCTGGACCCCTAGCAGCCCAGACTGCTGGACCCCTAGCAGCCCAGACTGCTGGACCCCTAGCAGCCCAGACTGCTGGACCCCCAAGCAGCCCAGACTGCTGGACCCCTAGCAGCCCAGACTGCTGGACCCCTAGCAGCCCAGACTGCTGGACCCCTAGCAGCCCAGACTGCTGGACCCCTAGCAGCCCAGACTGCTGGACCCCTAGCAGCCCAGACTGCTGGACCCCTAGCAGCCCAGACTGCTGGACCCCTGGCAGCCCAGACTGCTGGACCCCCAAGCAGCCCAGACTGCTGGACCCCTAGCAGCCCAGACTGCTGGACCCCTAGCAGCCCAGACTGCTGGACCCCTAGCAGCCCAGACTGCTGGACCCCTAGCAGCCCAGACTGCTGGACCCCTAGCAGCCCAGACTGCTGGACCCCCAGCAGCCCAGACTGCTGGACCCCTAGCAGCCCAGACTGCTGGTCCCCCCAGCATCCCAGACGGCTGGTCCCCCCAGTATCCCAGACGGCTGGTCCCCCCAGCATCCCAGACGGCTGGTCCCCCCAAGCATCCCAGACGGCTGGTCCCCCCCAGCATCCCAGACGGCTGGTCCCCCCCAGCATCCCAGACGGCTGGTCCCCCCCAGCATCCCAGACGGCTGGTCCCCCCAGTATCCCAGACGGCTGGTCCCCCCAGCATCCCAGACGGCTGGTCCCCCCCAGCATCCCAGACGGCTGGTCCCCCCCAGCATCCCAGACGGCTGGTCCCCCCCAGCATCCCAGACGGCTGGTCCCCCCCAGCATCCCAGACGGCTGGTCCCCCCCAGCATCCCAGACGGCTGGTCCCCCCCAGCATCCCAGACGGCTGGTCCCCCCCAGCATCCCAGACGGCTGGTCCCCCCCAGCATCCCAGACGGCTAGTCCCCCCCCAGCATCCCAGACGGCTGGTCCCCCCCAGCATCCCAGACGGCTGGTCCCCCCCAGCATCCCAGACGGCTGGTCCCCCCCCCCAGCATCCCAGACGGCTGGTCCCCCCCCCCAGCATCCCAGACGGCTGGTCCCCCCCCAGCATCCCAGACGGCTGGTCCCCCCCCCAGCATCCCAGACGGCTGGTCCCCCCCCCCAGCATCCCAGACGGCTAGTCCCCCCCCCCAGCATCCCAGACGGCTGGTCCCCCCCAGCATCCCAGACGGCTGGTCCCCCCCCCCCCAGCATCCCAGACGGCTGGTCCCCCCCCAGCATCCCAGACGGCTGGTCCCCCCCCCCAGCATCCCAGACGGCTGGTCCCCCCCCCAGCATCCCAGACGGCTGGTCCCCCCCCCCCCCAGCATCCCAGACGGCTGGTCCCCCCCCCCCCAGCATCCCAGACGGCTGGTCCCCCCCCCCCCAGCATCCCAGACGGCTGGTCCCCCCCCCCCCAGCATCCCAGACGGCTGGTCCCCCCCCCCCAGCATCCCAGACGGCTGGTCCCCCCCCCCCAGCATCCCAGACGGCTGGTCCCCCCCCCCAGCATCCCAGACGGCTGGCCCCCCCCCCAGCATCCCAGACGGCTGGCCCCCCCCCCCCAGCATCCCAGACGGCTGGCCCCCCCCCCAGCATCCCAGACGGCTGGCCCCCCCCCCAGCATCCCAGACGGCTGCCCCCCCCCCCCAGCATCCCAGACGGCTGGTCCCCCCCAGCATCCCAGACGGCTGGTCCCCCCCAGCATCCCAGACGGCTGGTCCCCCCCCAGCATCCCAGACGGCTGGTCCCCCCCAGCATCCCAGACGGCTAGTCCCCCCCCCCAGCATCCCAGACGGCTGGTCCCCCCCAGCATCCCAGACGGCTGGTCCCCCCCCCCCCCAGCATCCCAGACGGCTGGTCCCCCCCCAGCATCCCAGACGGCTGGTCCCCCCCCCCAGCATCCCAGACGGCTGGTCCCCCCCCCCAGCATCCCAGACGGCTGGTCCCCCCCCCCCAGCATCCCAGACGGCTGGTCCCCCCCCCCCCAGCATCCCAGACGGCTGGCCCCCCCCCCCCCCAGCATCCCAGACGGCTGGTCCCCCCCCCCCCAGCATCCCAGACGGCTGGTCCCCCCCCCCCAGCATCCCAGACGGCTGGTCCCCCCCCCCCAGCATCCCAGACGGCTGGTCCCCCCCCCCAGCATCCCAGACGGCTGGCCCCCCCCCCAGCATCCCAGACGGCTGGCCCCCCCCCCCCAGCATCCCAGACGGCTGGCCCCCCCCCCAGCATCCCAGACGGCTGGCCCCCCCCCCAGCATCCCAGACGGCTGCCCCCCCCCCCCCAGCATCCCAGACGGCTGGTCCCCCCCAGCATCCCAGACGGCTGGTCCCCCCCAGCATCCCAGACGGCTGGTCCCCCCCAGCATCCCAGACGGCTGGCCCCCCCCCAGCATCCCAGACGGCTGGTCCCCCCCAGCATCCCAGACGGCTGGTCCCCCCCAGCATCCCAGACGGCTGGTCCCCCCCCAGCATCCCAGACGGCTGGTCCCCCCAGCATCCCAGACTGCTGGACCGTAAGCAGACATGACCGCGACCCCAAGCATCCCAGAGTGGAACCCCTAGCAATCCAGTGTGCAAGATCCCTAGCAGCCATAACTGCGAAGCCTAGCAGCACAGACTGTAGGCTGTTTATAGTAATCATGAGTGTGACGTTTATAAGTGCGCATGTGCCTGGCCCCATGATATTGGACATCCTTCGCCAAGCTCACATTGCCGGTTACCTGAAAGACCTCCACTAGCTTCCCGTCAACAAGAGAATAACGTTCCATCTCCTCACCCACGCACACAAGGCCCTCTACAAACTAGGACCGAATGCCTCAACACACGACTGTCCTTCTACACACCCACCCGCCAACTACGATCCTCCAATCAAGCCCTCGCCGCAGATCCACCATGGGAGGAAGATCCTTCTCCTACTTGGCGGCCAAGACCTGGAATTCTCTCCCCACTCACCTCCGCCTTACACAGAACCACATTTCCTTCAGAAAGGAACTTAAAACCTGGCTATTCGATAAATAATGCCCCCCTCCCCCAAGCGCCTTGAGACCCTCTGGGTGAGTAGTGCGCTATACAAATTCCTGAACTTGAACTTGAACTTATGATGGTGGGCTGCAGACATTTATAGTAATCATGAGTGCCCAGAATTTAAGTGTGCATGTGCCTGGCCCCATGCTTGTGGGCCGTAGACATTTATAGTAATCATGAGTGCGCAGTTCATAAGTGTGCATGTGCCTGGCCCCATGATGGTGGGCTGCAGACATTGTTGCCAACTGCTTTCCCTGTCCCTCAGCTTGTCCCTGCTCTGCTCGTTCCTCCCCCAGTTCTCCTTCCAGGCCGGTGCAGCTCCAGGCACTGTATCTAGATGGGACCAGGATATCCTCACTGGAGCACAGGGGAGGTCTGGGCGTCACTCTTCCAGTCTGAGCAAGATTCAGCATCCACATGAGAAGAAGAAAAACTTTTCAAAGGGTGCACCACATGCACATCCCCCGCCCCCCTTTACTCCCCTCGCCCTCCATATGCATTGCTGGATCGGAGTTCTTTTCTGTGAAGGGTCAAACTGAACTGGCTTTGAATAGTTAATTTGTACCGATCACATTTTTACTGAACTGTAGGCCCTTTAAGGAAAGGAAGCCATTTGTTTTAATTCGTAGCATAAACTTTACTTTCAGGTTATTGCCTGTTATTTAAGTCTCATCTGTGTCTGAAGTCCTACTTGGAGAACTCGGGTCTCACTCATTCTGATTGACACGTACGCATTTGAACTTATGTTTGAGCTTTCACTCTTAGAGGCGAAATGTCACACCTGGTGAGCAGGGATAGAGTCTAAATTGTAAATGCAACTTCTCTTGTAGGGGATTTCCGTGTATAGTCATAGGCACTTGAATAGTCCAGACCACGTGCAGGGACATCGGAGCACTACCATGGATATATCTTCTTAAGTAGATATTATTCGCCTTTCTTCAGGAAGGCCTGCAAAGACTCTTCAGCGATCAAAATAAAAGACCATAATACAGCCTAACTATATAGGCTACACTGGCCACTACTTCATCCTGAAGTGAAAAAAGATAGCCAGTAAACTTATATTTTACACATTTTTTTGCATTTCCTATGTAGCGATTTCCTAATAGCGATTCCTCCTCTGTAGGGATCGCTATTAGGAAATCTCTAGTTTTGCTCATTCCATTTTGGAATTACCTGAATAGCAATTTCTTGGCATTCGCTATTTAGGAAATGCAAAACTCAAATTTCGGACATATGGCCCTTAACTGTCCTACCCAATTATTGTTGAATATGCAGTTGTAGTTGGCGATCCACGCTCGAGCTGGGCGATGGAATGTTGAATCTCTTGCAATGAAGATAACAGGAAGGCAATGGAAGGCGACTGTTCGTGTCAGACCCAGAAGCCTTTTGGTGCTCAGATATGTGCTCAAATTGTTCATGTTTGAGAATTCATTCAGGATCCGTAAAAATGGGAGCCTCATATGCACCCCTCAATGAAACAAGAGACCCCTCCATTGCTGCCAATGGCATCAGTCTTTGCAAGCGATCAGAACCCTGCTTTAACCTCTACAGTCGGCGCCCCCCCTTGACTGACCAGCGGAGTGGCACTACAAGGGGTGCCATGGGCACTGCTCCCATGCCGCCTTTGCCTGCTTACGGCTAGGCACAGTGGGCTTGGCAGGATTTTGGCCTCCTCATTATCAACCTTTGGCTCATCCCCCTTTCACTTCCTACCTTTTTAAAGCCCAGAATATTTCAAGAGTCCTTTGAGGCAACTGCTGGTCTAAGAGCTACCTGGGCCTGCTTGGTGTCTTGTACTCTGCTTATGGATAGCTCTCTTGTCTGGTTAACCTTAATGTGAGCAGAGGGGGCTGGGTTATAGCAAGTCCTCTAAGGAAGGGTCCGCCCCAGTCCTCCTGTGATCTCAGTGACACCAGTTATAGCTACCCTATTGGCTGGGGCAATCAGGGGCATGGGAGGCTCTTTTCTTTCTGTGGGTTCCTATGCTTCAATGGGAGGGAGATAGTTCTTGGGTGAATGTACATGCTGCAGAGACCTATCGTTAAACTCCAGGTTAGGTATTGTAATCCCGGTGGAACTGACTTGCCCTTCCTTCTTTGGAAGTCGATAAAGCAAGGATCATAGTGTTTTAGGACCTCATTGTGAGATGTCTGGTAATGCACTTATTATAAAAACATGCATGTAAATGTGCTAGGATGGATTGTCACCAGAGTCAGTAGACCCCTCCGCCTTTACCTGATACATGCCTTGGTGGGAGTATGTGAAAAGGTGCTAGAGTGGCAGTAGTGAGTGTGAGTGGTTTGTCACTGATGACAGACTAGTTTGGCAGTAGTGAGTGTGAGTGGGTTATCTCCAGTGATAGACCAGATTGGAAGGGTTGATGCAGTGTGTGTGGGGGTTATCACCAGTGACAGACTAGTTTGGAAGGAGTGAGTGTGAGTGTATCATCACCAGTGATAACTATATTGGAAGGAGTGAGTATTAGTGGATTGTCACCAGTGACCGACTATATTGGAAGGAGTGAGTGTGAGTGGATTGTCACCAGTGACAGACTAGTTTGGAAGAAGCGAGTGTATCATCACCAGTGAAATCTAGAGTGGAAAAGTGAGTGTTAGTGGATTGTCACCAGTGGCAGACTAGTTTGGAAGGAGTGAGTGCGAGTGTATCATCACCAGTGGTAACTAGATTGGAAGGAGTGAGTGTGAGTGGATTGTCACCGGTGACAGACTAGTTTGGAAGGAAGGAGTGAGTGAGTGAGAGTATCACCAGTGATAACTAGTTTGGAAGGAGTGAGTGTGAGTGGATTGTCACCGGTGACAGACTAGTTTGGAAGGAGTGAGTGAGTGAGTGAGTGAGTGAGAGTATCATCACCAGTGATAACCAGATTGGAAGGAGTGAGTGTTAGTGGATTATCACCAGTGACAGACTAGTTTGGAAGGAGTGAGTGTGAGTGTATCATCACCAGTGGTAACTAAATTGGAAGGAGTGAGTGTTAGTGGATTGTCACCAGTGGCAGACTATATTGGAAGGAGCGAGTGTGAGTGGTTTGTCACCAATGACAGACCAGATTGGAGGGAGTACGTGTTAGTAGATTGTCACCAGTGATAGACTAGTTTGGAAGGAGTGAGTGTGAGTGTATCATCACCAGTGATAACTAGATTGGAAGGAGTGAGTATGAGTGGTTTGTCACCAATGACAGACCAGATTGGAAAGGTTGATGCAGTGTGTGTGAGTGGGTTATCACCAGTGACAGACTTGATTGGATGCAGTGTGTGTGTGAGTGGATTGCCACCAGTGAGAAACTATGTTGCAAGGAGTGTGTGTGGGTGTATCATCACCAGTGATAACTAGTTTGGAAGGAGTGAGTGTGAATGGATTGTCACCAGTGACAGACTAGTTTGGAAGGAGCGAGTGTATCATCACCAGTGAAATCTAGATTGGAAAAGTGAGTGTTAGTGGATTGTCACCAGTGACAGTCTAGTTTGGAAGGAGTGAGTGTGAGTGTATCATCACCAGTGATAACTAGATTGGAAGGAGTGAGTGTTAGTGGGTTGTCACCAGTGACAGACTAGTTTGGAAGGAGTGAGTGTGAGTGGATTGTCACCAGCGACAGAATAGTTTGGAAGGCGTGAGTGTATCATCACCAGTGATAACTAGATTGGAAGGAGTGAGTGTTAGTGGATTGTCACCAGTGGCAGACTATATTGGAAAGAGTGAGTGTGAGTGGATTGTCACCAGTGATAGACTAGTTTGGCAGTAGTGAATGTGAGTGGGTTATGTCCAGTGATAGGCCAGATTGGAAGGGTTGATGCAGTGTGTGTGAGTGGGTTATCACCAGTGACAGACTAGATTGGATGCATTGTGTGGGAGCGGATTGCCACCAGTGATAGACTAGGTTGCAAGGAGTGAGTGTGAGTGGTTTGTCACCAGTGACAGACTAGTGTGGAAGGAGTGAGTGTGAGTGTATCATCACCAGTGATAACTTGATTGAAAGGAGTGAGTGTTAGTGGATTGTCACCAGTGACAGCCTAGTTTGGAAGGAGTGAGTGAGTGAGTGGATTGTCACCAGTGGCAGACTATTTTGGAAGGTGTGAGTGGTTTGTCACCAGTGACAGTGACCAGTGACAGACCAAATTGGAAGGAGGAAGTGTAAGTGGATTGTCACCAGTGACAGACTAGTTTGCAAGGAGTGAGTGTGAGTGCATCATCACCAGTGATAACTAGATTGTAAGGAGGGAGTGTTAGTGGATTTTCACCAGTGGCAGACTATATTGGAAGGAGTGAGTGTGATTGGTTTGTCACCAGTGACCGACTAGTTTGACAGTAGTGAGTGTGAGTGGGTTATCTCCAGTGACAGACTAGGTTGCAAGGAGTGTGTGTGAGTGGACCATCACCGGTGATAACTAGTTTGGAAGGAGTGAGTGTGAGTGGATTGTCACCAGTGATAGACTAGTTTGGAAGGAGTGAGTGTGAGTGTATCATCACAAGTGATAACTAGATTGGAAGGAGTGAGTGTGAGTGGGTTATCACCAGTGACAGACTAGATTGGATGCAGTGTGTATGAGTGGATTGCCACCAGTGAAAGACTAGGTTGCAAGGAGTGAGTGTGAGTGGTTTATCACAAGTGACAGACCAGATTGGAAGGAGTAAGTGTTAGTGGATTGTCACCAGTGATAGACTAGTTTGGAAGGAGTGGGTGTGAATGGTTTGTCACCAGTGACATACTATATTGAAAGGAGTGAGTGGGTTATCACCAGTGACCGACTAGAATGGATGCAGTGTGTGTGAGTGGATTGCCAGCAGTGAAAGACTAGGTTGCAAGGAGTAAGTGTGAGAAAGTGGCTCTATATATACTGGACCAGAATAAGGTACAGTGTGTATAGAGTCCACCAACTCCAGAGGTATTACCGAGGTTAAAGCCAGGTGTGACCTTACTCTCCAAAGTGGTAGCTTGGTCGAGCAGTAAGGCAGTACCAGAGGACCGTGTAAAGCATTTGTTGTACACACTCAGTCAGCAAAAGGTTTCACGCATTCAAAGACTGAACTCCAGGCCAATTGTTTTTTTTTGCACAACTGGGCAACCAATTGTTTTTTTAATATCAAATATATAGTTGTTTTATTTCTAGAACCAACAGGTATCAAAATATACTGTTCTCGATATGAGAAGTCTCAGATGAGTACTTTGCAGAAAGGCAATAAACTTTGTAAACACAATAGGTACAGGGGTTGCAGTAGGCAACACAATTCTAAACAATTTAGCATTGAGCTCAACGGGTTTTCCTCATATAAGTACAGTGGATTACTTTGTAGATTACTTTGGTAGTTCCAGGACTGGATCCTAGATTCAGTCCTGGGGTCTAACCTGAAAACAATTTAATAAAAACGTTTTAGTTATTGCAGTGATTTTTCAGGAATATAAAGCTGTTTTAAAAGTTCACACTTAAAAACTTTTAAATGAAAATCTGGCAATGTTATCCAATGGGAGAACATTCAGGTTGCTGGTAAAGTACAATCTCGTTACTTTGGTAATCCAGTACTGGGCTCCTAGGTCCAGCACTGGGGTCTCAACATAAAACAGGTAAGTAATTACGTTTCAGTATTTCTCCGGCTGCTGTGTGCAGTGTGCTTTTGAGCCGTGGGGTGCTCAATGTTATTCAATGGGAAAGGTAAAAAATGAACAAAGGCTGCAGGCTCGGGGACGGAGACCCTTCAGGGGTGACCAGCACTTCCAAAGGTAAGTTGGGATCTTGGAGCACAGGTAGGTACCCCAAAGGAAGGCACAGGGAGCTGCAGGGCGCCGGGGTGTCTTTTGGAGTCAGGAAAGCTTACCCTTAGCTGGTCGCGGTTGGAGGGGCCCCTGGTTCTGAGTCTGCGGGCATCGTCTGGGTCGTCGAGGAGGGTCTTTGGACACTGGACTTTGGGTCCCAGTCGCAGGGGGGACGTCCTCGTGGTCTTTGATCGCACGGGATGGGCACAGCAGGTGCGGAGTGGGCTGGTCCGGAGCTTCCTGGCTGGCACCAGGGGTGTTGTTGCAGCAGAGCCTCTGCTGATGGGAGTCCCAGTTATTATGAGGGTCAAGGCAGGCAGGTCCTCTGGGTGTCCCAAGGTTGGTGTCCGCAGGAGTCGCCGGGATTAGGCAGGGGCAGGTTCCAGGATCGACAGGCCGGAAGGGCTAGGGCCAAGTCAGTTGTTGTCGTGCTGTTGTTATCAGCTGTACGGCGGGTCTTCTTCCTCTTTTGATCTTTCTACTTCTTTTCATATCGGATCTGAGGAAGGAAGGTTCAGGGATCCCCTAAATACTGAATTTAGGGACGTTACAGGTAGGGCAAGGGCAGGGAGCAATAGGTCCCTGTCCTGGGGTGGGTACACCCCCTAGCCTGCTCCTCTCCTGTGGAAGGGGATGCAGGAGCCTATCTGTGATTGGGCAGGGCTCCCCATCTTCAAGATGGCCGTAGCCCATGGGTCGTGCTTCACCTCGTCTCCCCCACCTGAGGGGTGGAGTTGGCACAGGCTGGCACCCCCCCCTTCCTGACGTAGTTTTTCCCGCCAGAGTGGGGGTCAGGACTGGTGGGGGCCAGTTGCTGGGTACAGCAAATGGTCTAGAGAAGCTCACAGAGGCGGCAGGCTTTTGAAGCTTCCCCCTGCCCATCCTGGGAGAGGAGACCTAGCACCTCACCCAGGATTCGCATTGTTGCAGGCCCAGGAGAGCGGCGGGGGGGGGCCTCTCCACCTAGGGGTCCAGCAACATGTCTGCTGTGTGGCAGCCTAGACAACCTCTCAGTCCAGATGTGGATTGTGGTTACGTTTCAGGGGGAATCTCTAAGATGCCCTCTGTGGTGCCTTTTTCATTAAATCCCACACTGGCATCCGTGTGGATTTAATGTGCTGAGAAGTTTGATACCAAACTTGTCAGTCTTCAGTGCAGCCATTATGGTGTTGTGGAGTTCGTAATGTCGACCTCTCAGCACCATGTACTCTTAATGGCAGCACTGCCCTTACAGCGCCCAGGAATGGCCCTGGGTACTGTAGGGGCACAGGGCTCATGCACCTGTGCCCACACCACTGGCATAGGGCACCCAGCTAGAGGGGTGACTGATGTATGCCAGGGCAGTGCGTTTGTGGGCATGGCACACAGGGGTGTGTGCCATGTCGACTCTTTGTTTAGTTCTGTACTTAGACACTCAGCCTGCAAAGGCAGTGAGTGGGTGCCGGGGTACAGGGCCCCTAAGGGTGGCACAATAAGTGCTGCAGCCCTTAGGGGTCTTCTCTGGTCACCATGCCCTTGGTACCTAGAGTACCATTTACTATAGGCTGACAGGTGGCCAGGGATGCCAATTGGGATTTAGTTTCAACACAGATTAAGGGAAGGAACACAGGCCCTGGGTACCTGGTTGGCAGGAGCCCAGGGCATACTCAGTCAAAGCACATCAGCAGTTCAGAAAAAAGTGGGGGCATACCTATGCAAGAAAGATGGCACTTTCTCACAGTGAGTGTGAGTGGACCGTCAACAGTGATAACTAGATTAAAAGGAGTGAGTGTTAGTGTATTGTCATCAGTGACAGACTAGATTGGAGGCAGTGTGTGTGAGTGGTGTGTCACCAGTGACAGACTAGATTCAAAGGAGTAAGCGTGAGTTGATTGTCACCAGTGACAGACTAGTTTGGAAGGAGTGAGTGGCAGTGGATTGTTACCAGTGATAAGTAGATTGGAAGGAGTGAGTGTGAGTGGATTCTCACCAGTGATAGACTAGATTGGAGAGGGGGGGAGGGTGTGTGTGTGTGTGTTTGTGGTTTGTCACCAGTGACCGACTAGACTCGAAGGAGGAAGTGTGAGTGGATTTTCACCAATGACAGACTAGTTTGGAAGGTGTGAGTGTTAGTGGATTGACACCAGTGATATACTAGGTTCAAAGGAGTGAGTGTGAGTGGATTGTCACCAGTGATAATTAGTTTGGAAGGAGTGAGTGTGAGTGGATTGACACCAGTGATAGACAAGGTTCAAAGGAGTGAGTGTGAGTCGATTGTCACCAATGACAGACTAGTTTGGAAGGTGTGAGTGGATCATCAACAGTGGCAGCTGACCTCCTCTTCCCTTCCTTAATTCAGGGCCAGGTGTGAATAAATAAAGAGCTGTGCACGAGGCGTGGCTGCTGATTATGGCCTTATCTCTGCCCCCTATTGTCCCAGGTGGCATTCACTGGCAAAGATCAATGTACCCTCAGATCCCCCTCAGGTTCATTCGTTGTATTTGGAGTCAATGCTGACGCACCCTGGGACTGGTGAAATGTTTAGAAAGCAGTGTAAAGCATTATAAACAGAAATATTCGTTTGGTATACTTTATCCCGTGCTATAAACCCAATATTTAACCCTTCATCAGACCCACACCAAATAATCAATTGCTGTAAACCTGTTTTAACGGTGACAGATGTAGTGAGAGTTATTTAAGATAAAACAGTGTTGCTAATGAAAGTTTGTTGACGCAAGAGTTAACTTTCGGTCAAGGAACCAGGGAGGGCTGCCTCTTTCTCAAGGCTTTTCAACCTGCTCATAGACCTGTTGGTGGTCCCCAGGGCTGCAGCCCACCAGGGAAATGCCCGGTAAATAATAGGCCTTTCCAGGCCTGATTCCAAAACAGACCGGTGTACAAAGAGCGCTATCAAACTGTTCATCAGTGTTTTGTCATTCAACGCTTCATGCTATTGGTTCGAGGACGCTACCCACAGCTTGCTTTCAGGGTTGGGAATCTTTCTACAAAATCCAACTGAAGGCCATGGTTTCATCTCCTTGTCTTCATGTAGGATTTCATCCTGAAGCGAGCAGGCAAGCGGAGCTACTGGGTCGGTCTGCGGAAGCAGGAGAAAGGCCTGGAGTGGATCACTGGAGATCTGTTGGACCACAAACAGTAAGTTCTTGCTTCCTTGCACCTACATCTCGACTGACTTAGTACCTGTGTATTTTGTGGGTGTCTGAGGTCAAGAAGGGGAGAGTGAAGCATGGAAAACCTCACTCTCTGTCAGGTGATGTCAGCTTGGCTGCCATACTGGACCCATGCTCACTGGCAGGGGTATATGCCTACATGTATTTAGGGACAGAGAGCATCTTCTGATCGAATATGTAATGTTACAACGCGATCAAAATGATTGCGGTATGTAACATCGCAGTTTTTACAACGCAAGTGGTTACACCGACTTGCGCTGGAGGGCGCTGGACTTAAGAGTAGTAAGATTTACTATTCCAACACCAGTCTACGTACAGTAGGGAAGGTGTTGGAATAGTAAATCTTACTATTCCTTAGGTTATAGCGCCATCCAGCGCAGGTAGATGTAACGCTTGCGTTGTAATGGCTGTGTTATAAATGCATCGCGGTGTACTCACCGCAATGTAAAGGATGTTTCCCCTTCTGATCCAGCCTCGAGGTAAAAGCAAACATAGGGGACCTTTTGCCATTTCAGAGCTCAAATCCTCAGCCACCGTACTTCAAAATGCTCTCAAGTGCTACTGATGTCGCCAGCACCTGAAAGAGCGCCTTGAAGTACTTGGTCTCAGGATGTGCTTTGTACAGGAAGGAGCCTTTGGGCATTATTTGCACCACATCTACTAACATAAATCCAGAAACTGGGAGATCTAAACCATTACTCCTAGAGAGGTAGGCGATAAGCCACCATCAACATGAAGCGCAAAAGATATTTGGACTCAACACTACTTAAATAGGGCATGATTGGGATTTTATGTTGGGATTGTTTTTTTCTAATGATCGCTATTCAATGGCTGCTGTTTAAAGAGTGGTATTGTACCGCTTCTGAGGAAGGACATTTACCAGAATCCTCCCACCTTCTTTGTGGTAAACCATTGATGTCTTTCACAGTTCTAGCTTGTAATGATTGCGTGCTGTCCTCCACAGTTCTACCTTGTAATGATTGCGTGCTGTCCTTCAGAGTTCTAGCTTGTAAGGATTGCGTGCTGCCCTCCACAGTTCTAGCTTGTAACGATTGCGTGCTGTCCTCCACAGTTCTAGCTTGTAATGATTGCGTGCTTTCCTCCACTGATCTAGCTTATAATGATTGTTGTTGGACTTGGCCTCGTGGCGTGGCCCCACTCCTCCCGCATGGCGGGTCCCGGACTACCTCGACCCCTGGTGCTGTCCTCCACAGGTCTAGCTTGTAATGATTGCAAGCTGTCCTCCACTGATCTAGCTTGTAATGATTGCATGCTCTCCGCCACAGTTCTAGCTTGTAATGATTGTGTGCTGCCCTCCACAGTTCTAGCTTGTAATGATTGTGTGCTGTCCTCCACAGTTTTAGCTTGTAGTGATTGCTTGCTGTCCTCCACACTTGCAATAATTGCGTGCTGTCCTCCACAGTTCTACCTTTTAATGATTGCGTACTGTCCTCCACTGATCTACCTTGTAATGATTGCGTACTGTCCTCCACTGATCTACCTTGTAATAATTGTGTGCTGTCCTCCACTGATCTACCTTGTAATGATTGCGTACTGTCCTCCACTGATCTACCTTGTAATAATTGTGTGCTGTCCTCCACTGATCTACCTTGTAATGATTGCATGTTGTCCGCCACAGCTCCGCTGCTTGCTCTGACTGCAACTGTATTGCTGCCTGGCTTTGCATTAACATTACTGCATTGCGCTGTGTATCACAGCTTAACGTCTGATTTCAGCGCAGGTCCGCTGCTTGTTCTGACTATATTTGAACATTCGTACTGCTGCCTGCCTGGCATTACATTTACATTGCCGCATTGCGCTGTGTGCTATTGATGATACCATAGACTTATTCTGTTATAGTGCAGCTGCTCGATCCTGTAAGGCCGCCGGCCATTTTGTTGTTGTTGTTGTTGGTAGCCCTGCCCTGGTCTCCACCCCGCTACTGCCTTCCCAGCTGACCCTCCCTCGCCCCTCCCCCCTCACTACCATATATGACAGATGCATTTGCGCGCAGCATTCGTGCGCAGCGGAAGCGCCCCATGCACGCCAAAGATGCGCCAAAGGTAAGCCCGTCTATGCCCGTCCGCGCCTGGCCCGCGCCCAGCGCCAGACGCCCTGGTCCCTGCACTACCCGCCCCTCCCGCATTACATACAGCGCCCCCGCCCTCCTAGCACTTAACCCCGGCCGACTGTTCAACTGCGCCCAAGCCGCTCCCGGACACACCCATGGTCCCTTCACATGCAACTCATGCAAGTATGACGGCACCAGGACCATCTCCTCATTCACAAACAACAAACAGAGATCCGATACGAACCACCTAAAATGCATCCTGCTCAACACCCGCTCGGTCCACAGACACGCCATCGACCTATGGAATCTACTAGACACCATTTCTCCGGACGTCGCCTTCTTAACAGAAACATGGATAAACGCCTCTTCAGCTCCGGACATCACCATCGCCATCCCGGAAGGCTACAAGATCATCCGCAAAGACCGCACCAAGCAAACAGGAGGAGGCATCGCTATCGTCCATAAGAATTCCATCCGCATCTCAACCAGCTCCGACGACAACCTCGCTAACGCCGAACACCTTCACTTCCACACCGACCCCAAGACCACACTCAGAGGCACACTCCTCTGCAGGCCACCAGGACCCTGTGCACAATTCAGTGAAGACATCACTGACTTCATCACCCCACACGCCCTCCCCTCCGAGGACTACATTCTACTAGGAGACTTCAATTTTCACCTGGAAAAGAGCAACGACAGCAACACCATCCCCCTTCTGGACAACCTCGCCAACCTCGGACTCAAACAACTAGTTAACACCCCCACCCACAACGCAGGACACACACTCGACCCTATCTTCACCTCCAGCAAACACATCTCCTTCAATCACACTTCAGCTCTCCATTGGACGGACCACAGCTGCGTTCACTTTATCTACAAAAAGACTACAACCCACAATCACCCTCAACCTACTCTACAAAGAAACTGGAATAAAATCACCATCGACCAGATCTCCTCATCGCTTCTTCAAAACCCCCCGACCCACTCATCGAACGCCAACCAAGCAGCCATTAACCTCACTCAATGGCTAACCAACAGCGCAGACAACCTAGCTCCTCTGAAAAAACGTCAAACCAAACTAGGCAGCAAAAAGGCCCCCTGGTTCAACGATGAGCTTAAGAATTCCAAGAAACTCTGTCGCTCCCTTGAGAAGGCCTGGAAAAAAGACCCAAACACCTGCACCAAGGACGCCTTCAAAACGCCACCCGCCTACACCACCAACTGATCCGAACCGCCAAGAAAGCTGCATTCAAAGACCGACTAGACAACAACGCCCACAACAGCAAGGAACTATTCAACATCGTGAAAGAATTTACCAACCCCACTGCCAACTCCAACGACATCACTCCCTCTCAAACCCTTTGCGACTCCCTAGCTTCGTTCTTCCACGACAAAATCGCAGACATCCACAACAGTTTCGACAACCAACCCGAAGACCAACCCACACAAACTTCCGCCGCACCTTCACCCCCCTTGAACATCCTTAATGACTGGAACCCTATCTCCACTGAGGACATCATCCGCCTGATGAACTCCATCCACTCAGGATCCCCCACAGACCCATGTCCTCACCACATCTTCAACAAAGCAGACTCCATCATTGCACCCTTTCTCCAAGACGTCATCAATTGCTCCTTCAAATCCCCCACCTTCCCGGAAAGCTGGAAACACGCTGAACTCAGCGCCCTCCTGAAAAAACCCACAGCTGATCCCACCGAACTCAAAAACTACCGCCCCATTTCGCTCCTACCATTCCCGGCCAAAGTCATCGAGAAAGCAGTCAACAACCAGCTCGCCGCCTTCCTAGAAGCCAACAAATCCCTCGATCCATCACAATCCGGCTTCCGAGCCAAACACAGCACGGAGATCGCCCTCATCGCAGCAACAGATGACATTCGAACACTACTGGACAATGGAGACACAGTCGCCCTCATCCTCCTTGATCTCTCTGCAGCCTTCGACACAGTCTGCCACAGCACCCTTTTACAACGCCTCAACAACATCGGAATCCAAGGAAAAGCTCTGGACTGGATCACCTCGTTCCTCGCTGGAAGAACTCAGAGAGTCCGCCTCCCACCGTTCAAGTTGGAGTCCACCGAAGTCATCTGCGGCGTGCCACAAGGCTCTTCACTCAGCCCCACCCTCTTCAATGTATACATGAGCCCCCTCGCGGACATCGCACGTCAACACAACCTCAACATCATCTCCTACGCTGATGACACTCAGCTGATCCTCTCCCTCACCAAAGATCCAAACACCGCTAAAACTAACCTACACGAAGGAATGAAAGAAGTAGCCGAGTGGATGAAGCACAGCCTTCTTAAACTTAACTCAGACAAAACAGAAGTCCTCATCTTAGGTACTTCCCCCTCCGCCTGGGACGACTCTTGGTGGCCAGCGGCCCTAGGAAAAGCACCCACTCCAACGGACCACGCACGGATCCTAGGCATCATCCTTGACTCCTCTCTCTCGATGACCAGACAAGTCAACGCAGTTTCATCATCTTGCTTCAACATCCTCCGCATGCTCAAAAAAACATTTAGCTGGATCCCCACCAAAACTAGAAAAACGGTCACCCACGCACTAGTTACAAGCTGCCTGGACTACGGAAACACCCTATACGCCGGTACCACCGCTAAACTTCAGAGAAAACTCCAACGCATCCAAAACGCATCAGCCAGACTCATACTAGACATCCCGCGTAAAGACCACATTTCAGGTCACCTAAAAGACCTCCACTGGCTCCCTGTTAATAAGAGGATAACGTTCCGCCTTCTCACCCACGCACACAAAGCACTCTACGAACTTGGACCAGAATGCCTCAACACGCGATTATCCTTCTACTACCCCTCCCGCCAACTACGTTCCTCCAACCAAGCGTTCGCCGCGGTTCCACGCATCAACAAATCCACCATGGGGGGAAGATCCTTCTCCTACCTAGCGGCTAAAACATGGAATTCCCTCCCCATTCACCTCCGCCTCACTCAAGACCACCCGGCCTTCAGAAAGCAGCTTAAAACCTGGATCTTCGACAATTAATTCCCCACCCTTCCTCAAGCGCCTTGAGACCCTCTGGGTATGTAGTGCGCTATATCAATTTTCTGACTTGACTTGACTTGACTGTCCTCCACAGGTCTAGCTTGTAATGACTGCATGCTGTCCTTCACAGTTCTGCCTTGTAATGATTACGTGCTGTCCTTCACAGTTCTAGCTTGCAATGACCTCATGCTGTCCTCCACAGTTCTAGCTTGTAATGATTGCGTGCTGTCCTCCACAGTTCTAGCTTGTAATGATTGTGTGCTGTCCTCCACTGATCTCACTTGTAATGATTGCGTGCTGTCCTCCACAGTTCTAGCTTGTAGCTTGTAATGATTGCGTGCTGTCCTTCACAGTTCTAGCTTGTAATGATTGCGTGCTGTCCTTCACAGTTCTAGCTTGTAATGATTGCGTGCTGTCCTCCACTGATCTCACTTGTAATGATTGCGTGCTGTCCTCCACAGTTCTAGCTTGAAATGATTGCGTGCTGTCCTCCACAGTTCTAGCTTGTAATGATTGTGTGCTGTCCTCCACTGATCTAGCTTATAATGATTGCGTGCTGTCCTCCACTGATCTAGCTTATAATGATTGCGTGCTGTCCTCCACAGTTCTAGCTTGTAATGATTGCGTGCTATCCTCCACAGTGCTACCTTGTAATGATTGCATGCTGTCCTCCACAGGTCTAGCTTGTAATGACTGCATGCTGTCCTCCACAGTTCTAGCTTGTAATGATTGCAAGCTGTCCTCCACAGTTCTAGCTTGTAATGATTGCGTGCTGTCCTCCACAGTTCTACCTTGGAATGATTGCGTGCTGTCCTCCACAGGTCTAGCTTGTAATGACTGCATGCTGTCCTTCACAGTTCTGCCTTGGAATGATTGTGTGCTGTCCTTCACAGTTCTAACTTGTAATGACTGCATGCTGTCCTCCACAGTTCTAGCTTGTAATGATTGCGTGCTGTCCTCCACAGTTGTAGCTTGTAATGATTGTGTGCTGTCCTCCACTGATCTCACTTGTAATGATTGCGTGCTGTCCTCCACAATTCTAGCTTGTAGCTTGTAATGATTGCGTGCTGTCCTCCACAGTTCTAGCTTGTAATGGTTGCAAGCTGTCCTCCACAGTTCTAGCTTGTAATGATTACGTGCTGTCGTCCACAGTTGTAGCTTGTAATGATTGCGTGCTGTCGTCCACAGTTGTAGCTTTTAATGATTGTGTGCTGTCCTCCACTGATCTACCTTGTAATGATTGCATGCTGTCCTTCACAGTTCCAGCTTGTGACGATTACATGCTGTCCTCCGCAGTTCTAGCTTGTAATGATTGCGTGCTGTCCTCCACAGTTCTAGCTTGTAATGATTGCGTGTTGTGCTAGCTTGTAATTATTGCGTGCTGTCCTCCACAGTTCTAGCTTGTAATGAATGCGTGCTGTCCTCTACAGTTCTACCTTGTAATGATTGTGTGCTGTCCTCTACAGTTCTAGCTTGTAAAGATTGCGTGCTGTCCTTCACAGTTCTAGCTTGTAATGATTGCGCGTTGTCCTCCATACTTCTACCTTTTAATGATTGCGTGCTGTCCTCCATACTGCTACCTTGTAATAATTGTGTGCTGTCCTTCACAGTTCTAGCTTGAAATGATTGCGTGCTGTCCTCCACAGTTCTAGCTTGAAATGATTGCGTGCTGTCCTTCACAGTTCTAGCTTGTAATGATTGCGTGCTGTCCTCCACAGTTCTAGCTTGTAATGATTGCGTGCTGTCCTCCACAGTTCTAGCTTGTAATGATTGCTTGCTGTCCTCCACAGTTCTAGCTTGTAATGATTGCGTGCTGTCCTCCACAGTTCTAGCTTGTAATGATTGCGTGCTGTCCTCCACAGTTCTAGCTTGAAATGATTGTGTGCTGTCCTCCACTGATCTCGCTTGTAATGATTGTGTGCTGTCCTCCACAGATCTAGCTTATAATGATTGCGTGCTGTCCTCAACAGTTGTAGCTTGTAATGATTGCGTGCTGCCCTCCACAGTTCTAGCTTTTAATGATTGTGTGCTGTCCTCCACAGTTCTAGCTTGTAATGATTGCGCGCTGTCCTCTACAGTTCTAGCTTGTAATGATTGCGCGCTGTCCTCTACAGTTCTAGCTTGTAATGATTGCGTGTTGTCCTCCACAGTTCTAGCTTGTAACGATTGCGTGCTGTCCTCCACAGATCAAGCTTGTGAGGATTGCATATGAGTTTAGCTGACTGGATGTTGTCATCTCCATCTCATTGAGCCTTTATTCGAACCACTGTCCCTAACTCGTCGTCACTGTGCATATGTAGTGTACTAGACTAGACTAGATCAGTTTGAGTGTGCTTCCTGCCGCTATGATTTTCATTTAAATTGTACTGTACAGTATATTAACCATAATCTGCGAAATAACGCAGATTCCAGTCAGTGCTGGAACTGTAATCCATTTAAATTACAGGGGATGTTTCTAGGACCTTTTTTGTGTGGTTGTATTAGAATACTTCCAGACCAGGAAGGAGGGGTTACACCATGTTGATAGTAATATGCAAAAAGAGGTGTGAGAGGCGTGACCAATAGAGAAGCCGCTTTCTTAAAAACAGTGATGTCATCTCATCGGGCCCTATTGCTCTGGAAGATGTCATTCCCATAATTATCCCCTCAATGTCCTTCGTAGAAGGGGCACCACATACTGAAGGAGAGGAACGAATGTCAGGCAAGTCTGAATGTAATTAATCTAAGTAAACACTCCTTCCTTTATTGGAATTGGGAGAGATTTTATTCTAAAGCTGCAGCAATGAGAGATAAAATCCCCAAATATTTTAACATCTTTGCAATAAGCGGCTTCTTTTAACTGAAACCATTTATAATCGTCCTTCTACTTCTTAAGGGACAATTTTCAATCTCTGTCTTTTTTCAGGAGATTTATTAATTTACTTTGTTCTGCTAAGGAAGAAATAAAAATTGACTCCTCACTCTTATCTCCATATTTTAGTGGCTAACAGGGTCGAGATGTGGTCTCTTTTAAAAAAAAAAAATGTATTGGGTGTTTTCAATTTCGCACATCATATACATCATCTGAGAATACATTGCAATGACACTCAGCAAAGTATAATAATAACAATATAACTACATGCAATGATATAATACAATAAAGTACAGGTACCCCATTTGTGATGATTACTCAACTTACAGGTCTACCCCTCAGTCCCACATTACCACATACTTGTAGTGTCCGAGCATAGTAAGGCTCTGATTGGCTCCCTTACAGCATTGAGCAACCCATCGTCCTGTTCATTTTTAGCAAACAGATATTCCCACAGAGGAGCCCAAATATCCGTAGTTCGTGAAGTCGTTGGTAGTTCCTCAGCGTACAGTTCCAGCTGCTCACGGCAGTATTCCATGTCCTTTATCCACACCTCAACCTTCGGGTGCAATCGACTGTCCCAGGTGAGCAGAACCCGCCTCTTTGCCAACACCAACGCCACCCTTACAAATCGTCCCACTGTAGCTTTTAATCTAGGCACAAACCCCAATAGACACTCCAATGGCGTGCAGTTAACCACCTGGCCAGTCATGGTGCGTGAAAGACTAACAACCTTCTCCCAGTATTGGTATACAAGCCTACACTGCCACGCAAAGTGAAGGAAATCAGCCCCGCTGCAGCAGTCCGAATCTCTGAGCCCCATCTTGTCCCTCCCTCCCCCCACCCACTTCAGCATCCCCAATTTGCCAAAGACATGACCCACCCATAACTCCCATCCCAACCAAAACAGTAAAAAACATCATAACTGGTGGGGAATGTCCATCGGGGGACCTAGCGGTCAAGTCCACTCCCAGCTCTAACAGGGAGGAGGCCGCCGAAACGTCAGCCCATACCACTACTACGGCCAACCTTGAAGGAGCACCGGAAGAAACTTTTGTGGGACATCAGGCGAAGAGATCTCGACCCCCCCCCCCCCCAACCATATGACTAAGCAGAGTGCAACCACCCAAAATTTTGACCCTCTAATCACGCATTACATTTCCAACTAACAGGGTTAGCTGTACCAATCTGATTGTCGTGGGTATATGAATGTCATAGCCAACTTCAGTCTCACCATAGTCGTTGTACAACCCACCCAGACAATAAATCCTGCGAACTTGAGCATACATTAGTACGGGCCCAGACCCTCTTACTGTTCATTCGTCAATGTCAGACCTGTGATCCGGTGACCATCGCCTGCTTGGGGTTCGTGAAGTTATGCCTCTCAAATGCGCAATCTCGCTGGGTAGAGCATGGCATAAGGAATCTGTTCCTTGAGTAGCACCTTCTTAACACCCTGAAACTCCTTCCGGGCCGCCTGCACATTTGCTGTAAAATCCGTGTAGAACGACAAAAACATTTATTCTGATAAGTAATCGTGCCCTTTTGTTGAGTCACTCGCAGGATGGTGTTCTGATCCCTGAAGTTAAGCAGTCTGGCAATAATAGGTCGCGGCGGAGCGCCAGGCGGCGGGCGCGCCACCAAGGATCGATGGGCCCGCTCCACAGCAAACAGTTGACAGGTCGTCGCCTCCACAAATTTTGAGTTGCATCGCCTCCATATAATCCTCTAGGCGCCCCACATTGGTTAATTCTGGAAGGCATAAAAGGCGAATATTGTTGCACCTTAATCTCGCCTCAGTATCCCCATTCTTTGCTTGTATGACCGCAAGGAGCTTCGTGATATCCGAAGTCTTAGCGGCTACCTGTTGTAACCCGTCTTCCGCAACCGTGATGCGCTGCTACTCTTCTCCGATTTGTGCTGATTGTTTGTCCAATTTCACAGAGAAGTGGTCCATCTTTCCATTGAGGGCCTCAATTTTCCCATCTATGGCTTGAAGACTGGTCTAAATGGCAGCAAGCGACTTCTCTAGGACTTTGGGGCCCTGTGACGCCGACTCCAGCTCCGAAATCTGAGGCCGCATTTTGAACAGATTTGCCGCCCTTGCGCAGTTCAAAGGTAAGGCACGGTTGATTCTTTTCTGGTTTACCCATGCTGCGCGTCTCCCTCAGCAAAGGCGTAGCGCCTTGTGTCCAGACAATGCTACTCTTAGCAGCTACCTGGCTGTACCCTTAGAGTTCCTAATGCAGAGTTATGAGCAGTGCAAAACAAGCGCAGTCCACAGCTTTACCGTCTCCTGTTCTTTGGTAACGCCAGTCTCAGGTACCCAGTATTGCAAACTAGCAGGCAGGATGCACAGGCCGGCACCTTAATCAGGACAAAGCCTATGGCGCAGCGCGGGCGCTCACACTATCAGGCCAATCACCACAGCCTCGCGTACTATTGATCCAGTCCGGCTGGCCACACAGAAGCAGACAGTTTAAGCCCGCAGGGGCCCCCAGGGTGTATCGCAGGTAGAGCAGCTCGGGGGTTCACAGAATGTGAGTCCCGCGGTGACGAGTCAAATGAGACACCCGCGCTGAAGAAATGGCGCCAGGACACTAGGCAAGGAGCCCCAGGAAATCAATCCAACTAGACTGCACGATGTGGAGGACCGCCGCGCCTCCCCACGTAGTTGTCCCCAGCGGTACACACCACACGCAGGCGATTCCGTTATGGGCGTCCAGTTGGTGCACAACTTTGTACAGCAGAGAATCAGGTGCTGCCAGCGGGAGGAGGGAGGAGGATCAAAACAAGCAACGTGCTGCAACAAGGAGTCCCGAGGTTGGCTTGATTATCGGCGGTGCGCCTGTCCTGCAATCCAGCGCCAGCCGCTTGCGTGCCTCCCAGTGGCCCGGCGCACTTCACGGGTCTCTGGCTCACCTGGAACAGCTATCAGCGCAGCTCCACTTCACTGCACCATTGACCCCGAGGCACAGCACCAATCCGTATAGTCTCTGCCGCACTCCGATCCGTCCCATAAACTTCAGAATTGCAGTCCCAGGCAGTCAAAGGGAACAGAAATCAGGGCGCCCCCGCTCACTCCGCCGCCATTTCCAGGAGGCCGGAGCGCCTCTCTCGCAGTCGATCTCGTCTCGGGGCTCCTACTGCGACCCAAAGCACATCAAGCGAACAGTCTCAGCGCCAGCAACTCAGACCCACTGACCAGGACAACGGATGGCACAGAAGAGGCAGGATAATTGCAGGATATCGATCGGCGACCGGCAGAGCAACACTACAGTGCGGCCATCTTGCTGAGCACCAGGCCACCCCCCCCCCCCGAGATGTGGTCTCCTTTATGAAAATGTATTTTTTAATTTACATGCAGCTACAAGAACCTTCATTCAATTTTCATACTTGAGTAGTGCCTCTGGGAACAAAAATTGTGCCTGCACTATTTATGCTGCCAAAGATTCCTTCAACTTACCAGTTGACTTGGTGCTTCAATGAGTTCTTCCATTTGATCTCTCAAACCTTAATGCTGTATCTTTTGAAATTGCAGGTCCCTATTTCCTTCAATACGAAAGCGATCATGCAAGAAACAGCTTTATGATCTCTACAAGGTTATTATGGACATTCATAGCGGGGATCATGCTAAATGTAGTAAACAGAACAATCGCATAGTCCATGATTGAACAGCTGACAGAAGAAATGTGGGTGAAGCTCGCGGGAGATCATTCTCTATTCTTCCATTTTCTATAAAAAATATTCTTTATTCCTTCTAATTTCTAACAATTGTAGGTCTCTTTTATCCATTCTACTATTGACAAGAAAAATTGAAGGGGCAGCGTTTAGAGCTGCTACGTTGTCTTTGTTTGCAAATAACCTTAAGACCTAGTTGGAAATCTTATCATTATGATCAGCTACCAGCACCACTATACACTTACATTCCTCTCTCTTCATAATAGTTGCCAGATGTCCATAAATAGGAGCAGGGAGGGTTTATGAATTTACCACCAATATTGATTCATTCATATCCTGTCTACTCTTAATTTTATAGCCTGAATACATTTTGAGTCCTGTATAAATTCATTAAATGTCAAGCTATAAATATTACTTAATAATATTGCAACGCCCCCTTTTGCGTGTCCCCTCCTAGAAGGCTTTGTGGGACAACTTATAACAAAGTAACCTTCTAGCACAAAATCTGTGGTTAGCCAGGTTTCTTGGAAACATTACATTGGCTGCCAGACTGTTCAGAAAAGTCATTTTATTACTATCCGTCAGTAGTCCAGCATCATTCCAGGTGACCACGTTGAGACTATTACTAGGTGCTTCTGTTGCAGTTTGGCCCAATAGAACCCTTCGGGTTAAGGATACTACCTACCCAACTACAACTCCTAGACTCCTCATCTGGGTCTGCTTCATTCTCTCTTCCCTTCCTTCAGTACCGGGCAACTTTCCTGCCCCTCTCTCCAAACAAGACCCGAAGATTGTTTAAATTTCATTTGACAAAAATCTAAGGGCAGGGAAACCGGGGAGTGGTTCTCCGCCCCCACGGGTTTTAATCAGGAAAATCTAGTATCCTTCTCCTCCTGTTCGGGTATTGCATCAATACCACGACTAAGTAACTTGTCAACATTGTTCAGTAATATCAGATTGGATACCACTTTTGAGATGAAGCCCTGCAATTTGTCCCTTGGTTTGCAATTTGAACCACCAATGAAATATCACCACTTTTAACCATATGAAGTGCAACTATGCCATTGGAACAGCCCAGTAGGAATGCCCTGTTAGATTTCATAATAAAAAAATGGATGTAAATTACAATATCAAAGGCACATTCAATATTTTACAGAAGACGTTAACCCCACTGACCCCACATTATCCCAAATTTAAATAATATCCCCTTCAATTGAAGAAAACATTTTTGTTTGAGGGTTCAGGGAAAAAAGAGGGACCTTTTGTTGGGGGCCATGATGGGGGTAGCAATAGTATCCTCTGTTTGTGGGTATGACTGTAAACCTGGAGACAGTTGTAAGGGGGCTGTTACTACCCTATGCTCTTTTAAGTCATTCTCATAACTCTTCACTGTCATTCCCAAGTCAGAATTTAAGTCAAAGTAGAGTTTTGTGCACTTTTTTTTATCTTTGTACAAACTCTACACTGTTACTTCTTCCTCTGGCTTGTTGTTTGTTGCCTTCCTTGCTCTTCTTATTGTTGTTACTTTTCTTCCCCGCAAGACTTGGCAATGCAGGAACTTCTTTACTCTGAAAGATCGGAAATCGATTATTTGTGTTCAAGGCATGTGGGCTGCTGAATTCATATCTGTGCATAGATCGCCGCCTAGTGTTGGGTCCGGATGATTGCACATTGTTGTCCTGGAAGAGTCTTGGAAGTATCACAAGATAGATGGCTCCTCCCTTGGACTACAGTGCGCATGGGCATCCTCTCCATGCTCAGATTGTTTTTTCCGCCATTGGGTTCGGATGCACTTTCAAGCACTCAAAGTTTGGAAAACTTTTCAAAAGGCCTTCGGTTTCGTCTGTATTGTTTGCGATCGGTACCGATAACATTAGTTAACTTTACTTTGCAATCCGGTCGTCAAATCGGGCCGCTAGGCCTTCTCGACGCCACGTGGACCGACGGTCGAGGGAACGAAGTCCATTCAAGTACTGCCTGCAGTGCAACTCTAAGTTTCCGCAAACCGATAAACATCCAGTGTGCAACAAATGCTTGTCTCCAGATCACAATGAAGACAGCTGCCTAGCTTGTGCCCAGTTCTGATCCAAAAAGACTATCCGGAATCGACGGGCGCAAAGGCAAGAAATTCAGAGGTCGGCACCGGAGCCCGAGAACATCTTCAACGACGAAGAAGAACTGGTTGATGCTGAAGACTCGGATCAAGAGGAAGATCATTTCTCCGAGCACAACTCTGACTATTACATCGACGAAGAAATCGTCGAGGTCGAAGAATACGACCAAGATATCGTAGCTGTCAAAGACGACTCCGAAGGCGACGAGGGGCGAACCGCGAGTACACCGCCCCATATAGACACTACACCAATATCAGAGACTCGGGTCAAGGCATCGCCAACAGGCCTTAGCAATGACCAATATACTGGTTCTACAGCCCCGCCCTACCGCCCGGCTAAGAACATACAAAAAGAGCCATCTGAGACACGTTTTCCAAGGCCATGCCCATCGAAACTGAAACTCATCGACAAGATAGTCTTCGGACCGAACGTCGTCGAACCAAAGGTGATAAAGCCAAAGGGCGCCGACCCGAGGGCTACCGTTCCATCAACACCTTCGAAGCCAAAGGCTGTCGAATCGTCCTCGAAGCCAAAGGCTGTCGAATCAACCTCAAAGCCAAAGGCCATCGAATCAACCTCGAAGCCAAGGGCCGTCAAATCGACCTCGAAGCCAAAGCACGTCGACTCGAGCAAATCGAGTTTGACGGTCGAAAAAGGGCGTCGACGAACAAAAAAGGCCTATGCCCAAGGCGGTCATTGAACCGAAACAGAAACCAAAAGTAGACCACACCAAATCGGTTGAGCCGAAGCCTATTGATCTGAAAAGGGGCGTCGAGCCTAGACAGACCACTCCAGACGCAACTCTAAAACCTAAACAGGTGACCGAACCGACAAAACCGCTCGGTCCAAAAACAGTGGTAAAGCTAGTAAAAGACGTCGGACTGACAAAACCTGTTGGCAAACCTCAAAAACCAAACCAGGCACCAAAAGCGGTCGAACAAAATAAAAGTATCGAACCGAAAAAGGATAAACCAAAGACTACGGCGCCGAAGCAAAAAACTGAGATCATCCATCCAGACCCATCCACAGAAGATCAGTCAAAACAATATATTGACCCAAATTCTGGGAAGGTGACTGTTTATACGAGGAAGAAAAGACCAGTGCCAAGTGAAGGCTTGTCAAAAATTCCCCTAAAAAAAAAAAAGAGACTGTGCTACCTCTCCTATTCTTTTCCAACCTATCTCTCCAGCTATGCCTGCTACTCCATACACACCACACTCACCTGCACGCTCTGGCTACAACCTAGATGAAGATCAGGATGCAGAGGGGGGTTTTGGAGATATACAAAACCCATATGTAGATCCCAATACACAACCATGGGGGGATGGAGGTGAGCCAGACAATGAGGGGGCTCTACCCTTTACAGACCTTACTGTATACCGAGCTAAGCCATCACCCACAGAAGACAGAGTGGCTTTTAACTAATTAATAGACAGAGCTGCAACCTACCATAATGTAGACATGCATTCTGGTGCTATAGAAGAGGACTTTCTATTTGACACACTGGTAACATCAGAAAGAAGTGTCAAAACACTCCCCATGTTAAAAGGCGTCCTAAAGCACGCAAATGACGTTTTCAAAGACACTGCTAGGGCACGTGTCATCAACCCTAGAATAGAGAAGAAGTATAGGGCTGCACCAGTAGACCCAGGGAAAAACTGCCTTTAGATTAGTTGGTGGTATCCAATGCACGAAAGCGTGCAAACTCACAAACAACTGGTGAGGCTCCTCCTCCTGACAAGGAGTCGAAGATTTTAGAAGCATCAGGCAAAAGAGTAGCAGCTGAAGCAGCAAACTCATGGAGAATAGCCAATACACAGGCCTTGCTGGCCAGGTATGACAGGGCACACTATGACACTTTAGAAGGACTTCTCCAACATTTACCCGAGCCTTACAAAGAGCAGGCAGATGAACTTATACAGGAGGGAAAGCTCATCACCAATGCCTCCATTAAGTGTGCTCTAGACGCAGCAGATACAGCTGCCAGATCTATTACCACAAGCGTGCTGCTTAGAAGGCACCCATGGCATATCTGGATTCAAAAATGAAGTACAGGCCACAATTCTTAATCAGCCTATAAATCCAGATTTTTTGTTTTGTCCAGCAGTTGACTCAATTCTGGACAAAACGAAAAAGGACAACGGAACAGCAAAGTCCATGGGAGCCATTCAGTCCCAACAACACAGAGGCTCCTTTCGTCGCTCGAGTTATAGAGAAGGAGCGCGAGGTAACACATCGCAGCAATCCTCCACTTACAAAACTAATACGCAATCCACATACAATAAAAACACGAACAGGGGTGGATACAGAGGAAATAACACAAAGGGCAGGGGTCGTGGAGGCAATGCCAATAGATCCTCCACTAACACCAAAGCGTGACTTCTTGGCACTACCCCCAGACCATATAACACCGGTCGGGGAAAGACTACAACAATTCCTGCCAGTCTGGCTAAACATCACTACAGACAGGTGGGTAAGGCAAATTATCCAACATGGCCATTGCCTAGAACTCGCGTCCACACCACCCAACATACCACCCGTACACCGTCCAATGTCGCAGGAACATATAACATTACTGCAGCAAGAGATCATCAGTATGCTACAAAAGGGGGCCATAGAACCAGTCCCACTACAACATCAGGGAACAGGAGTATACTCGCTATACTTCCACATTCCGAAAAAGGACGGTTCGCTCAGACCAATATTAGACCTCAGGCCCCTCAACATGTACATTTTGTCAGAGCATTTTCATATGCTCACTCTCCAACAAGTCTTACCGCTTCTTCAACAGGGAGACTTACTAGCAATTCTAGACCTCAAGGACGCATACTTTCATACACTAATACACCCTGCTCACAGAAAGTATCTAAGGTTTACAATTCAAGGACAGCAATACCAGTTCAAAGTCCTACCATTCGGTGTAACAACTGCTCCACGGGTATTCACCAAATGCCTGGCAACAGTGGCGGCACATCTCAGGAGACAACACATTCATGTGTACCCCTATCTGGACGATTGCTAATACATGCGCCATCAGCCCAGCAATGTGCCAGCCACATGTCAAAGACAATTCTTCTCCTGCACAGCCTGGGCTTTTCGCTAAACTACTCAAAGTCCCACCTGTAACCCCCGTACCTGGGAGCAACAATAAATACACTAGCAGCAAAGGCATATCCCAACGCAGCACGAATAAACGGAATGCAAACCTTAATCCAAAGGTTCAGACCCCAACACTCATTGCCAGCTCGAGTGTTTATGCAACTCAGAGGCATGATGGCCTCGTGCATATTCATAGTCCTTCATGCCAGGTTACACAGACGTCCGCTTCAAGAGTGCCTAGAAAGGCAGTAGAACCAGGCTCAAGGGCAATTAAAAGACCTAGTGTTGGTGACCAGTCGAGCATACAACTCTCTGCATTGGTGGAATCCACAAAACCTTTCCAAAGGACAACTGTTCCAAGAGCCTGTCCCACAAATAGTGATGACAGCGGACGCATCCCTGCAAGGCTGAGAAGCTCATGTCCTGCATTACACAGTTCAGGGACTATGCAACAGAAAAAAATGCACATCAACCTCCTGGAGTTGATGGCAATCTTCCTAGCACTAAAAGCATTAAAAAAACACTTATGCAACAAGACTGTGTTCATCCGGACGAACTACATGACAGCGATGTATTATATCCAGAAACAAGGAAGGACACACTCCCCACAGCTGTCGCATTTAGCTCAATGCATGTGGAAATGGGCCATTCAAAGGAACATGTTTCTCATGGCAGAACACCTCCCAGGCAAAGACAATCAGATGGCCGACCTGCTCAGCAGGCACAGTCAACAGATGCGCGAATGGGAGATTCACCCCAATGTGCTCCAACCATTCTTCCGGAAATGGGGACAACCGTAGATAGATCTGTTTGCCACAAGTCAAGTCAAGTCAAGTCAAGTCAAAGAATTTATATAGCGCACTACATACCCAGAGTGTCTCAAGGCGCTAAGGGAGGGGAGGAGGATTACTTGTCAAATATCCAGGTTTTAAGTTGTTTTCTGAATGCTAGGTGGTTTTGGGTAATGCAAAGGTAAATGGGGAGTGAGTTTCATGTTTTAGCTGCCAGGTATGAGAAGGATCTGCCTCCCATGGTGGTCTTGTTGATGCGAGGTACGGTGGCGAGGGCTTGGCTGGAAGAACGTAGTTGGCGGGAGGGGGTGTAGAAGGACAGACGTGAGTTGAGGCATTCTGGTCCGATGTCGTAGAGTGATTTGTGTGCGTGGGTTAGCAGTCGGAAAGTGATCCTCTTATTGACGGGTAGCCAGTGGAGGTCTTTCAGGTGACCAGAGATGTGTTCGTTACGCGGGATGTCTAATATGATCCTGGCTGAGGCGTTTTGGATTCGTTGGAGTTTCTTCTGGAGTTTAGCGGTAGTACCTGCGTAGAGGGTGTTTCCGTAGTCCAGTCGGCTCGTGACCAGAGCATGGGTGACTGTTTTTCTGGTTTCGGTGGGGATCCAGCGAAATGTTTTTTTGAGCATGCGAAGAATGTTGAAGCAGGATGAGGATACGGCGCTGACTTGTCTGTTCATTGAAAGTGAAGGATCCAGGATAACGCCTAGGTTCCGTGCGTGGTCTGTCGGGATGGGTGCTTTTCCAAGGGCTTCTGGCCACCAAGAGTCGTCCCATGCAGAGGGGGATGTACCTAAGATGAGGACTTCTGTTTTATCTGAGTTCAGTTTCAGACTGCTGTGTTTCATCCATTCGGCAACTTCTTTCATTCCTTCATGTAGGTTAGTTTTGGCGGTGCTGGGGTCATTGGTGAGAGAAAGGATCAGTTGAGTGTCATCCGCGTAAGAGATGATGTTGAGGTTGTGTTGGCGAGCGATGGCCGCGAGGGGGCTCATGTATACGTTGAAGAGGGTGGGGCTGAGTGAGGATCCTTGTGGTACGCCGCAGATGACTTCAGTGGCCTCGGACTTGAATGGTGGAAGGCGGACTCTCTGGGTTCTTCCGGTGAGGAACGAGGTGATCCATTCAAGAGCTTTTCCTTGTATTCCGATGTTTCTGAGGCGTTGTAGGAGGGTGCTGTGGCAGACTGTGTCGAAGGCTGCAGAGAGGTCGAGGAGGATGAGGGCGACTGTGTCTCCATTGTCCAGTAGAGTTCGAATGTCGTCTGTTGCTGCGATGAGGGCGGTCTCAGTGCTGTGTTTTGCTCGGAAGCCAGATTGTGAGGAGTCGAGGGATTTGTTGGCTTCGAGGAAGGCGGCGAGCTGGTTGTTGACAGCTTTCTCGATGACTTTGGCCGGGAAAGGAAGGAGCGATATGGGGCGGTAATTTTTGAGTTCGGTGGGGTCCGCTGTGGGTTTTTCAGAAGGGCGGTGAGTTCAGCGTGTTTCCAGCTTTCCGGGAAGGTGGCGGAGTTGAAGGAGCAGTTGATGACGTCTCGGAGGTGCGGTGCTATGACGGAGTCTGCTTTGTTGAAGATGTGGTGAGGACATGGGTCTGTGGGGGATCCTGAGTGGATGGAATTCATCAGGCGGATGGTGTCCTCAGTGGAGATTGGGTTCCAGTCGTTAAGGGTGTTTAAGGGGGGAGAATGTTCAGTATATGGTTGGGTGGGTTGGTCTTCGGGTTGGTTGTCGAAGCTGTTGTGGATGTCTGCAATTTTGTTGTGGAAGAATAAAGCCAGGGAGTCGCAGAGGGCTTGAGAGGGGGTGATGTCGTTGGAGTTGGCCGAGGGATTGGTAAATTCCTTGACAATGTTGAAAAGTTCCTTGCTGTTGTGGGCGTTGTTGTCTAGTCGATCCTTGAATGCTGTTTTCTTGGCCTTCCGGATTAGTTGGTGTGTGCGGGTGGCGTTTTTGAAGGCGTCTTTGGTGCTAGTGGTTGGGTCTTTTTCCAGGCCTTTTCAAGGGAGCGGCAGAGTTTCTTGGACTTCTTAAGATCATCGTTGAACCATGAGGCCTTCTTGCTGCCAGGTTTGCTTTGACGTTTTTTCAGTGGTGCGAGGATGTCGGCGGTGTTGGATAACCATAGGGTGAAGTTGGCGGCGGCTTGGTCTGGGTTAGAAGAGTGGGCTGGGGTGTTTAGAAGGAGCGATGAGGAGATCTGGTCGATGGTGATTTTGTTCCAGTTTCTTTGCAGAGTTGGTTGGAGGTGGTTGATGGGTTTCGGTTTGTTTTAGGTGAAGTGAACGCAGCTGTGGTCAGTCCAGAGGAGATCCGTAGTGTGGCTGAAGGAGACATGATTGCTGGAGGTGAAGATGGGGTCGAGTGTGTGACCTGCGATGTGGGTGGGGGAAGTGACCAGTTGTTTAAGTCCGAGGTTGGCGAGGTTGTCCAAGAGGGTGGTGGTGTTGCGGTCGTTGTTCTTTTCAAGGTGAAAGTTGAGGTCTCCCAGAAGGATGTAATCTTTGGAGGGGAGCGCGTGTGGAGTGATGAAGTCCGTGATGTCTTCACTGAATTTTGCGCGGGGTCCAGGTGGTCTGTAGAGGAGGGTGCCTCTGAGTGTGGTCTTGGGGTCGATGTGGATCTGGAAGTGAAGGTGTTCAGAGTTGGCGAGATTGACGTCTGAGCTGGTTGAGATGTGGATAGATTTCTTATGGACGATAGCGATTCCTCCTCCTGTGTGGCCGGTACGGTCCTTGCGTGTGATCTTATAATCTTCAGGGATGGCAATGGTGATGTCTGGGGCGGAGGAAGCGTTCATCCATGTTTCTGTTAGGAAGGCGACGTCTGGAGAGATGGTTTCTAGTAGATTCCAGAGGTCAATGGCGTGTCTGTGGACCGATCGGGTGTTGAGAAGGATGCATTGTAGGTTGTTGGGGTCGGGAATCTGTGGTGTGGTCGTAGCGGAGATGTTGTCGGTGCCGCTGAATTTGCAGGAGTAGCAAGAGAAAGGTCCATGGGTGTGTCCAGGAGCGGCTTGGACGCAGTTGGGGGAACCGCCGGGGTTAAGGGCTAGGAGGGTGGCGGCATCGTAGGTAATGCGGGAGGGCTGGGCAGCGCGAGGGGCAGGGGGTCTGGCGCTGGGCGCGGTCCAGGCGCGGACGGGCGTAGACGGGCTTACCTTTGGCGCACCTTCAGCGCGAATGGGGCGCGAACGCTGCGCGTGGACGCTGCGCGCATGAGTTACTGTCATAAATGGATGGTGGAGGGGG